>NC_092122.1:18080711-18438211 GCF_045679555.1 Salvelinus alpinus
TAGTGTCGAACTTGTAGGTATCTGTAAAAATCTTGTTTATCCAAACCATGTTTTTTACTTAGGTCCTGAAAGTTATCTAGGTCCCCATTCCTTATAATTGTACTGAATGATGTGATGCCTTTCTGCGTCCATTGTTTAAATCTGCTGTCCTGAGTTGCAGGGATGAAGCTGGGGTCGTATGCGGGCCAACTCAGCAGTTTGATCTCTCTGTCTAATTTATTTTGCTTAACTACCCTAAACCATGTCTTCAGAGAGAAATTAATCCACTGATTTTGTCTATTGTATATTTATTTTACCATGTCCTTATTTCCCAAAACTGTCTGTATGGGTATCTCTGTCAAAGTAGTCTCGATGTCTTTCCATTTGGATTCGTATTCTGAATTGCACCAACACACCAGAGGTCTCAATTGGGCTGACACAAAATAATCTTTTAGGTTTGGTAAGGCCATACCCCCACAGTTGTTTGGTAATTGTAATGTTGTATATCTAATTGTTGGTCTCTTACTGGTCTTCTACGGGAAGGTGTTCAATTTAATTGCCACAGAAACCACTGGCACTCTTATTGGTGGTGAGGGTAGGAAACAACATCTCCATCCCGCTGATCCTCAACACTGGGGCCTCACAAGGGTGCGTTCTTAGCCCTCTCCTGTACTCCCTGTTCACCCATGACTGCGTGGCCATGCACGCCTCCAACTCAATCATCAAGATTGCAGACGACACTATAGTGGTAGGCTTGATTACCAACAACGACGAGACGGCCTACAGGAAGGAGGTGAGGGCCCTCGGAGTGTGGTGTCAGGAAAATAACCTCACACTCAATGTCAACAAAACAAAGGAGATGATCGTGGACTTCAGGAAACAGCAGAGGAAGCAGCCCCCTATCCACATCGACGGGACAGTAGTGGAGAAGGTGGAAAGTTTTAAGTTCCTCGGCGTACACATCACGGACAAACTGAAATGGTCCATCCACACAGACAGCTTGGTGAAGAAGGCGCAGCAGCAATGAGTAGCGGTTGAAGAAGGCGCAGCAGCGCCTCTTCAACCACAGGAGGCTGAAGAAATTCAGCTTGTCACCAAAAACACTCATAAACTTTTATAGATGCACAATCGAGGGCATCCTGTCGGGCTGTATCACCGCCTAGTACGGCAACTGCTCCGCCCACTACCGTAAGGCTCTCCAGAGGATAGTGAGGTCTGCACAAAGCATCACCGGGGGCAAACTACCCACCCTCCAGGACACCTACAGCACCCGATGTCACAGGAAGGCCAAAAAGATCATCAAGGACAACAACCACCCGAGCCACTGCCTGTTCACCCCGCTATCATCCAGAAGGCGAGGTCAGTACAGGTGCATCAAAGCGGGAACCAAGATACTGAAAAACAGCTTCTTTCTCAAGGCCATCAGACTGTTAAACAGCCATCACTAACATTGAGTGGCTGCTGCCAACATACTGACTCATCTCTAGCCACTTTAATAATTAAAAATTGGATGTAATAAATATATCACTAGCCACTTTAAACAATGCCACTTTATATAATGTTTACATACCATACATTACTCATCTCATATGTGTATATACTGTACTCTATACCATCTTGCCTATGCCGTTCGGCCATCGCTCATCCATATATTTTTATGTACATATTCTTATTCATTCCTTTAGACTTGTGTGTGTATAAGGTAGTTGTTGTGAAATTGTTAGATTACTTGTTAGATATTACTGCATGGTCGGAACTAGAAGCACAAGCATTTCGCTACACTCGCATTTACATCTGCTAACCATGTGTATGTGACAAATAAAATGTGATTTGATTTGAGGCGCAGGTGTGTGTAACGATGGTGACAGGTGTGAGTAATAATGTGTAAACTGGCGCCAGAGAAGAGGAGCAGGAGTAGACGTGACACTACCCCCTCCCTAACGCGCGGCTCTTGCTGGAGTTACTGTGTGTGATTCGTCTGGAATGTTCCAGAAGAGTATTTTCCAGGAGTTTTTTACAAATATTTTATAACATCACCCCTCTTTTTGAACAAAGTACACTTGTGCTACCCTGTGAATACGCCAAGTGCACGTTCAGCAATATGTCTCAAACAATGACCAACAATGCCTTGGACAATACAAACCATACAACCACGTTATCACATAGAACTCATATCAAAGTCAAAGATTCTACCAATCATTAACTAGGACTCATGCCTATTCCTTAGCCTTGTCACAAAAAGATCTCTGGTCACTTATTAAACTATATCATAATATGCAGTCATCTTTAATCAAAGAATGCTAAAATAACAAATTAACATAAGAAATAGCTTATCAATGTGAAGTACAAGATTCCGTATGATTTTTATGATTACCCACAATGCTCTTATTTAGAGTAACAGTTATACATAACCAGTCAAAACATTGTCATTACTTCTATTATAATGAATAGTTCCTCCTGCGAGCCAAGTTATCAAACTTACCTTGGTATCCACAATGCCAGGAGAAGATTAAGTATTGTATCACACTGTCTACGTATACCATCCAGGTGTTTCCTCTTCACCTGGTTGTCTGACGCAGGCAGGACGTTTATCAAAGTATGAGTGTACTTTTATCATAGTTATTTAGACCTAACTCCACATTCAAAAAGTGAACTTGGAGCATGGTTTATTCTCTCTAATAATATTTTAAATCATTGTTGAAAGCTGTCAGAGACTATGTATATAATACAAGAGGGAGCAGTTAAATGGTTGGTCCACACCCCCTCGACAATGAGTAGCCTATAGTACGTAGGATTTGCATCAACACCATCAACAGGTTATTGTACCTGATAAATAGAGCCCTCAACAGTTTTGTGCCAGCATCAATACAACTTTAACTTCTTTGGTCTTGTACAGTATCTTTCATGTACTGTGTGAATTCTGCTATTATTTGTTGTACTGTAAATTATTACCCCTGTTGTATTCCAAGTTCATCGTTTTGAGTTGTATATCATTTCTATGCCAATTGTATGGACATATCGAAGTAAACTCTCTTGTTCACGTTCCATTTGAAAAACAACCTATTTTAATTTTACATTGGATTGTGAACCTGCCAAAAGCTAGACACACCATCAACTCCATGATCATACCCCTATGGTTAAAATCGGTTTGATGAGATCTTGACCTGATATAACAAGATGAAGAAAAGTATTTATTTTAATTTTTTCCAAGTGACCTTACCTGTTTCAATTTGTCTGACTCATCCATGGTTTTTCCCACTAAGAGAACCTGATTTTAGAAGACCAAAAATACAAAACAATAAATTATTAGAATTAAGTATTTTAAATAACTTTGGATTTAAAAAAATGTAATTGTGAGATTCTGTGTAACAAAAGAGCATTCCCACTGAGCACACTGGTTAAATCAACATTGTTTCCACGTCATTTCAATGATGTTGTTTCAACGTGGAATAGATGATGAATTGATGTCTGTGCTCAGTGGGTTAGTCTCTTATTCTCTAAACTAGTTCGACCAAGTATGTTAAAACTTCTTGTTACAGGGGGTGCTATTTTCCCATTAGCATAATTTGCTCTACAGATTAAACTGCCTCTTATTCAATTATTGCTCTTACTATATGCATATAAATAATACCATTGGAAAGAAAACAATCTCTAGTTTCTAAAACCGTTTCAATTTTGTCTCTGAGTGATACAGAAGTCATTTGACAGCACTTTCCATGACCAAGAAGAAAAAAGCAAGATGTGTATGCCAGCTTCAACGCTCTGCCTATATATGGTCGTGCCCCCTATGACCCGAAACACACCTCATTGGCCTTCCTCTGGGTGTCAAGAGGACGTCAGAGGGAAAATATCTTGTTTATCTGGGACTGACGTGAAATGAGAGCTAATTCTTTGGCGTGACCGACAACTTCCGGTTGTCTAAATCGTGCGACTTGTAGCTGCGATTGTCTTCTGTTGTGCGGCCATTATGGAGGAAAACTATCTCCGTCTCGAAGTTTGTTTGATACATGTGACCAGATCATCGTAATGTATGTTTTTTCAATATAGTTTAATCAGATTATTTGAATTTTTTCGGGAGTTTTGTGGTGTTCCGTTGTCTGATTTTATTTACGTTTGAGAGATCCGTGCCACTCGACCAGTACCTGTGCTAAATGGAGTGGGAAAGGAACAATTCTGAACGGAACCAACGACTCATCTTGACAAAGGACACTTTGATCAACATTCTGATGAAAGATCAGCCATAGTAAGACCCAATTTACGATGTTATATCATATCTGTTGTGCATGTGAACTGGCCGTGGGCGCCTAGCCGAATCTGCCTGGTATAGCTATGCTAATTTAGCGCTACATTTTGTTTTCGTTATAAAACATTTAATAAATCTGAAATATTGTTTGGATTCACCAGATGTTGGGCTTTCAATATCTGTACGCTGTGTATTTTTCTGAAATGTTTTAAGATGAGTAATTCGTTATATGACGTTGGTCTCTGTAATTGTTCTGGCTGGGTCAGCACTATTTCAGATTGCAGCTGCAATGTAGAACTGTGATTTATACCTGAAAAATGCACATTTTTCCAAAAAAAAACTATGCTATACCATAAATATGTTATCAGACTGTCATCTTATGAAGTTGTTTCTTGGTTAGTGGCTATATATATTTTTATTTAGTCGAATTAGTGATAGCTACTGACGCAGGAAAAAGCTGTTGGGAGTAAAAAAATCGTGTCCTTTGCTAACGTGGTTAGCTAATAGATTTACATATTGTGTCTTCCCTGTAAAACATTTTAAAAATCTGAAATGGTGGCTTTATTCACAAGACCTGTATCTTTCATCTGGTGTCTTGGACTTGTGATTTAATGATATTTAGATGCTACAAGTTACTTGTGACGCTATGCTAGCTATGCTACTCAGTGGGGGGGGGGGGTGCTACCGGATCAGGGTTGGTGACTCGTGAGAAGTTAAAAAACCAACACTGAAACTGAACATAATAACAACACCACCTCTACTGTAATTTACTATATTTGATAGACAAATTATATTCAATATTGGGCTATCACCATAATGAAATGTAATCATTTCCTCTACATTAAAAGAAGCTCTTCAAGTGACAATGACAATGAGTGAGTGTTGAGATAGTTGCGTGTTGGATAGTTGTTCGATAAGAAGTAGGTCAGAAAATGTCTCCCCCACTTTTTGGTAATATTCTGCTTCTGGTTTAGTCTAGTAGGAACCATGTAAGTTTGTGGGCTAGACTAGTCTAGCAATGCTGCTACAGGAACTACGTAGATGTGGTCAAGTGAATCATGCCTCATCACTGAAAGCAACATTATTTGTGGACCTGTATTCAATTGCATTTCAAATGAATGAACAGGTACACTTTACTTTTCAACTAAAGCTTTTCAAAATAAAACATACAATATCATTATCAAAGAATATTTATTTTAATCAATCTGCCAGCCTTTTATACAACAAATGCCAAGCCTATAGGAAGCCTGTGTGAAGTTTTCATTGTCTTGTGGTTGTGGCCCTGCTTCCTGTCAGAATGTATCTGTCTGCGTTCAGTATCTGTCTGTGGTCTGATGTGTTGCAATTTGTTCTCACAGAATCTAAAAGCTCATGGGGGCGAGGCTCATAGCCAGATTGAGATATTCTTTAGCCTATAGCTGTGGTCTGACCTTGACAATGATCTACAGTGCATTCTGAAAGTATTCAGACCCCTTGACTTTTTCCACATTTTTTAAACGTTACCGCCTTATTCTAAAATTGATTAAATTGTTTGTTTACAAAAATATAAATGCCACATGTAAAGTGTTGGTCACATGTTTCATGAGCTGAAATAAAAGATCCCAAAATGTTTGCTGATGTCAACGTTGTGAACAGAGTGTCCCATGGTGGAGGTGAGGTTATGTTATGGGCAGGCATAAGCTACAGACAACACAGTTGCATTTTATCAATGGCAATTTGAATGCATAGAGATACCGGGACGAGATCCTGAGGCCCATTGTCGTGCCATTCATCCGCCCCCATCAGCGCATGTAACAAGGATCTGTACACAATTCCTGGAAGCTGAAAATGTCTCAGTTCTTCCATGGCCTACATACTCAGACATGTCACCCATTGAGCCTGTTTGGGATGCTCTGGATCGATGTGTTCCAGTTCTCGCCAATATCCAGCAACTTCGCGAAGCCATTGAAGGAGTGGGACAACATTCCACAGGCCACAATCAACAGCCTGATCAACTCTATGTGAAGGAGATGTTCCAGTTCTCGCCAATATCCAGCAACTTGAAGAGGAGTGGGACAACATTCCACAGACCACAGTCAACAGCCTGATCAACTCTATGCGAAGTAGATGTGTTGCGCTGCATGAGCCAAATAGTGGTCACAGCAGACACTGAGTGGTTTTCTGATCCACGCCCCTACCGTTTTTTTTAACGGTATCTGTATTCCCAGTCATATGAAATCCATAGATTAGGGCCTTTTTTCAAATTGACTGATTTCCTTATATGCACTGTAACTCAGTAAAATGTACATGTTTTTACAAGCATTCTACAATAGTCAATGCACATTCATTCCAGACCTTGGTTTTTAATAATCAGACAGTATTCAGTACATGACATATCTTGAAGGTCTTACAACTCTTTTCATTGTGTCGAGAGAGTCAGTGTGGAAAATTACTCACCTGTACTTTTCCCTTCCCCCTTTCAAAGGATACTCAACGGCACAGTAAGGACACAACCAATTTATCTTTCTGTCTGTGCAGTAAGGTTGTATGGTTTCCTCTGTTTTGTGCGGGTAGGTAAACAATGCAAAAACAAATATATGCAAAGAGATTGCTCTGTTTGGGCAGTGGAGTAAAGGAGTGCATATTCTGAACTGATCAAGCAGGTGTAAATGATGTGGCTGCTGTCAGGTGGTCAACATGAATAAAAATGTAAATATCCACAAAAATATTGAACAATATTTAAAATTCATTGCATTCTCACATCAATTTAAAATCTTCTAAAAAAAAAAGGAAAAAACGGTATGATTCATGCACAGCATTTGTACATTACATGATCTTAATATGGGTAATATTTCACATTACATGATCTTAATATGGGTAATATTTCACATTACATGATCTTAATATGGGTAATATTTCACATTACATGATCTTAATATGGGTAATATTTTACATTACATGATGTTAACGTGGGTAACAATTTTGTCGTTCTGCCCCTGAACAAGGCAGTTAACCTGCTGTTCCCTGGTAGGCCGTTATTGTAAATAAGAATTTGTTCTTAACTGACTTGCCTAGTTAAATGAAGGTTACATTTTAAAAAAAACATTACATGATGTTAACGTGGGTAACATTATGGTTTGTGTGCACCCCAGAAAGAGTGGCTGTTGCACGTGCAACAGCTACTAGGGCTCCTAATATTCTAAAGCATGGGTGTCAAACTCTGGCCCGCGGGCCAAACCGCGGGGTAATTATATTTGGCCCGCGAGACAATACCAAATTACTAATAGAGCTGGCCCGCCGGTATTATACAGCGCATTCACCGCTAATACTACGAATCCCATAATGCTCTGCTGTTGTTTTCGCGCGCCAATCAGGACAGGACCCAGAAACGCCCTCTCCTCTGTGACAGTAGTCATAGCAACATAGACGCTACAACTGTCAGCGCGCTATCCCTTCCCAAAAATGGCGAAAAGAAAGGCAGAAAACAGGAGCTTTCTGAACAAGTGGGAGGCAGAATATCTGTTTACATATGTAAAAGACAAACCTGTTTGTCTTGTTTGTGGAGTCAACGTGGCTGTAAGTAAGGAGTACAACATTAGACGACACTATGAAACGAAACACCATTGACAAATACAAGGACCTGGACATGACTCAAAGGAGCCAGAAAGTAGAGGAGATGAAAATAAGTTTGGGTTCACAACAGAATATGTTCAAAAAAGCCACATCACAAAGTGCTGGCTTGGGCACATCAGATTAGATCAGTGTGCAATAATTAACGTTTTCTTTGTGCACTTTTTCTTGCTACAAGGCATGGGCTTGAATGGTTGATTGATTTATTATCATTTTATTTGTAAAATTATTAGCCAGTGGAAAAAGTTTATTTTGGTATTTAAATCAGAAGGCTGCAAATAGAAAAGAGGCATACGATTTTTATTTACATTTTATTTATTTAATAAATGAATGCCATTGATGTGTTTTTTCATTTGAAATTCGATTTTGCATGTCTCCACTATTAAATTATATATTGTATGGTAATAAGCGATGCTTGTTCCATATTCAATGTTAAAGCAAAACTTGTTTGGGTCCATATTAAAAGGTTAATTTGTTCAATGTTGGCCCGCGACTTTGTTCAGGTTTTACATTTTGGCCCACTGGGTATTTGAGTTTGACACCCCTGTTCTAAAGGGTTGTTTCGTTTCAAGAAAGAGTGTCTTGTCCATCCCTTCAATATTTTATGTAGAAATTGTGCACCAGTATTGGATTTTAAAACCCTGTTATATTAAATGAAGTGCCCTTTAATATAGATCACATGGAGAATTCAATAACATATTTTTTTATACGAGTAAAGACTTAAAGTGCTAAAATGTAGCATTTTGACATGTCCCTCCGTGCACTCAGATTTCTAGGGAGATTTGAACCCTCTTAACCCCAACATTTCTCCAGGTTTTCCCCATCATTTTAAGCCTTAGTTATTTTGTTGCATTGCATCTGAAGAGTTACATTTGTGATTAGTGATTCATTTATCCCTAATTTTAAGCTCTACCTTGTTACGTGAACTGAACTTTTGTTTTAATATGGTGAAAAACTATTCCTGATTAAATATTTTTCTTAAAAGAAGCTTTGAACATTAATAGTCAAATCATAGTGTAAAAGCACGTGAACTGGTTCTACTCTTCTTGGAAATGTTCTAGTGTTTTGTGGTGAAGAAATAACACCTGCTCAGGTTTTTTACCGTTGCACTTCTCAAAAGGTACCCTAAACTATTCCACCCCTGGTTGTCCAGCATACAATACTCTTCACACAGCCACATTGTTCACCACTACAAATGGGTCACTTAATCCCAAAACCATTTATTTAGATTCTGAAAAGTTTTGTATCCTTTATTTCTTTGAATGTAATCACATGAGCGACAGGCGTGCTCAAGTCCAAACAACCATCCCTGGACTTTAAAGTTCTTTCGCCAGGTGAAGTACCTCATGTAAGCTTCATTATTCTGGTCGAGAAAGAGAAGCTTCTTTGCCAGCTCCTCTGTAGAGGAGAAATCATTCACATGGATGAAAGAGTCCCTTGGGATAAATTGCTCGTAGTTGTCCCTGGATGGACCTAGAACAACGGGCACTGCTCCCATCTTCATAGCGTTGAACAGCTTCTCTGTAGCATAGTCTTTGTAGATGGAGTTTTCAAACGCCAGGTAGAATTTACAGCTGGACAGCGTCTTTGAGTACTCTTCATTTTCTAGGTATCTACTAAAATGTCTCCCATAGGCCTCTACTTTGACATGCCTACTGAGCTCGTTGAACACCTGTACCCTCTTGTAGTTTGGGTTCCAGTTGCTCACTACCCAGCAGACTAATTTGTCCTTCTTGGGCAGCTCAAAGATTTTATCCTCACTGGTTACCTCAACAAGTGACCCATATGGAACCTTGATATCAGAATCCAGTCGATAACTCGCAGTCAAATTGAACAAGTGGTCAACACCAGGGATCCTGTTTGTATTAGCCGGTGATTCTCCATTCCACCACACCCATTTCTGGAACCATGGACGTTGCTCTTGGGGCATGTTCTTCAGGTCTCCATGGATGTCTCTATGGTGGAAGATGACACCGTGCGCCTTGCTGTAAAGGTTTTTATCCACTGTTAGGTGACAGCCTTTGATGTTAAAGTAGGCACAAGAGTCTATGTCAAAGGCCTGACCAAATGGCCACATCCAGATCAAAATGATAGTGTCTGTGTCTCCGTCATCATCGGCCTGAATGGCTGTCTGGGCATGGTGTGTTTTTTGCCCTGTGTGGTTCCCTGCCATACTTACTTGAGGGCAAGGAGAACAACCAGCCTTCCCCTCGTGGGATGCCTGGTCAGTTGGGCATGAATGGAACTTGATCTGGGGTTTGTAGTAAATTAAGCATATTCCCACGAAGCACGCCATAAAAAAACAGCCAATCAGAACAGGCCGTAGAACCCCCTGGGAAGCCGGAGTGGACATACCTTGACCCTTTGAAAGAGAAAAGAGACCAATCAAAACCACTCTAGAATATCAACAACAACTAGAAAAGTATTTATGGATGTGAAATACATTATAATAATGGTAGTGACTGGTTATAGCTGAAAAAGTAGTTACAACAACTCTGAATTACAGTGATCCCATCCATGCACTCCCCACATGAACTCAACACTCAAAGAACAGTAATATATTTAAATAGAAAATATGCCATTCTGTTCTTTTGAAATGCATTTTCTTAAATTCATGATGCTCATTAAGACCTGTCTTTAACAAATTAATTATCTTTGTGACAGTGTTTATTTAATTGATTTTAACACTTGAATAGTTTTTTTTTTTTCATTTGCTCATATAGCCTGCAGTTACATAAACAAATGAAAATGCTATTGTGTCGTTTCATATACATTTTCTTCAATATTCTAATGTTACCTAATACCTTCATAAACACAATTAAATGATAGGATATATTAAATGTATTCATTAGACTGTTATAATGTTGACTTTCAAAGGATGGCCGAAGGGGGTCCAAGGAGGTCAGGATTTTCTAGTGTTAAGCGCTAGAGCTGGTGACATTAATTCATTTCAGCAAGCACATGAACTATCTTATATGACAATACACCAGGGAACAAAGAATGTCAAATGCATCACTAGTGAAACTAAGGCTAACATCAGGTGTCGTTCAGTGCTGTTGATAAATTCAGCATTCATGAGGACAGTGATTATCCTGTATGACGATGTATACAGTATGTACAGCAAACAGTGTACAACAGGGATGGACAACTGCAGTCCTCAGGGGCCTGATGATTGGTGGCACACTTTTGCCCCAGCACTAGCTGACACACACCTGACTCTAATCTACTAAGTTCATACCAAGGATCATTCAGCTATTTGGTTTAGAATTTGATTTAGAAGACCTCTTGAAGTATAAAAAAATATATAAAAAAATATATTTTCAACATTTTATTTGGCCTTACTGCTATTAGCCCATATAAACAATAACAGATTCACTAAGTGGAAGAGAGAGTCCCGAAAAACTCCAAAATGAAGTGTTCTGAAGTATCTGAGAGATATAAGACAGATCAGATTTTTCTTTTTTTTCTTTTACATGTATTTAACCCCTTATTCTTGGAACGAAATAGTTTCCATATACGGTGCCTTCGGAAAGTATTCAGACCCCTTGACTTTTTACACATTTTGTTACATTACAGCCTTATTCTAAAATTCAATCATTTTTATAAATCTATCTACACACAATATCCCATAATGACAAAGCAAAAAGCAGCTTTTTATAAATTGTTGCTAATTTATTAAAAAAACAACAACTGAAATATAACATTTACATAAGTACCCTTTAATCAGTACTTTTTTGAAGCACCTTTGGCAGCGATTACAGCATTGAGTCTTGGGTATGACGCTACAAGCTTGGCCCACCTGTATTTGGGGAGTTTCTCCCATTCTTCTCTGAAGATCCTTTCAAGCTCTGTCAGGTTGGATGGGGAACGTTGTTGCACAGCTATTTTCAGGTCTCTCCAGAGATGTTTGATCGGGTTCAAGTCCGGGCTCTGGCTGGGCCATTCAAGGACATTCAGAGACTTGTTCCGAAGCCTCTCCTGCATTGTCTTGGCTGTGTGCTTTGGTTTGTTGTCCTCCTGAGCGCTCTGAAGCAGGTTTTCATCCAGGATCTCTCTGTACTTTGCTCTGTTCATCTTTCCCTTGATCCTGACAAGTCTCCCAGTCCCTGCCGCTGAAAAAACATCTCCACAGCATGATGCTGCCACCATGCTTCACTGCAGGGATGGTGCCAGGTTTCCTCCAGATGTGACACTTGGCATTCAGGCCAAAGAGTTTAATCTTGTTTTCATCAGACCATAGAATCTTGTTTCTCATGGTCTGAGAGTCTTTCCAAGCAGACGGTCATGTGCATTTTACTGAGGACTGGCTTCCATCTGGCCACGCTACCAAAAAGGCTTGATTGGTGGAGTGCTGCAGAGATGGTTGTCCTTCTGGAAGGTTCTCCCATCTCCACAGAAGAACTCTAAAGCTCTGTCAGAGTGACCATCAGGTTCATGGTCACCTCCCTGGCCAAGGCCCTTCTCCCCCGATTGTTCAGTTTGGCCGGGCGGCCAGCTCCAGGAAAAGTCTTGGTGGTTCCAAACATTCTCAATTTAAGAATGATGGAGGCCACTGTGTTTTTGGGGACCTTTAATGCTGCAGAAATGTTTTGGTTCCCTTCCCCAGATCTGTGCCTCGACACAATCCTGTCTCGGAGCTCTACGGACAATTCCTTCAACCTCATGGCTTGGTTTTTGCTCTGACATGCACTGTCAACTGTGGGACATTATATAGACAGATGTGTACCTTTCCAAATCATGTCCAATCAATTGAATTTACCACAGGTGAACTCCAATGAAGTTGTAGTGTAATGTGTACGCTGGGAGTCGAGGACCAAGTACAGGGAGGGCAAAGGTAATAATAAGTAGACCATAATACAAAACAAGAAACCTGAAAAGCGTACAAACATGAAACAGAGTCAAGGCCTGAGGAAAGCACCAAAGGGAGTGACCGATATAGGGGAGGTAATCAGGAAGGTGATGGAGTCCAGGCGAGTCTCATGCCTTATGATTAATGATACGTGGTGTGATCATAACAACATACAGGAACTCAAGTCCTTTTGTTCACCTGACCTAGAATTTCTTACAATCAAATGCCAACCGCATTATCTACCAAGAGAAATCTCTTCGATTATAATCACAGTTGTGTATATCCTCCCCAAGCAGACACATCGACGGCCCTAAACGAACTTCATTGGACTCTATGTAAACTGGAAACCACATATCCTGAGGCTGCATTTTTTTCTACCATGTTATTGACTTGTTTATTGTTTACTCCATGTGTAACTCTGTGTTGTTGTCTGTTCACACTGCTATGCTTTATCTTGGCCAGGTCGCAGTTGCAAATGAGAACTTGTTCTCAACTAGCCTACCTGGTTAAATAAAGGTGAAATAAATAAATAATTTTTTTTTTTTATTGTAGCTGGGGATTTTAACAAGGCTAATCTGAAACCAAGGCTCCTTAAATTTTATCAGCATATCGAATGCGCGACCCGGGCTGGCAAAACCCTGGATCATTGTTATTCTAACTTCCGCGACGCATACAAAGCCCTCCCCCGCCCTCCTTTCGGAAAATCTGACCACTACTCCATTTTGTTGCTCCCAACCTATAGACAGAAACTAACACAGGAAACGCCCGTGCTCAGGTCTGTTCAACGCTGGTTCGACCAATCGGAATCCACGCTTCAAGATTGCTTCGATCACGTGGACTGGGATATGTTCCGCATAGCGTCGGACAATAACATTGATGAATACGCTGATTCGGTGAGCGAGTTTATTAGCAAGTGCATCGGTGAGCTGTACCCACAGCAACTATTAAACCTTCCCCAACCAGAAACCGTGGTTTGATGGCAGCATTCGCGCAAAACTGAAAGTGCGAACCACTGCTTTCAATCATGGCAAGGCGACTGGGAACATGACCGCATACAAACAGTGTAGCTATTCCCTCCGCAAGCCAATCAAACAAGCTAAGCGTCAGTATAGAGACAAAGTAGAGTCGCAATTCAACGGCTCAGACACAAGAGGTATGTGGCAGGGTCTACAGTCAATCACGGACTTCAAAAAGAAAACCAGCCCCGTTGCGGACCACGATGTCTTGCTCCCAGACAAACTAAACAACTTCTTTGCTCGCTTTGAAGTTGTTTACAATACAGAGGACAATACAGAGCCCGCTACCAAAACCTGCGGGCTCTCTTTCACTGCGGCCAACGTGAGTAAAACATTTAAACGTGTTAACCCTCGCAAGGCTGCCGGCCCAGACGGCGTCCCTAGCCGCGTCCTCAGAGCATGCGCAGACCAGCTGGCTGGTGGGTTTACGGACATATTCTATCAATCCTTATCCCAGTCTGTTGTTCCCACGTGCTTCAAGAGGGCCACCATTGTTCCTGTTCCCAAGAAAGCTAAGGTAACTGAGCTAAATGACTATCGCCCAGTAGCACTTACTTTCGCCATCATGAAGTGCTTTTTTTATTTTTATACTTTGTTTTTAGAAAGTACAAATAAAGTAAAATAAAAGAACAACAAAAAAGATCTGGCAGTTACAGTGCACGTCATACCTTTATCATCATATTAGTTACATTGACATCTTTGAATTAGACCTTTTCCAAGTACGAAACCCATTTTTCCCAGTATTCTTGACCTCTCTCCTGTTGAGTTCTTAAAGCAAAGGTCATACGCTCCATGTGGGGTATTTCTTCTACAATGTCTATCCATTGTGTCACTGTGGGAGGGTCTTTTTGTAGCCATTTCCTAGTGATAGCCTTTTTACTGGCTGCCAGTAGGACCTTCAAGAGGTACTTTTCTCTATTGTGTAAGATATCAGGTATTTCACCCAAGTACAAAGAAATGAATGTTTGTTCTATGTCAAATCCCATTATTTTTCCAATGTTAGATCTTATTTCTCCCCAGTAAGTTTCGATTGCGGGGCAGGACCAAAAGATATGAGAGTGGTCCGCCCTCAATAGACCGCATTCTCTCCAACAAGGGTGTAGTGAGCCAATCTGTTTTGATTTCAGTTTAGGTGTTATGAAGAAACGGATAACATTCTTCCAACAGAATTCTCTCCATGATCTTGAGTTGGTGCTTTGTTGAGTCTCTAATATGTTCAACCATGTTTCATCAGTTATTTCAATGTTAAGTTCCTCCTCCCATTTCTTTTTAATATAGTTTGTAGAATGTTTCTTTGAGGATTCAATACCCAAGTAGAGATTTGAAATCGTTTTTTTGTTACTCCCCAAGTTGTATGCGTTAGTGAATACTTGGATTAATTTTGGAGGTGCTCGAGGGTCAGTCACTTTTATCTCCCTTAAGAAATAGTGTCGAACTTGTAGGTATCTGTAAAAATCTTGTTTATCCAAGCCAGGTTTTTTACTTAGGTCCTGAAAGTTATCTAGGTCCCCATTCCCTATAATTGTACTGAATGATGTGATGCCTTTCTGCGTTCATTGTTTAAATCTGCTGTCCAGGGTTGCAGCGATGAAGCTGGGGTCGTATGCGGGCCAACTCAGCAGTTTGATCTCTCTGTCTAAATTATTTTGCTTAACTACCCTAAACCATGTCTTCAGAGAGAAATTAATCCACTGATTTTGTCTATTGTATATTTCTTTTACCATGTCCTTATTTCCCAAAACTGTCTGTATGGGTATCTCTGTCAAAGTAGTCTCGATGTCTTTCCATTTGGATTCGTATTCTGAATTGCACCAACACACCAGAGGTCTCAATTGGGCTGACACAAAATAATCTTTTAGGTTTGGTAAGGCCATACCCCCACAGTTGTTTGGTAATTGTAATGTTGTATATCTAATTGTTGGTCTCTTACTGGTCTTCTACGGGAAGGTGTTTAATTTAATTGCCACAGAAACCACTGGCACTCTTATCTGTGGAGGGGATTTTAACACAATTGGTGGTGAGGGTAGAAAACAACATCTCCATCCCGCTGATCCTCAACACTGGGGCCTCACAAGGGTGCGTTCTTAGCCCTCTCCTGTACTCCCTGTTCACCCATGACTGCGTGGCCATGCACGTCTCCAACTCAATCATCAAGATTGCAGACGACACTATAGTGGTAGGCTTGATTACCAACAACGACGAGACGGCCTACAGGAAGGAGGTGAGGGCCCTCGGAGTGTGGTGTCAGGAAAATAACCTCACACTCAATGTCAACAAAACAAAGGAGATGATCGTGGACTTCAGGAAACAGCAGAGGAAGCAGCCCCCTATCCACATCGACGGGACAGTAGTGGAGAAGGTGGAAAGTTTTAAGTTCCTCGGCGTACACATCACGGACAAACTGAAATGGTCCATCCACACAGACAGCTTGGTGAAGAAGGCGCAGCAGCAATGGGTAGCGGTTGAAGAAGGCGCAGCAGCGCCTCTTCAACCACAGGAGGCTGAAGAAATTCAGTTTGTCACCAAAAACACTCATAAACTTTTATAGATGCACAATCGAGGGCATCCTGTCGGGCTGTATCACCGCCTAGTACGGCAACTGCTCCGCCCACTACCGTAAGGCTCTCCAGAGGATAGTGAGGTCTGCACAAAGCATCACCGGGGGCAAACTACCCGCCCTCCAGGACACCTACAGCACCCGATGTCACAGGAAGGCCAAAAAGATCATCAAGGACAACAACCACCCGAGCCACTGCCTGTTCACCCGCTATCATCCAGAAGGCGAGGTCAGTACAGGTGCATCAAAGCGGGAACCAAGATACTGAAAAACAGCTTCTTTCTCAAGGCCATCAGACTGTTAAACAGCCATCACTAACATTGAGTGGCTGCTGCCATCATACTGACTCATCTCTAGCCACTTTAATAATAAAAAATTGGATGTAATAAATGTATCACTAGCCACTTTAAACAATGCCACTTTATATAATGTTTACATACCATACATTACTCATCTCATATGTGTATATACTGTACTCTATACCATCTACTGCATCTTGCCTATGCCGTTCGGCCATCGCTCATCCATATATTTTTATGTACATATTCTTATTCATTCCTTTAGACTTGTGTGTGTATAAGGTAGTTGTTGTGAAATTGTTAGATTACTTGTTAGATATTACTGCATGGTCGGAACTAGAAGCACAAGCATTTCGCTACACTCGCATTTACATCTGCTAACCATGTGTATGTGACAAATAAAATGTGATTTGATTTGAGGCGCAGGTGTGTGTAACGATGGTGACAGGTGTGCGTAATAATGTGTAAACTGGCGCCAGAGAAGAGGAGCAGAAGTAGACGTGACACTACCCCCTCCCTAACGCGCGGCTCTTGCTGGAGTTACTGTGTGTGATTCGTCTGGAATGTTCCAGAAGTGTATTTTCCAGGAGTTTTTTTACAAATATTTTATAACATCACCCCTCTTTTTGAACAAAGTACACTTGTGCTACCCTGTGAATACGCCAAGTGCACGTTCAGCAATATGTCTCAAACAATGACCAACAATGCCTTGGACAATACAAACCATACAACCACGTTATCACATAGAACTCATATCAAAGTCAAAGATTCTACCAATCATTAACTAGGACTCATGCCTATTCCTTAGCCTTGTCACAAAAAGATCTCTGGCCACTTATTAAACTATATCATAATATGCAGTCATCTTTAATCAAAGAATGTTAAAATAACAAATTAACATAAGAAATAGCTTATCAATGTGAAGTACAAGATTCCGTATGATTTTTATGATTACCCACAATGCTCTTATTTAGAGTAACAGTTATACATAACCAGTCAAAACATTGTCATTACTTCTATTATAATGAATAGTTCCTCCTGCGAGCCAAGTTATCAAACTTACCTTGGTATCCACAATGCCAGGAGAAGATGAAGTATTGTATCACACTGTCTACGTATACCATCCAGGTGTAGAGATAAGTGAGTTATTTATGTTTCCTCTTCACCTGGTTGTCTGATGCAGGCAGGACGTTTATCAAAGTATGAGTGTACTTTTATCATAGTTATTTAGACCTAACTCCACATTCAAAAAGTGAACTTGGAGCATGGTTTATTCTCTCTAATAATATTTTAAATCATTGTTGAAAGCTGTCAGAGACTATGTATATAATACAAGAGGGAGCAGTTAAATGGTTGGTCCACACCCCCTCGACAATGAGTAGCCTATAGTACGTAGGATTTGCATCAACACCATCAACAGGTTATTGTACCTGATAAATAGAGCCCTCAACAGTTTTGTGCCAGCATCAATACAACTTTAACTTCTTTGGTCTTGTACAGTATCTTTCATGTACTGTGTGAATTCTGCTATTATTTGTTGTACTGTAAATTATTACCCCTGTTGTATTCCAAGTTCATCGTTTTGAGTTGTATATCATTTCTATGCCAATTGTATGGACATATCGAAGTAAACTCTCTTGTTCACGTTCCATTTGAAAAACAACCTATTTTAATTTTACATTGGATTGTGAACCTGCCTAAAGCTAGACACACCATCAACTCCATGATCATACCCCTATGGTTAAAATCGGTTTGATGAGATCTTGACCTGATATAACAAGATGAAGAAAAGTATTTATTTTAATTTTTTCCAAGTGACCTTACCTGTTTCAATTTGTCTGACTCATCCATGGTTTTTCCCACTAAGAGAACCTGATTTTAGAAGACCAAAAATACAAAACAATAAATGATTAGAATTAAGTATTTTAAATAACTTTGGATTTAAAAAAATGTAATTGTGAGATTCTGTGTAACAAAAGAGCATTCCCACTGAGCACACTGGTTAAATCAACATTGTTTCCACGTCATTTCAATGATGTTGTTTCAACGTGGAATAGATGATGAATTGATGTCTGTGCTCAGTGGGTTAGTCTCTTATTCTCTAAACTAGTTCGACCAAGTATGTTAAAAAACCAACACTGAAACTGAACATAATAACAACATCACCTCTACTGTAATTTACTATATTTAATAGACAAATTATATTCAATATTGGGCTATCACCATAATGAAATGTAATCATTTCCTCTACATTAAAAGAAGCTCTTCAAGTGACAATGACAATGAGTGAGTGTTGAGATAGTTGCGTGTTGGATAGTTGTTCGATAAGAAGTAGGTCAGAAAATGTCTCCCCCACTTTTTGGTAATATTCTGCTTCTGGTTTAGTCTAGTAGGAACCATGTAAGTTTGTGGGCTAGACTAGTCTAGCAATGCTGCTACAGGAACTACGTAGATGTGGTCAAGTGAATCATGCCTCATCACTGAAAGCAACATTATTTGTGGACCTGTATTCAATTGCATTTCAAATGAATGAACAGGTACACTTTACTTTTCAACTAAAGCTTTTCAAAATAAAACATACAATATCATTATCAAAGAATATTTATTTTAATCAATCTGCCAGCCTTTTATACAACAAATGCCAAGCCTATAGGAAGCCTGTGTGAAGTTTTCATTGTCTTGTGATTGTGGCCCTTCTTCCTGTCAGAATGTATCTGTCTGCGTTCAGTATCTGTCTGTGGTCTGATGTGTTGCAATTTGTTCTCACAGAATCTAAAAGCTCATGGGGGCGAGGCTCATAGCCAGATTGAGATATTCTTTTGCCTATAGCTGTGGTCTGACCTTGACAATGATCTACAGTGCATTCTGAAAGTATTCAGACCCCTTGACTTTTTCCACATTTTTTTAACGTTACCGCCTTATTCTAAAATTGATTAAATTGTTTGTTTACAAAAATATAAATGCCACATGTAAAGTGTTGGTCACATGTTTCATGAGCTGAAATAAAAGATCCCAAAAAGTTTGCTGATGTCAACGTTGTGAACAGAGTGCCCCATGGTGGAGGTGAGGTTATGTTATGGGCAGGCATAAGCTACAGACAACACAGTTGCATTTTATCAATGGCAATTTGAATGCATAGAGATACCGGGACGAGATCCTGAGGCCCATTGTCGTGCCATTCATCCGCCCCCATCAGCGCATGTAACAAGGATCTGTACACAATTCCTGGAAGCTGAAAATGTCTCAGTTCTTCCATGGCCTACATACTCAGACATGTCACCCATTGAGCATGTTTGGGATGCTCTGGATCGATGTGTTCCAGTTCTCGCCAATATCCAGCAACTTCGCGAAGCCATTGAAGGAGTGGGACAACATTCCACAGGCCACAATCAACAGCCTGATCAACTCTATGTGAAGGAGATGTTGCCACAACTTGAAGAGGAGTGGGACAACATTCCACAGACCACAGTTAACAGCCTGATCAACTCTATGTGAAGGAGATGTTCCAGTTCTCGCCAATATCCAGCAACTTGAAGAGGAGTGGGACAACATTCCACAGACCACAGTCAACAGCCTGATCAACTCTATGCGAAGTAGATGTGTTGCGCTGCATGAGCCAAATAGTGGTCACACCAGACACTGAGTGGTTTTCTGATCCACGCCCCTACCGTTTTTTTTAACGGTATCTGTATTCCCAGTCATATGAAATCCATAGATTAGGGCCTTTTTTCAAATTGACTGATTTCCTTATATGCACTGTAACTCAGTAAAATGTACATGTTTTTACAAGCATTCTACAATAGTCAATGCACATTCATTCCAGACCTTGGTTTTTAATAATCAGACAGTATTCAGTACATGACATATCTTGAAGGTCTTACAACTCTTTTCATTGTGTCGAGAGAGTCAGTGTGGAAAATTACTCACCTGTACTTTTCCCTTCCCCCTTTCAAAGGATACTCAACGGCACAGTAAGGACACAACCAATTTATCTTTCTGTCTGTGCAGTAAGGTTGTATGGTTTCCTCTGTTTTGTGCGGGTAGGTAAACAATGCAAAAACAAATATATGCAAAGAGATTGCTCTGTTTGGGCAGTGGAGTAAAGGAGTGCATATTCTGAACTGATCAAGCAGGTGTAAATGATGTGGCTGCTGTCAGGTGGTCAACATGAATAAAAATGTAAATATCCACAAAAATATTGAACAATATTTAAAATTCATTGCATTCTCACATCAATTTAAAATCTTCTAAAAAAAAAGGAAAAAACGGTATGATTCATGCACAGCATTTGTACATTACATGATCTTAATATGGGTAATATTTCACATTACATGATCTTAATATGGGTAATATTTCACATTACATGATCTTAATATGGGTAATATTTCACATTACATGATCTTAATATGGGTAATATTTTACATTACATGATCTTAATATGGGTAATATTTTACATTACATGATGTTAACGTGGGTAACAATTTTGTCGTTCTGCCCCTGAACAAGGCAGTTAACCTGCTGTTCCCTGGTAGGCTGTTATTGTAAATAAGAATTTGTTCTTAACTGACTTGCCTAGTTAAATGAAGGTTACATTTAAAAAAAAACATTACATGATGTTAACGTGGGTAACATTATGGTTTGTGTGCACCCCAGAAAGAGTGGCTGTTGCACGTGCAACAGCTACTAGGGCTCCTAATATTCTAAAGGGTTGTTTCGTTTCAAGAAAGAGTGTCTTGTCCATCCCTTCAATATTTTATGTAGAAATTGTGCACCAGTATTGGATTTTAAAACCCTGTTATATTAAATGAAGTGCCCTTTAATATAGACCACATGGAGAATTCAATAACATATTTTTTTATACGAGTAAAGACTTAAAGTGCTAAAATGTAGCATTTTGACATGTCCCTCCGTGCACTCAGATTTCTAGGGAGATTTGAATCCTCTTAACCCCAACATTTCTCCAGGTTTTCCCCATCATTTTAAAGCCTTAGTTATTTTGTTGCATTGCATCTGAAGAGTTACATTTGTGATTAGTGATTCATTTATCCCTAATTTTAAGCTCTACCTTGTTACGTGAACTGAACTTTTGTTTTAATATGGTGAAAAACTATTCCTGATTTAAATATTTTTCTTAAAAGAAGCTTTGAACATTAATAGTCAAATCATAGTGTAAAAGCACGTGAACTGGTTCTACTCTTCTTGGAAATGTTCTAGTGTTTTGTGGTGAAGAAATAACACCTGCTCAGGTTTTTTACCGTTGCACTTCTCAAAAGGTACCCTAAACTATTCCACCCCTGGTTGTCCAGCATACAATACTCTTCACACAGCCACATTGTTCACCACTACAAATGGGTCACTTAATCCCAAAACCATTTATTTAGATTCTGAAAAGTTTTGTATCCTTTATTTCTTTGAATGTAATCACATGAGCGACAGGCGTGCTCAAGTCCAAACAACCATCCCTGGACTTTAAAGTTATTTCGCCAGGTGAAGTACCTCATGTAAGCTTCATTATTCTGGTCGAGAAAGAGAAGCTTCTTTGCCAGCTCCTCTGTAGAGGAGAAATCATTCACATGGATGAAAGAGTCCCTTGGGATAAATTGCTCGTAGTTGTCCCTGGATGGACCTAGAACAACGGGCACTGCTCCCAACTTCATAGCATTGAACAGCTTCTCTGTAGCATAGTCTTTGTAGATGGAGTTTTCAAACGCCAGGTAGAATTTACAGCTGGACAGCGTCTTTGAGTAGTCTTCGTTTTCTAGGTATCTACTAAAATGTCTCCCATAGGCCTCTACTTTGACATGCCTACTGAGCTCGTTGAACACCTGTACCCTCTTGTAGTTTGGGTTCCAGTTGCTCACTATCCAGCAGACTAATTTGTCCTTCTTGGGCAGCTCAAAGATTTTATCCTCACTGGTTACCTCAACAAGTGACCCATATGGAACCTTGATATCAGAATCCAGTCGATAACTCGCAGTCAAATTGAACAAGTGGTCAACACCAGGGATCCTGTTTGTATTAGCCGGTGATTCTCCATTCCACCACACCCATTTCTGGAACCATGGACGTTGCTCTTGGGGCATGTTCTTCAGGTCTCCATGGATGTCTCTATGGTGGAAGATGACACCGTGCGCCTTGCTGTAAAGGTTTTTATCCACTGTTAGGTGACAGCCTTTGATGTTAAAGTAGGCACAAGAGTCTATGTCAAAGGCCTGACCAAATGGCCACATCCAGATCAAAATGATAGTGTCTGTGTCTCCGTCATCATCGGCCTGAATGGCTGTCTGGGCATGGTGTGTTTTTTGCCCAGTGTGGTTCCCTGCCATACTTACTTGAGGGCAAGGAGAACAACCAGCCTTCCACTCGTGGGATGCCTGGTCAGTTGGGCATGAATGGAACTTGATCTGGGGTTTGTAGTAAATTAAGAATATTCCCACGAAGCACGCCATAAAAAAACAGCCAATCAGAACAGGCCGTAGAACCCCCTGGGAAGCCGGAGTGGACATACCTTGACCCTTTGAAAGAGAAAAGAGACCAATCAAAACCACTCTAGAATATCAACAACAACTAGAAAAGTATTTATGGATGTGAAATACATTATAATAATGGTAGTGACTGGTTATAGCTGAAAAAGTAGTTACAACAACTCTGAATTACAGTGATCCCATCCATGCACTCCCCACATGAACTCAACACTCAAAGAACAGTAATATATTTAAATAGAAAATATGCCATTCTGTTCTTTTGAAATGCATTTTCTTAAATTCATGATGCTCATTAAGACCTGTCTTTAACAAATTAATTATCTTTGTGACAGTGTTTATTTAATTGATTTTAACACTAGTTTTTTTCTTCTTCATTTAAACATATAGCCTGCAGTTACATAAACAAATGAAAATGCTATTGTGTCGTTTCATATACATTTTCTTCAATATTCTAATGTTACCTAATACCTTCATAAACCCAATTAAATGATAGGATATATTAAATGTATTCATTAGACTGTTATAATGTTGACTTTCAAAGGATGGCCGAAGGGGGTCCAAGGAGGTCAGGATTTTCTAGTGTTAAGCACTGGAGCTGGTGACATTAATTCATTTCAGCAAGCACATGAACTATCTTATATGACAATACACCAGGGAACAAAGAATGTCAAAAGCATCACTAGTGAAACTAAGGCTAACATCAGGTGTCGTTCAGTGCTGTTGATAAATTCAGCATTCATGAGGACAGTGATTATCCTGTATGACGATGTATACAGTATGTACAGCAAACAGTGTACAACAGGGATGGACAACTGCAGTCCTCAGGGGCCTGATGATTGGTGGCATACTTTTGCCCCAGCACTAGCTGACACACACCTGACTCTAATCTACTAAGTTCATACCAAGGATCATTCAGCTATTTGGTTTAGAATTTGATTTAGAAGACCTCTTGAAGTATAAAAAAATATATAAAAATATATATTTTCAACATTTTATTTGGCCTTACTGCTATTAGCCCATATAAACAATAACAGATTCACTAAGTAGAAGAGAGAGTCCCGAAAAACTCCAAAAGGAAGTGTTCTGAAGTATGTGAGAGATATAAGACAGATCAGATTTTTCTTTTTTTTCTTTTACATGTATTTAACCCCTTATTCTTGGAACGAAACAGTTTCCATATACGGTGCCGTCGGAAAGTATTCAGACCCCTTGACTTTTTACACATTTTGTTACATTACAGCCTTATTATAAAATTCAATCATTTTAAAAAATCTATCTACACACAATATCCCATAATGACAAAGCAAAAAGCAGCTTTTTATAAATTGTTGCTAATTTATTAAAAAAACAACAACTGAAATATAACATTTACATAAGTACCCTTTAATCAGTACTTTTTTGAAGCACCTTTGGCAGCGATTACAGCATTGAGTCTTGGGTATGACGCTACAAGCTTGGCCCACCTGTATTTGGGGAGTTTCTCCCATTCTTCTCTGAAGATCCTTTCAAGCTCTGTCAGGTTGGATGGGGAACGTTGTTGCACAGCTATTTTCAGGTCTCTCCAGAGATGTTTGATCGGGTTCAAGTCCGGGCTCTGGCTGGGCCATTCAAGGACATTCAGAGACTTGTTCCGAAGCCTCTCCTGCATTGTCTTGGCTGTGTGCTTTGGTTTGTTGTCCTCCTGAGCGCTCTGAAGCAGGTTTTCATCCAGGATCTCTCTGTACTTTGCTCTGTTCATCTTTCCCTTGATCCTGACAAGTCTCCCAGTCCCTGCCGCTGAAAAAACATCTCCACAGCATGATGCTGCCACCATGCTTCACTGCAGGGATGGTGCCAGGTTTCCTCCAGATGTGACACTTGGCATTCAGGCCAAAGAGTTCAATCTTGTTTTCATCAGACCATAGAATCTTGTTTCTCATGGTCTGAGAGTCTTTCCAAGCAGACGGTCATGTGCATTTTACTGAGGACTGGCTTCCATCTGGCCACGCTACCAAAAAGGCTTGATTGGTGGAGTGCTGCAGAGATGGTTGTCCTTCTGGAAGGTTCTCCCATCTCCACAGAGTAACTCTAAAGCTCTGTCAGAGTGACCATCAGGTTCATGGTCACCTCCCTGGCCAAGGCCCTTCTCCCCCGATTGTTCAGTTTGGCCGGGCGGCCAGCTCCAGGAAAAGTCTTGGTGGTTCCAAACATTCTCAATTTAAGAATGATGGAGGCCACTGTGTTCTTGGGGACCTTCAATGCTGCAGAAATGTTTTGGTTCCCTTCCCCAGATCTGTGCCTCGACACAATCCTGTCTCGGAGCTCTACGGACAATTCATTCAACCTCATGGCTTGGTTTTTGCTCTGACATGCACTGTCAACTGTGGGACATTATATAGACAGATGTGTACCTTTCCAAATCATGTCCAATCAATTGAATTTACCACAGGTGAACTCCAATGAAGTTGTAGTGTAATGTGTACGCTGGGAGTCGAGGACCAAGTACAGGGAGGGCAAAGATAATAATAAGTAGACCATAATACAAAACAAGAAACCTGAAAAGCGTACAAACATGAAACAGAGTCAAGGCCTGAGGAAAGCACCAAAGGGAGTGACCGATATAGGGGAGGTAATCAGGAAGGTGATGGAGTCCAGGCGAGTCTCATGCCTTATGATTAATGATACGTGGTGTGATCATAACAACATACAGGAACTCAAGTCCTTTTGTTCACCTGACCTAGAATTTCTTACAATCAAATGCCAACCGCATTATCTACCAAGAGAAATCTCTTCGATTATAATCACAGTTGTGTATATCCCCCCCAAGCAGACACATCGACGGCCCTGAACGAACTTCATTGGACTCTATGTAAACTGGAAACCACATATCCTGAGGCTGCATTTTTTTCTACCATGTTATTGACTTGTTTATTGTTTACTCCATGTGTAACTCTGTGTTGTTGTCTGTTCACACTGCTATGCTTTATCTTGGCCAGGTCGCAGTTGCAAATGAGAACTTGTTCTCAACTAGCCTACCTGGTTAAATAAAGGTGAAATAAAAAAAAATATATTTTTTTTTATTGTAGCTGGGAATTTTAACAAGGCTAATCTGAAACCAAGGCTCCTTAAATTTTATCAGCATATCGAATGCGCGACCCGGGCTGGCAAAACCCTGGATCATTGTTATTCTAACTTCCCCGACGCATACAAAGCCCTCCCCCGCCCTCCTTTCGGAAAATCTGACCACTACTCCATTTTGTTGCTCCCAACCTATAGACAGAAACTAACACAGGAAACGCCCGTGCTCAGGTCTGTTCAACGCTGGTTCGACCAATCGGAATCCACGCTTCAAGATTGCTTCGATCACGTGGACTGGGATATGTTCCGCATAGCGTCGGACAATAACATTGATGAATACGCTGATTCGGTGAGCGAGTTTATTAGCAAGTGCATCAGTGATCTGTACCCACAGCAACTATTAAACCTTCCCCAACCAGAAACCGTGGCTTGATGGCAGCATTCGCGCAAAACTGAAAGTGCGAACCACTGCTTTCAATCATGGCAAGGCGACCGGGAACATGACCGCATACAAACAGTGTAGCTATTCCCTCCGCAAGCCAATCAAACAAGCTAAGCGTCAGTATAGAGACAAAGTAGAGTCACAATTCAACGGCTCAGACACAAGAGGTATGTGGCAGGGTCTACAGTCAATCACGGACTTCAAAAAGAAAACCAGCCCCGTTGCGGACCACGATGTCTTGCTCCCAGACAAACTAAACAACTTCTTTGCTCGCTTTGAAGTTGTTTACAATACAGAGGACAATACAGAGCCCGCTACCAAAACCTGCGGGCTCTCTTTCACTGCGGCCAACGTGAGTAAAACATTTAAACGTGTTAACCCTCGCAAGGCTGCCGGCCCAGACGGCGTCCCTAGCCGCGTCCTCAGAGCATGCGCAGACCAGCTGGCTGGTGGGTTTACGGACATATTCTATCAATCCTTATCCCAGTCTGTTGTTCCCACGTGCTTCAAGAGGGCCACCATTGTTCCTGTTCCCAAGAAAGCTAAGGTAACTGAGCTAAATGACTATCGCCCAGTAGCACTTACTTTCGCCATCATGAAGTGCTTTTTTTATTTTTATACTTTGTTTTTAGAAAGTACAAATAAAGTAAAATAAAAGAACAACAAAAAAGATCTGGCAGTTACAGTGCACGTCATACCTTTATCATCATATTAGTTACATTGACATCTTTGAATTAGACCTTTTCCAAGTACGAAACCCATTTTTCCCAGTATTCTTGACCTCTCTCCTGTTGAGTTCTTAAAGCAAAGGTCATACGCTCCATGTGGGGTATTTCTTCTACAATGTCTATCCATTGTGTCACTGTGGGAGGGTCTTTTTGTAGCCATTTCCTAGTGATAGCCTTTTTACTGGCTGCCAGTAGGACCTTCAAGAGGTACTTTTCTCTATTGTGTAAGATATCAGGTATTTCACCCAAGTACAAAGAAATGAATGTTTGTTCTATGTCAAATCCCATTATTTTTCCAATGTTAGATCTTATTTCTCCCCAGTAAGTTTCGATTGCGGGGCAAGTCCAAAAGATATGATAGTGGTCCGCCCTCAATAGACCGCATTCTCTCCAACAAGGGTGTAGTGAGCCAATCTGTTTTGATTTCAGTTTAGGTGTTATGAAGAAACGGATAACATTCTTCCAACAGAATTCTCTCCATGATCTTGAGTTGGTGGAGCTTTGTTGAGTCTCTAATATGTTCAACCATGTTTCATCAGTTATTTCAATGTTAAGTTCCTCCTCCCATTTCTTTTTAATATAGTTTGTAGAATGTTTCTTTGAGGATTCAATACCCAAGTAGAGATTTGAAATCGTTTTTTTGTTACTCCCCAAGTTGTATGCGTTAGTGAATACTTGGATTAATTTTGGAGGTGCTCGAGGGTCAGTCACTTTTATCTCCCTTAAGAAATAGTGTCGAACTTGTAGGTATCTGTAAAAATCTTGTTTATCCAAGCCAGGTTTTTTACTTAGGTCCTGAAAGTTATCTAGGTCCCCATTCCCTATAATTGTACTGAATGATGTGATGCCTTTCTGCGTCCATTGTTTAAATCTGCTGTCCAGGGTTGCAGCGATGAAGCTGGGGTCGTATGCGGGCCAACTCAGCAGTTTGATCTCTCTGTCTAAATTATTTTGCTTAACTACCCTAAACCATGTCTTCAGAGAGAAATTAATCCACTGATTTTGTCTATTGTATATTTCTTTTACCATGTCCTTATTTCCCAAAACTGACTGTATGGGTATCTCTGTCAAAGTAGTCTCGATGTCTTTCCATTTGGATTCGTATTCTGAATTGCACCAACACACCAGAGGTCTCAATTGGGCTGACACATAATAATCTTTTAGGTTTGGTAAGGCCATACCCCCACAGTTGTTTGGTAATTGTAATGTTGTATATCTAATTGTTGGTCTCTTACTGGTCTTCTACGGGAAGGTGTTTAATTTAATTGCCACAGAAACCACTGGCACTCTTATCTGTGGAGGGGATTTTAACACAATTGGTGGTGAGGGTAGAAAACCACATCTCCATCCCGCTGATCCTCAACACTGGGGCCTCACAAGGGTGCGTTCTTAGCCCTCTCCTGTACTCCCTGTTCACCCATGACTGCGTGGCCATGCACGTCTCCAACTCAATCATCAAGATTGCAGACGACACTATAGTGGTAGGCTTGATTACCAACAACGACGAGACGGCCTACAGGAAGGAGGTGAGGGCCCTCGGAGTGTGGTGTCAGGAAAATAACCTCACACTCAATGTCAACAAAACAAAGGAGATGATCGTGGACTTCAGGAAACAGCAGAGGAAGCAGCCCCCTATCCACATCGACGGGACAGTAGTGGAGAAGGTGGAAAGTTTTAAGTTCCTCGGCGTACACATCACGGACAAACTGAAATGGTCCATCCACACAGACAGCCTGGTGAAGAAGGCGCAGCAGCGCCTCTTCAACCTCAGGAGGCTGAAGAAATTCGGCTTGTCACCAAAAACACTCATAAACTTTTATAGATGCACAATCGAGAGCATCCTGTCGGGTTGTATCACCGCCTGGTACGGCAACTGCTCCGCCCACAACCGTAAGGCTCTCCAGAGGATAGTGAGGTCTGCACAACGCATCACCGGGGGCAAACTACCCACCCTCCAGGACACCTACAGCACCCGATGTCACAGGAAGGCCAAAAAGATCATCAAGGACAACAACCACCCGAGCCACTACCTGTTCACCCCGCTATCATCCAGAAGGCGAGGTCAGTACAGGTGCATCAAAGCTGGGACCGAGAGACTGAAAAACAGCTTCTTTCTCAAGGCCATCAGACTGTTAAACAGCCATCACTAACATTGAGTGGCTGTTGCCAACATACTGACTCATCTCTAGCCACTTTAATAATAAAAAATTGGATGTAATAAATGTATCACTAGCCACTTTAAACAATGCCACTTTATATAATGTTTACATACCATACATTACTCATCTCATATGTGTATATACTGTACTCTATACCATCTACTGCATCTTGCCTATGCCGTTCGGCCATCGCTCATCCAAATATTTTTATGTACATATTCTTATTCATTCCTTTAGACTTGTGTGTGTATAAGGTAGTTGTTGTGAAATTGTTAGATTACTTGTTAGATATTACTGCATGGTCGGAACTAGAAGCACAAGCATTTCGCTACACTCGCATTTACATCTGCTAACCATGTGTATGTGACAAATAAAATGTGATTTGTTTTGAGGCGCAGGTGTGTGTAACGATGGTGACAGGTGTGCGTAATAATGTGTAAACTGGCGACAACGAGCGCCAGAGAAGAGGAGCAGGAGTAGACGTGACACTACCCCCTCCCTAACGCGCGGCTCTTGCTGGAGTTACTGTGTGTGATTCGTCTGGAATGTTCCAGAAGTGTATTTTCCAGGTTTTTTTTACAAATATTTTATAACATCACCCCTCTTTTTGAACAAAGTACACTTGTGCTACCCTGTGAATACGCCAAGTGCACGTTCAGCAATATGTCTCAAACAATGACCAACAATACCTTGGACAAGACCAAACCATACAACCACGTTATCACATAGAACTCATATCAAAGTCAAAAATTCTACCAATCATTAACTAGGACTCATGCCTATTCCTTAGCCTTGTCACAAAAAGATCTCTGGTCACTTATTAAACTATATCATAATATGGCAAACTTCTATTATAATGAATAGTTCCTCCTCCGAGCCAAGTTTTCAAACTTACCTTGGTATCCACAATGCCAGGAGAAGATGAAGTATTGTATCACACTGTCTACGTATACCATCCAGGTGTAGAGATAAGTGTGTGACTGAGTGACGCCTCAAAACGCCTTGTGCCAAGCTACTCTCGGAGACGACAGGTTAGGTTTAAAAGGTGCGGCTGCTATTTATGTTTCCTCTTCACCTGGTTGTCTGATGCAGGCAGGAAGTTTATCAAAGTATGAGTGTACTTTTATCATAGTTATTTAGACCTAACTCCACATTCAAAAAGTGAACTTGGAGCATGGTTTATTCTCTCTAATAATATTTTAAATCATTGTTGAAAGCTGTCAGAGACTATGTATATAATACAAGAGGGAGCAGTTAAATGGTTGGTCCACACCCCCTCGACAATGAGTAGCCTATAGTACGTAGGATTTGCATCAACACCATCAACAGGTTATTGTACCTGATAAATAGAGCACTCAAAAGTTTTGTGCCAGCATCAATACAACTTTAACTTCTTTGGTCTTGTACAGTATCTTTCATGTACTGTGTGAATTCTGCTATTATTTGTTGTACTGTAAATTATTACCCCTGTTGTATTCCAAGTTCATCGTTTTGAGTTGTATATCATTTCTATGCCAATATCGAAGTAACTTTCTAGTTCACTTTCCATTTGAAAAACAACCTATGCTAATTTTACATTGGATTGTGAACCTGCCAAAAGATAGACACACCATCAACTCCATGGTCATACCCCTATGGTTAAAACTGGTTTGATGAGATCTTAACCTGATATAACAGGAAGAAGAAAAGTATTATTATTTTTTTTTCTCCAAGTGACCTTACCTGTTTCAATTTGTCTGACTCATCCATGGTTATGCCCACTAAGAGAACCTGATTTTAGAAGATGAAAATTACAAAACAATAAATTATTAGAATTAAGTATTTTAAATAACTTTGGATTTAAAAAAAATATATATTTTGAGGTTATGTGTAACAAAACAGCATTCCCACTGAGCACACTGGTTAAATCAACATTGTTTCCACGTCATTTCAATGAATAGATGTTAAATTGAAATATTTGCCCAGTGGGTTAGTCTCTTATTCTCTAAACTAGTTCCACCAAGTATGTTAAAAAACCAACACTGAAACTGAACATAACAACATCACCTATACTGTAATTTACTATATTTGAAAACCAATATTGAATATAATTTGTCTATCACCATAATGAAATGAATCATTTTCTCTACCTTAACAAAAGTTTGAGTTCTTCAAATGACATGACAATGAGTGAGTGTTGAGGGAATGCGTGGTCGATAAGAAGTAGGTCAGAAAATGTCTCTTCCACCTTTTGGTAAAATTCTGCTTCTGGTTTAGTCTAGTAGGAACTATGTAAATTTGTGGGCTAGACTAGTCTAGCAATGCTGCTACAGGAACTACATAGAGTGAATCATGCCTCATCACTGAAAGCAACATTATTTGTGGACCTGTATTCAATTGCATTTCAAATGAATGAACAGGTACACTTTACTTTTCAACTAAAGCTTTTCAAAATAAAACTTACAATATCAAAGAAGAATTATTTAATCAATCTGCCAGCCTTTTATACAACAAATGCCAAGCCTATAGGAAGCCTGTGTGAAGTTTTAAATGTCTTGTGGTTGTGGCCCTGCTTCCTGTCAGAATGTATCTGTCTGCGTTCAGTATCTGTCTGTGGTCTGATGTGTTGCAATTTGTTCTCACAGAATCTAAAAGCTCATGGGGGCGAGGCTCATAGCCAGATTGAGATATTCTTTAGCCTATAGCTGTGGTCTGACCTTGACAATGATCTACAGTGCATTCTGAAAGTATTCAGACCCCTTGACTTTTTCCAAATAAATTTACGTTAGACTTTTTCTAAAATGTTTTTTTTTTTGTCCTCATCAATCTACACACAATACACATAATGATAAAGCAAAAACAGGTTTTAGACATTCCTGCAAATATTTTTTTACTGAAAAATCATATTTACATAAGTATTCAGACCCTTTACTTAGGACTTTGTTGAAGCACCTTTGGCAGCGATTACAGCCTTGAGTATTCTTGGGTATGATGCTTCAAGCTTGGAACACCTGTATTTGGGGAGTTTTTCCCATTCCTCTCGGCAGATCCTCTCAAGCTTTTTCAGATTGGATGGAGAGCGTTGCTACACAGCCCCAGTCTGAGGTCCTGAGCACTCTGGAGCAGGTTTTCATTGCCTTTGCCTCATCCTGACTAGTCTCCCAGTCCCTGCTGCTGAAAATCATCCCCACAGCATGATGCTGCCACCACCATGCTTCACCGTAGGGATGGTGCCAGGTTTCCTCTTGACGCGACGCTTGGCATTCAGGCCAAAGAGTTCAATCTTGGTTTCATCAGACCAGAGAATCTTGTTTCTCATTTCTCATTGTTCTGAGATTCATTAGGAGCCTTTTGGCAAACTCCAAGCGGAATGTGTTGTAAAAGTCAAGGGGTCTGAGTCTGAGTGCATATTCTGAACTGATCAAGCAGGTGGAAATGATGTGGCTGCTGTGAGGTGTTCAACATTAATACAAATATCCACAAATCTTTAACAATATTTCTCACATCAATTTCAATTCTATCAAAAAATAAAAACAGTATAAAGTTCACAGACAGCACTTGTACATTACATGATGTTAATGTGGGTAACATTTGACATTACGTGATGTTAATGTGGGTAACATTTGACATTACGTGATGTTAATGTGGGTAACATTTGACATTACGTGATGTTAATGTGGGTAACATTTTAAAATGTTTGGTAACAAGTCATATTACAGGTTCCCCCCTCTTTTCTCTACCTTGTATTGTATTTATTTGTTCTTTATTTAACTAGGCAAGTCAGTTAAGAACAAATTCTTATTTTCAATGATGGCCTAGGAACATCAGGGGCAGGATAACAGATTTTTATCTTGTCAGCTCGGTTACTAGTCCAACGCTCTAACCACTAGGCTACCTGCCGCTCCAGATGCTCCTTTCAATAAATATTGAGGGTCTTATTTTGTCGACATGATGATCGAAGCTTGGCTGCCATTTGACAAATAAAATCATTCTCAAACTTTGGTCCATAATAATCTCATCATGTAGTAGACTATACCCACACTGTGTCTACAAACTGTTGACTAGAGTGCACCTGTCAATATCAGAGTGGGCACTATTGTTATACCTACGCACCATTTTTTTGTGACAAAACAATCAGTTGGCCTAGTGTTGAAAATAGAAATGGAAACCCATTTAACCTGTATTTTTTATTCAGTTTATCGGAATTTAACAGCAAAGGTAATTTGTACAGTGGGGCAAAAAAGTATTTAGTCAGCCACCAATTGTGCAAGTTCTCCCACTTAAAAAGATGAGAGGCCTGTAATTTTCATCATAGGTACACTTCAACTATGACAGACAAAATGAGAAAAAAAATCCAGAAAATCACATTGTAGGATTTTTTATGAATTTATGATGGGAAAACTGATGGGAAAATGCCTATATTGTATTCCTGCAGATTTTAGAATATTCACATGGAAATCTGTCAATTGGATGGAAACCTAGTGTTAGGTTCTTATTTTTCAGAGTAAATAACCCACGGACACTAGAGAAGCTTTAACGAAGTTTAATTCTATCCCAAAGGTTCTGTACAGATGTAATCAGACAACCCAACATTTGTCCCATCCAGATATTTATATTCCACTTAAGACACTTCCTCTCTCCAATCCTTACAGTTTATGCCCCAACAGGAAGAAGGTAACCAGATACTACCCTGATTACTCCCTTAAGGGGAACTGACCTCACCCCTCATTTGCTGACCTCAGCCCCTCCTTCACCTAATCCACAGAGGTCCATCTGTCTCCCCTGTATCAACACGTCACTCTCCTCTCTTCCATCAAACACATTCCAAAGCCTTCTGGGATTTCTACAGAAAACCCTTCACTTTCTCCTTTGATTCTATGCTTCTTCTCTATCATTTATTTAATATCTCAATGTTCAAAATGTCGAACCCAACAGTCCCTCCTCTTGAACAATGCTCAATTCATATAAACTTGGAAATTACTAATAAATGTATAACAATGATAATAAAACATGAATAAAAACTAACAAATTATTATAAAACATGAATGTGTTAAATGTGTTACCTTTAACCATATCTACATGTACATACTGCCTCAATCAGCCTGACTAACCAGTGTCTGTATGTAGCCTCGCTACTTTTATAGCCTCGCTACTGTATATAGCCTTTCTTTTTACTGTTGTTTTATTTCTTTACCTACCTATTGTTCACCTAATACCTTTTTTGCACTATTGGTTAGAGCCTGTAAGTAAACATTTCACTGTAAGGTCTACCTGTTGTATTCTGCGCACGTGACAAATACACTTTGATTTGATTTGATTTAGAATCCATTCCCCTGGCATTTCGCCAAGAATCTTCAACCCAAAATAGGTTTTCCTGTGGCAAATTTAGCCAATGTCTCATCGTAAGGAATCCGCAATATATACATGTGGTTCCATAACACTTTCTCTCACCAAGGCAGCCACTTTAGCCATTTCGTCTGCTTTACGATTACCTATGGCGATTTTATCTGTACGACTAGTATGAGCTTCACATTTTACCACTGCTAATTTACTGGTTAACTGACATTATTCTAATAATACATCTACCTCCAGATCATTTTTATTGGTGTTCCTGTCGCTGTTAACATGCCCCGTGGTGACCACACTGTACTCCAAATGCATACCACACACAGCGTACCCCGTTACTCTATTCCCTTCTGTGTTCATGTAACTAGAGCCATCTGTATACAATACTTTTCCTGATTCCAATGCTGTCTCTTGCAAATCAGGCCTGGGTTTTGGAGAAATCTGATCTGGGTCACATGTATGCGACTCACCATCCTCATGCAACTGCATTAACGACGCAGGATTAAAAGCACAAATCTTATGAAATTGTAGATTATCCCCATTTAACGTTAACTCCCAGTTTGTCCATCTTGCACTAGTAACATGTTGTGCTTTGTCATACATGCTTTATGACACTGTTCCGCCAAATTGTGTACCAATGTGGTGCGGTCTCGCATATGAGTTTCTTCGTCTTTTGACACTAATAACAAATCCTCCACGTATTGTACCAACACAGAACCTACAACTGAAACCCTTTTAACGATTGTTGGTTTTAATACAGCTGGACAGTGTCTTTGAGTAGTCTTCGTTTTCTAGGTATCGACTAAAATGTCTCCCATAGGCCTCTACTTTGACATGCCTACTGAGCTCATTGAACACCTGTACCCTCTTGTAGTTTGGGTTCCAGTTGCTCACTACCCAGCAGACTAATTTGTCCTTCTTGGGCAGCTCAAAGATTTTATCCTCACTGGTTACCTCAACAAGTGACCCATATGGAACCTTGATATCAGAATCCAGTCGATAACTCGCAGTCAAATTTAACAAGTGGTCAACACCAGGGATCCTGTTTGTATTAGCCGGTGATTCTCCATTCCACCACACCCATTTCTGGAACCATGGACGTTGCTCTTGGGGCATGTTCTTCAGGTCTCCATGGATGTCTCTATGGTGGAAGATGACACCGTGCGCCTTGCTGTAAAGGTTTTTATCCACTGTTAGGTGACAGCCTTTGATGTTAAAGTAGGCACAAGAGTCTATGTCAAAGGTGTGATCAAGTGGCCAGATCAAAATGATAGTCATCCTGAATGGTTGTCTGGACATGGTGTGTTTGGTTCACCATCTGGTTCCTTGCCCTACGTACTTGAGTGCAAGGAGGACAACAAGCCTTTCCCGCGTGGAATGCCTGGTCGATAGGGCATGAGAGGAACTTGATCTGGCGTTTGTAGTACATGAAGGATAAGCCCAGTAAGAATGTCATCATCAGAACAGGCCGTAGAACACCCTGGGAAGCCGGAGTAGACATATCTTGACCCTTTGAAAGAGAAAAGAGTCCAATCAAGGGGGTGCTGAGATGTTGGCCAGGGTAGGGGTAGCCAGGTGGAAAGCATGGCCAGCTGTGGAGAAATGCTTATTGAAATGACCGATTATCATAGATTTATCGGTGGTGACAGTGTTTCCTATCCTCAGGGCAGTGGGCAGCTGGGAGGAGATGCTCTTATTCTCCATGGACTTTACAGTGTCCCAAAACCTTTTGGAATTAGTGGTACAAGAAGCAAATTTCTGTTTGAAAAAGCTAGCCTTAGCTTTCCTAACTGACTGAGTATATTGGTTTCTGACTTCCCTGAAAAGTTGCATATCACGGGGGCTATTCAATGCTAATGCAGAACGCCACAGGATGTTTTTGTGCTGGTCAATGGCAGTCAAGTCTGGGGTGAACCAAGGGCTATATCTGTTCTTAGTTCTAACATTTTTGAATGGGGCAAGCTTATTTAAGATGACGAGGAAAGCACTTTTGAATAGCAACTAGGCATCCTCTACTGACGGGATGATGTCAATATCCTTCAAGGATACCCTGGCCAGGTCGATTAGAAAGGCCTGCTCACTGAAATGTTTTAGGGAGCGTTTGACAGTGATGAGGGGTGGTTGTTTGACCGCGGACCCAGTGTGCACGTAGACAGTGATCTCTGAGATCCTGTTTGAAATTAACAGAGGTGTATTTAGAGGGCAGATTGGTCAGGATGATATCTAAGAGGGTGCCCATGGTTACGGATTTATGGTTGTACCTGGTAGGTTCCTTGATGATTTGGGTGAGATTGAGGGCATCTAGCTTAGATTGTAGGATGGCCGGGGTGTTAAGCATGTCCCAGTTTAGGTCACCTAACAGTACCAACTCTGAAGATAGATGGGGGGCGATCAATTCACATATGGTGTCCAGGGCACAGCTGGGGGCCTAGGGGGGTCTATAACAACTTCTACCTTTGCTTCTAAATGCCACCCATAATGATTAACCAATGAGAATGTACATTTAATTAGCTGAACTTTACTTTGTTAATTAGACCAGGTAATACTATGACAAACATTATTTAAGTGAATTATATTTATTAGTTTAAATGACCATATTTAGTCAAGTACACGTTAGTTTAAAAGACAGAGCAGCATCAAATAGAACATGATTAGAGTTTCTACTTATAGTAATTAGGGAGACTGAATGCATGGGTAAGCAGCAAGCCAATTATCTAACTCACCACCACTGGCTGCAACCTGAGCAATCAACTTGGTAGCAAACCATTAAGGTCAGGCACACCTAAAATGGTGGAGGCCCCTAACTACGGCAAGTAAAAAGGGTCAAGGGGTCCGAGGACCTAGATGACAGAAGTGAGGGAGAGGCTGGAAGCTGTGGCTAGCGATCAATCGTTGATCAACAAACAATCAAACTGTTCTCGGTGTGGCGGTGGTTCGGCACTGGGTCAAAGATGGTAGATAGTGATGGAGACGAAAGTGAAGCAAGCATGGAGCATAGTGGTACAAATACATTTAGGAGTAAGAAAGAGAAATGAAGAGGGAGATAAAGGGAGTAATGGTTTGAAGGGGAGAGAAAGGTCTATGGAGGCAGAGAGGAGGCAGAAAAGGATGTTTGAGGAGAGCAACATAGCTTCCAACGCTAGCAGCAGTTCAGAGGTAGAGAGTGCCGAGGAAGGGCAAGATAAGTCGAGGGGAGCATGGAGGTGAGGAGGAACATGAAGTGATTCTGAAGTTTAGGGAGGAAGGGGAAGTTGGGGCAATGAGTCCAATAAGGTTGACGGCTGTGATAAAAGAGTTGATTGGGGAAGTTGTCCATGCTAAAGTGTTAAGAGACGGGAGCTTGTTGGTGTTCTGTAAGGACATGGCACAGAGGGAAAAAGTACAAGGTGGTGTCAAGCAGCTGGACTCATCAAGCAGGAAAAAAGTGGATTAAAGGGGTGATAAAAGGAGTGGGGGGGGGCTGGATGGAAATGGCCAAGTGATGGAAAATCTGATAGAAAGGAAAGATCTGGTGTGCCTGAATGATGCCCGAGGGACCAGGATTGATGTAGCCACAGGGAAAGAGTCTGCCTTGGACCTCACTCTGGTATCTAGTGCGATGGCGGGAATCTGTGAGTGGAAGGTATGGGAGGAGTTGACAGTAGGGAGTAGAGGTCTACCGATTATGATTTTTCAACGCCGATACCGATACCGATTATTGGAGGACCAAAAAAAGCCGATACCAATTAATCGGCAGATTTTTATATATATATTTGTAATAATGACAATTACAACAATACTGCATGAACAATGAACACTTTTATTTGAACTTAATATAATACATTAATAAAATCTATTTAGTCTCAAATAAATAATGAAACATGTTCAATTTGGTTTAAATAATGCAAAAACAAAGTGTTGGAGAAGAAAGTAAAAGTGCAATATGTGCCATGTAATAAAGCTAACGTTTAAGTTCCTTGCTCAGAACATGAGAACATATGAAAGCTGGTGGTTCCTTTTAACATTAGTCTTCAATATTCCCAGGTAAGAAGTTTTAGGTTGTAGTTATTATAGGACTATTTCTCTCTATACCATTTGTATTTCATATACCTTTGGCTATTGGATGTTCTAATAGGTACTTTAGTATTGCCAGACTAATCTCGGGAGTTGATAGGTTTGAAGTCATAAACAGCGCTGTGCTTGAAGCATTGCGAAGATCTGCTGGCAAACGCAGGAAAGTGCTGTTTGAATGAATGCTTACGAGCGTGGTGCTGCCTACCACCGCTCAGTCAGACTGCTCTATCAAATCATAGACTTAATTATAATATAATAACACACAGAAAAACTATCATTTCGGAAACTATCATTTCGAAAACAAAACGTTTATTCTTTCAGTGAAATACGGAACCGTTACGTATTTTATCTAACGGGTGGCATCCATAAGTCTAAATATTGCTGTTACATTGCACAACCTTCAATGTTATGTCATAATTACATAAAATTCTGGCAATGTCATGGCCGTCATCTAGGTGGAAATGACCAGACCAAGGTGCAGCGTGGTGAGTGTACATTTTCTTTTATTTAGAATGTCGCCAACAAAACAAGAAACAAAGAAACGACCGTGAAGCTTACTAGGGCTATAGTGCCACTAACAAAGTCAACTACCCACAAACACCAAAGGAAAAAAGGCTGCCTAAGTATGATTCCCAATCAGAGACAACGATAGACAGCTGTTCCTGATTGAGAACCATACCCGGCCAAAACATAGAAATAGAGAAACTAGAATGCCTACCCTAGTCACACCCTGGCCTAACCAAAATAGAGAATAAAAGCCTCTCTATGGCCAGGGCGTGAAAGGCAAATTACTTTGCAACGAGCCAGGCGGCCCAAACTGTTGCATATACCCTGACTCTGTGTGCAATGAATGCAAGAGAAGTGACACAATTTCCCTAGTTTAATATTGCCTGCTAACATGAATTTCTTTTAACTAATTATAAAAATATTAAAAAATATATACTTCTGTGTATTGATTTTAAGAAAGGCATTGATGTTTATGGTTAGGTACATTCGTGCAACGATTGTGCTTTTTCGCAAATGCGCTTTTGTTAAATCATCCCCCGTTTGGCGAAGTTGGCTGTCTTTGTTAGGAAGAAATGGTCTTCACACAATTCGCAACGAGCCAGGCGGCCCAAACTGCTGCATATACCCTGACTCTGTTGCACAGAATGCAAGGGAAGTGACCCAATTTCCCTATTTAAAAGAAATTCATGTTAGCAGGCAATATTAACTAAATATGCAGGTTTAAAAATATATACTTGTGTATTGATTAATCGGTCGATCTCTACCGGACACATTTGAAAATGTTGGAAACTTACGTATGTTGCCAAAATGTAATGAGAAGGACCCTGAGACTTTCTTTTTGTTGGAGCTTGTTGCTGACGCGCTCTCTCGTGCGCCCTGTTCCTGAATGTCTATGTGACTGACCGTTGTTTATTTTGTTTGGTATTGTCCTGTTCTGTCGCTCCTGTCTGTTCCCTTCTGGTCTCGTTTTTGTTTTTGTTGATTTTAAGAAAGGCGTTGATGTTTATGGTTAGGGACACATTGGTGCAACGACAGTGCTTTTTTCGCGAATGTGCTTGTTAAATCACACATTTGGCGAAGTTGGCTGTGATTCAATGATAAATTAACAGGCACCGCATCAATTATATGCAAAGCAGGACAAGCTAGATTAACTAGTAATATCATCAACCATGTGTAGTTAACTAGTGATTATGTTAAGATTGATTGTTTTTTATAAGATACGTTTAATGCTAGCTAGCACCTTACATTGGCTTCTTTCTGCACTCACATAACAGGTAGTCAGCCTGCCACGCATTCTCCTCGTGGAGTGCAATCTAATCGGCCGTGATCGGTGTCCAAAAATGCTGATTACCGATTGTTATGAAAACTTGAAATCGGCCCTAATTAATCGGACATTCCGATTAATCGGTCGACCTCTAGTAGGGAGTGATCATTACCCCAGAGTATGCACAGTAGGCCAGAGGGAGGAGGAGGTGTCAGTGGATGGAGTAGGCAGGTGGGTGTTTGGAAGGGCAAAGTGGGCTCAGTTTCAGGAGCTGAGTGAACAGGTGATGGCTCAGGTGGATATGAGAGGAAGTGGATAGTATGAATAACTGGGCGAGAAGTGTTAGTGGGGGCAGCTACTGAGGCTATACCTAAGAGTTCAGGGAGGAGGAGGAAAGCAGTCCCATGGTGGCGGAGGAGTGTGGGGCAATGGTGAGGAGTTGGAACAAGGCATTTAGAGTACTGAAAAGGACTCATAACTTCCAACATCTGATTCAGTATAAGCAGGCCCTGGTTTGGAGAACTATCCGTCAGGTAAAGAGGTCATATTGGCTTCGGTTCTGTGACACCATTGGACGGGTGACACCTGTGGAAGAAGTGTGGGAGATGATTAAGAGGATGAGTGAGTGGGAGTTTTCTAGTGTTGACGAGTGGGAAGGATGTGGCAGTAACAGATGAGGAGAAGGCAGAGATGATGGCCAAAGTATTTGTCCAAGTGCATAGCTCTGCAAATTTGTCAGAGGAGTGGGAGAGAGAGGGAGAGAATGAGAGAGGAGCATCCTGGAGTGCTGGATAGGAGGGAGGATGTAAATGATGCGTTGAATGCACCATTTACCATGGCAGAGGTGAAAAGGGCAGTAGAAAAGGCTGGGTTAACTTCACCTGGGAAAGATGAGGTGTGCCATGCTATGTTGGCCCATCTTTGTGATGAGGCACAGGATAAGGTGTCGGTGTTGTACAACTGAGTGTGGGAGGAGGGGAAACTACCAGGCAGCTGGAAGGAGGCAGTAGTGTAAACAAGCCAGGGAACGACACAATGAGGTCAACAAGCTATCGGCCAATAGCTTTAACATCACACGTATGTAAGATTATGGAACATATGATTACGAAGAGGCTAACTTTCATCCTGGAGAGCAGGGGGCTAGTATCGCCACATCAGAGTGGGTTCAGGAAGGGTAGGGGAACTATGGACCCAGTGCTCCTCTTAGAAGCAGAGGTCAGGAAGGCTCAGGTGAACAAGGAGACAGTTGTAGCTGTCTTTGTTTGATGTGGAGAAGGCGTATGATATGATTTGGAAGGAGGGGTTGTTAATCAAGCTTGATATTATGGGGGTAGGAGGAAGAACGTACAACTGGATAAAATATTTCCTGTTTGGATGGTTTGTCCAGGTGAGGGTGGGGAAGTCTATCAGGCAGCTACCTGGTGGATAACGGTACACCACAGGGGAGCGTGATTAGTCCTCTGTTGGTCTCAATCATGATCAATTATGTTCACTCTCAGGTAAGGACAGATATTGGGAGGTCGTTATTTGCAGATGATGGGGCCTTATGGAAGAAATGTGCCATACATAGTCAGAAAGGTACAGGAAGCAATTGATGAGGTAGAGCGATGGCATTAATGTGGGGATTCAGGTTCTCTGTAGAGAACTCACTGTTCTTTACCAGGAGGAAGGTGGGAGATGAGGTATGCTTGAGGTTATATGGGAGAAACTTGGAGAGAGTGGGGGCCTTCAGGATCCTTCGGGTATACTTTGACTGACCTGGGCAGAACACGTTGAGAGAATGGTGGAAATGTGTAAGAAGGTGCTAAATGGGATACGCTGTCTGACGGGGAAGTAGTGGGGGGCGTTCCTCATTGAGGACCATGCATGTTGCATTGATCCGATCTGTAATAGACTATGGCAGTGTAGCGTATGGTTCAGCAGGCCGGACCTCATTGGAAAGGCTATATCGTACAGGGGCAAGGACTCTGAATATGTAGTGGGGTGTTTCGGACCTCCCCAGTGTCTGAACTACAGGTGGAGCTGGGGGGAATATGCCATTGCAGATTAGGAGACAGTAGCTGGCAATGAATTGGGAACATGCTGGGAACATGAGTGAAGACTGAACACAAGCTTTGGGTGGGTGGGTGGGTAATACCCAGGTGAAGGAGATGGGACTGTATGGAAGGGAGTTTAGTCCAACGGTAGCTATTCCTGTAAATTCACCATGGCTCCTCCCACCTCCAGTAGTTGATCTAAAAGTGTTGGAGAGACTACAGAAAGACATGATGTTTAAGAAAAGTCTGGATACTGTGTATCAGGATTTTGTAGCCATTTACACAGATGGTTCAAAAGATCCAAGGACAGGACGTACTGGGTCAGCATTTGTAGTGCAGGAATGTGGGGTGGCAGTCAGGAAATGTAGTACAGATCATCTGGCTGTATATACGGCGGAGCTGATGGCCATACTGTTGGTCTTGCAGTGGGTGGAAGAAGTCAAGCCAGACAGAGTAGTTATTTGCTTTGATTCATGTGCAGTGTTGATGAGTCTCGAGTCCTTTAGGTCATGTATAAGACAAGACCTGCTGTATGAGGTGCTACAAACCCATTGCAGGATTAGACAAATTAGTATACAGATATGATTTACTTGGGTCCAAGCCCATGTGGGCGTGGAGGACAACGAGGCAGTTGGCTAAACAAGCACTTAGTAGTGGGGATGTTGTTGTAGTTTCAATGAGCAAGGCAGAGGCAAAAAGCCTGATATGGACAGTGATGGTGCAGAGATGGCAGGAGCAGTGGAATAGAGATACTAAGGGCAGGCAATTATTTAAAGTACAGAGGAAAGTCGGGGAGGCCGGCAGGAAAGGATCAAAGAGAGGAGGCTATTTTTACAAGATTAAGGGTGGGACACAGCCAGTTGAAAAATACCTTAAATGTGATGGGAAAGCATCCAACAGGAAAGTGTGATTATTTCCAGGATTTATTATTATGTGATTATTGCCAGTGATTATTGCCAATGATTATTGCCAGCATGTATTGCTACACAGTGGGCAATATCAAAGGGAAAGAGAGAGGCTGAGCTCTAGTATGAGGGAGAAGGGGATACAGGAAATTAGTTTTTAAAGAGTATTTTGAGTAGAACGTTATTATATATAAACTCAAATATTTGAGGCTGCCAGGTAGGATTTAGTTTCTCCCGGTCTCTGGCCCACACTCCAGTACAGTAGGTGTCGGTAATCCACCATAACGTTGGATGCCAACTGCCAATAAACCCCAATGAAGAAGTAAAATGGTAGATAACTATGCATGGCAATGAACTTGTGCACTTTTTCCTAATCACACTGTATAGCATTTTAGATTATAATATTAAAATATAATAGACCAGGCTAAGGCTGCACCATTACATGCCCAAGTTATCAAACTTACCTTGGTATCCACAATGCCAGGAGAAGATGATGTATAGTATCACACTGTCTACGTATACCATCCAGGTGTAGAGATCAGTGAGTGACTGAGTGAAATGCCTTATCAAAATCCCTAATACGTACCTTTCAGAGAGGGGACCGGGCCAGGTGAAAAGACATGGCTGCATTTTGTGTTGTCTAATGACCTGGGGTGTGTTCAGTTTGCCTCAACAGTTGCTACGTTGCGTGATGGTTTGTACTGTATGACACGTTTTCCCAAAATGGTGGGCACCGTTCTTTAACAACCTTTGAAGTACGTTTGGTGGTTGTGGCGAGGTGTGGCCTGATCAATATGGGTCTGAAATGGAAGTGAATAAGGAATAATTATCGGAGGTGGCATGTGCAGTGAAGTTCTCAAAGCTTGCACCGATGGTCAGGATAAAGATTAGTCTGACGGTAGGAGTGACATTTTTTGACAAAGTGGACCCTGCCTTTTTGCTGATCCATATGTGGTTTCAGAGTGGGTGAAAACAAAGTTGGGTGCAGTGGAATCGGTGAAGGTAACCCGAAGTGGTCTTGTGATAATTGTTTGTGTTTCTGCCGGTCAGAGGGAGCGGGCGCTTCACTCCACACTAATTGGGACTAGAGCTGTGACTTGTTTCGCTCTCAAGAAAAGGGCACAATTGAAAAGAGTGACTACTGGGGTAGCGGTAAATGTGAAAGTGGACCAGCTGAAGGGAAAGATTCCCAGTGTTTGTGATGCTTGTCGTTTGGTGCGACGCAAACATTGTGGTGTGAATGTAAAAATAGAAGAGTCATGGTCTGTTCTTTTGAGTTTTGATGTTAAGTATTTGCCCGACAAAGTGACGTTAGGAAATTTCAGTTATCCCGTGCGAGACTTTGTGCAATCCATTACGTTGTTACATGTGTCAAGCTTATGGGCATCTGGCACCAGTGTGTATGTGTGAGGTTCCTAGGTGTGAGAAGTATGCAGAAGGACATAAAACAAAGGAATGTGTTGTATTGGGGAAAGAAGTGGTATGTGTTAATTGTATGGGTGCCTATGGGGCTGGGGATCAGAAGTGTCTGATGAGAGGCAGGTTGAGGTTACCAGGGTTAGAGTAGTGTTGAGGAAGATGGGTCAAGGGGGAGGGATCCTGAGAGGATTTGTGAGTAGTAGATCTGTGCCATCACAGAGGGATAGGTCATTGAGTGATATATGCTTCAGTAAGACTGTCTTTTTAGCGATCATCAATGGACCGCAGAGATGGAACTTAAGTCACAGAAAATAGAAGTTGTGGTGGCAGCTGCAGAGAAGTATTTAGGTGTACGAGATTTGACGTCAGAGTTAGGGTGTGTTGAGTGGTGGTGTCCAAACCTCCCAGGCCATTGGCCTGAGGTAGGACCAGATAGGTTTGAATAGGGTGGTGGGTTTTTAATGTGTAGGGTGTGAGCGCTGCGTTAATCGAATCCGGTATCAGGATAAATAAAAAGCAAGGTCTGCTAACTTTCTTTAATTATGTTTAATTAACGCAAACAATAAATGGCAAATGCAATTTTCGTATATACGGGTTCGCTGTATCACCGCGCCTGGTAAAACAGAGAACAGGCAGGAAGTACGTATACAGCTGTTCTTATACCTTGATGACATAGTTCCAACCCGTCTGTTGGCCTATCACAGTAGAGGCTGAGCGTGGTTTAAACTTTGCTCAGCCTATCGCCGGCACTCAGACTGGTCCCAGTCTCTGGTCCCAGTCTCTCAGATGTCCGCATCTGGTCGTTGGGTAGATTAGATCCGTCTTGTGCCGCTACACTCAAACAGTTCCTTATATGGTATTGTCCAGTGTCCTACCCTCCCTGGTTGGCCTGGAGATATGCACCCCTCCCCTCTCCAGATTGACCACAGCTTTTGCATCAAGGCACTCCATGTTGCTCAATCTTTACACACATACACACATCTGCATTGTTTGTGTGTGTGTGTGTGTAACAAAACAATATTAATCTTCAAACAACATGGTAGCGGGCCATAATGCATAAATATAAATCCTAACAAGGGTTAGATGGCAGGGTATTTTTTTAAATGTATTTTTCACTCAAAGTATAAGGGATTTATACCCTAGTCTAGTTGGTGGCGGTAATGCAACATTTATTGGATGCCAACCGCCGTTAAACCTCAACAAAGAAGAAGCAACGTCACATCCTTTTTCACCATGGCGGCTGATTTAACTCCGAGGTTTAGACGATTGAACAGTCAAACACGGAGCCTTCGTGAAAATGTTCAACCAGGTGAGAAATTGACATGAACATCCTTAGGTTTTAAACCGTAACATGCTTTCAACTTTTTGTTTTCATATCCAAAAATACAGCCAGCGTATACAAAGCTGTGTTAGCTCATCTTGCTAGCCTAGCTAGCCTAGCTAGTTAACGTCGTTAGTTAAGCTGCAAACCAAGCCATTATAAACACATTACATTCTAACTTAGCTAGCTACATGTCATGTTTTTATGGCTTATGGCCACAACCCTTATCTTTTACACAACTGTGAGTAAACTTAAGTTAAACGACCATACTAGAGGCGTGTTATTAATATTGAAGTGAAGGGTAGTTAACTAACTAGATTCAGCAATGTGACGACATCCCACAAAAACAACAACCCCCAACAAAAAAACCTGAACTGACAAGAGCCACTGTGCTAACAGTGGCTGTCTTGGCAGATTTGAACTCTGTCGTGGTGTTTTTATTTTGCATGCAGCCGCCATACTGTTGATGAAATATGACTGAGTCTACTACCTGAATGTGTCATCACATAGGATTCTCTGGGCCCTTCCACGCTACACAGCTGTGGCACAACATCATCCAGGCGCTGCATACACAGGTGGAGGTGCGACGACGGCGGCGCCACCTGTGTGTGCACCCTGACTGCTTCACAGGCTCGGACGCAGTAGACGCTGTGCTCAGCTACTTGATGCAGAACGTCTTCTTCTGTGCCAGCGAGGTGTCACGCCTCAAGGCCGCCAGGCTCTGTCAGACGCTCATGGAGGCCAAGGTGTTTGAGGCGGTGGGCACCAAGCTGTTCCGCCGGGACAAGGAGGCCACTTTCGAGGACACGAGCTGCAGCCTCTACCGTTTCCAGGACTGCGGCTCGCTGCCCGGCTCAGCCAGGAAGGCTGGGAAGGATGGGGACACAGAGAACATGGCCCCCGAGGACTTAGTGAGGAAGAGGAAGAAAGGCTCTAGGTTTGTCTGAGTCACAAACATGCATACACATACATTCTTATTCTTTTGGTTTCTCTCTCACACACACACTTTTACTATACCGCACTACATCATCACTGCTCTCTCTCTGCAGACTGAGTGAGCTGAGGACCATCTCCAACCCCCTGGCGCTGGGCCCCTCAGACCGGAGGGTGGAGAGACTGCTGAAGATCATCAACCTGCAGCCCTCCCTCCCTAAAGCCATTACCAAAGCCCCCACCACCATCTTCCTTTCAAAGACAGGTGAGATGACAAAGCCTGGCTGTCCACCTGGCCATGTTGGAAATTACTATATTGGAAAAGTTAATGTTATTTTCTTTTTTCCTGTTTCTTTTCCATTCTGTATCCCTCCCTTTCTGTCTCGTCCTCACTTGTTTCTTTCCCACTCTTGCTTGTCATTCTACCCCCCTCTCTCCCTTCTCCTCTGTCCTCAGTGGTGGAGGAGGTGTGGAAGCAGCAGACGTTGCTTCAGCTGCTGCAGACGGTGGAGCTACCCGTGCTGGACTGCATCCTGGCGAGTCCGACCCGGGGGGCCCAGCCCCGCCCCCAGGCTGCCGCCCTGCAGCTGCTGCAGAGCCACCACCAGGACCTGGTCATCTCCAACACCTGCCTGGACCGTGAGCTGCCCCAGACCCTCAACCTTCCTGAGTTAGTACCTAACCAGCCGCCATATGATTTAATGGAAAAGATACTAGGAATTGTAAGCATTATTTTGTTGGTCAAAACCAGGGATTGGAACCGGTTTATGGAACAGAACACTGAAAAAGTCATTTGAGGAATGGAAACTGAACTTGGAATGAAAGTGATCTCGTGTTCCGGAACAGAAACATTATTTTCAAATCTTTAGAATGGGTTAATGATGTTATTTTTGTTCCAAAAATATTCTTAATATCTAGTATATAATTTGGTATAAAGTTATAATGCTAGTAATAGCCTAAACACATTCCAGTTCATGTCATGATGTTCAGCGCTTCAAGCCAAGCTTGTCTCTCTCTTTCTCCCCCCACCGGTAATAGTGCAGGCGTGAGATGCGACTGAAATATCTGACCAATCAACATGTAAAGAACTAGCTTACGCTGCCATAGCAAGCTTCTCTAGCAATGCTAATGTGTTGAGTAAATGAATGAGCTATTTTGTAAAAAAAAAACTGTTGATTTCACTGAATGAAAAGGAACAATCTTAACCGGTTCCGAACTTTTTCTGGTCGGAAAACTGGAACAGATCGAAAAAAGATGGGAATATTTATTTTGGTTCCAACCGCTGGTCAAAACATTAACAACCTACCATTAAATTATATTTAAGCTCTTTTGACATTAAAAGAAGGCCCTGAAGTTTGCTTCCTCTCCCTGTGACACTGTAGGCTGGACGCATGGCTGGTGGCAGCCGCTGACTGCCTGGAGCTCTTCCCTGACCAGCTGATCGTGTTGGCGGGGGAGCACCTCCTCCAGCAGGGCAGTACCACAGAGGGGGCAGAGAGGCTGAGCGGCCAGAAGAAACTGCTGTTTGACACCATGGCCAAGCACTACGGAGGCCAGGAGAGGTCCCCGCTGCTCACCGGACGCTACCTGGACATCCACACGGCCATACTGGACCTGCTGGGTAAGATTGGCTGGTTGAGGAATTATGGTGGGCTGTTGTGTGATAGTGTTTTCATCATGTTAGAGTCCTGTGTCTGTACATGTCTCTTTGAAGTATACTCCCACCCACTCTCTCCCTATTTTTCCTCTTACTGTGTGTGTGTTCTCAGACTGTGGGAAGGTGGATGATGCTGTTAGGGCCTATCAGCTGTGTCTGCATCTGCTGGAGCCTGCTGGGAGAGATGAGCTGAGGAGGCTCCTGGCCTTCATGGCCGCAGCAGCCCATCCGGATGCATGCCGTCTGCACAAACAGGTAATCCCACACACACACCATTTGAAAACCATTGTTTCTCAAATAATGGGTCAGGGCCCAATGATAAATACTATATACATCAGTGGTGGGCCAATCATACCCTGCGATGGCGGCTGTGGGTGTAGGTTTTTGCTTCAGCCAAAGTGGTAACACTGGTGGTCCACTGTGTGACGGACCACTCAATATGTCCAGACAGACAACAGGGCCCTGATCAGCAGGACATTTCTGAAGGCCATCGTGCAGAATAAAGAGCTATCTCGTACCCAGAGCGAGAGGCTGCTGCTGTTTCTGATGGACAACCACACTCAGCTCTTTAAGGTAGGCACCTGAAATCCCTGATCCTCTTCCCTGGCCCTCTTCTGACAGACCCTCGCCCGCAGTACTCCAATCCCAAAATAAACAAGTTTAGGGCTGCATTGTTGAACGGAAATAGTAGCTACAGAGGGAGGCTTTAAAATCAGGATTTGGACACCGTGCCTTTTTAAAGTCGGGCATCTGAAGACTTAATACTGCACCCTATTCTCAAGAGTGTAATCTGTACTACAACATTGCCTGATGCATGTATATGATTTGTTTATGTGAATAAAGTAACCTTTAATCAACCCTTCTCTATCCATAATGGAAATAGACCCCCACATCGCTGATTGATGCTGTGAGGAGAACGCTGCAAATCCTGCAGCAAGGAAGAGATCCGAACAACATTGCGAGTGAGTTCAATCCAACTTGAGTACATTCAGCCCCACTTGATACATCATTTTAGGACTTAGTGATCTACAGTATATGCCCTTTTGTGCTTATGCTATTATCATAACAGTACTACATAAAATAGTGAGTCGTCCCTAATCTTCAGTAATGACATAAACCACCATCAGTGTCGTGTTCACTAGGCACGAAATGAAAGAGAACTGACAAACTACCAATGAGAAGCTAATTTCTGTTTTCCGTGATGCGTTCCCTAATAAATACACCCCTGTATTGACTCCCTTCTCCTCATCCTGTGTTGCAGTGTTTACGTTCTGCCAGCAGGTGTCGCTGCAGCAGTATAAGGATCAGTGCGAGGTGGCCACCCTGGAGAGCCTGAAGCAGCTGATCAGGGACATCAGCCTGAGCAAGGCCCTGTCTGTCAAGGAGAGGAGGAGGCTGGTCAAGGAGTTCCAGAAGCACCATCCCATAGTCTTCCTCCAGCACTTCTCCTCCACTTTCTAGGGGGGAAAGGGAATGTAATGAGTGGTGGTAGACCCAATCCAAAATCAAACCTTACCCCCGCCATGCATTTGTGGATTGGATTAGTTACAAGCAATTCCAGGTATAAGTGTTCCACTTACCAATCAGAGGGTAAGGTCATTCCAGGGCTATGTTCAGTTGCTAAATGTTCTTGAACATTACAGATTGAAGTGAGCCTATGTGATTCCTTATTCTACATGTCAGAGGCATGTTTGATCTACATAGCGTATTTATATCTGAATGTTCAATCCTGCTGAACGTGCCCCTGGTCTACACAAGGGCATACTACATAGGGGGTGGGCTTAGGGGTTGATTTTGGAATTGGGCAGTAGGGATCCTTGTTGCCTTAACAAGCGCGTTTGTTCTTCGTTATGCCAACATTTTCCACAGTGCTGGCAATAGTTTTGTCCCAAGACAGGATATACAGTAAGTTTTTGCCAGGTGATTTATCAGGACTGTTTGCGCTTTACATGGGATCAAATTACTATTTTGATTTGATGTAGGCCTAGTTAGTGTTATCTTTTAGTGATGTTACTCTTACGAGGCTTTGCTTTTCAAGTGTTCTTATGACTCCGGCTTCAAGAATTCATTTGCACTAGTTTGTAGGCCATAGTATGTTAGTGGTATGATAGTAGCAATTGTTTTGTTCTAACAAGGAGATATGCACTTACCCAGGTGCCTCGAGGGTTTAGTTCTGGTGAATGAGAGCATTCTCTGCTTTCCGTAGCTGATGCCTGTCAGGAAAACCTTTGATTTTGTTGAAATCGACACAGAGGGGAATGTGTAATGTTGGTGAAACATTTATCTAAAACTAACAGGCATAGGATCTAACTGAATTTATTCAGGGCTGGTTTTGGTATCAAGTATCTAGTTTTCTCAGGTAGATTTATATTTAGGTACTGTAAATAGAAGTTTAGGCTGGATATTGAGCTTGAACAGGAATCTCTTTAGACGAATAAGCATTACACTTTATTTCTATACCTTAAATGAAATTTAACACACCTATTGTGTTGACAGTCTTAACAAATGACGTATTGTTTTGGATTTCGTTGACTGCATCTTATAACTGGTAAGGGAATAACGCTGGTAAATGTAACACTACTTTTATATCTGTACATTTTCTGTTGGGGACAAACGGAATTATTTAAAATGGTATTCATTTAGTTATTTGTGGAACTGTTTCCCACTGCTGTCAAGAACCTATTTCATATCTGTTAATCACATAGTTGACACTAACTATTCTATTGGATTGTAATAGGCTTTGATTGCATGGGTTTGCAAGTTTAATCATAAGGTGGAATGTTTAAAATGCAGCCAAAAGTTTTTACTTTTGTAGTTTGTTGGTGGTCTTACAAATGAATGCTTTGTCTCAAATAAGTGCCATGTTTTTAGCCTAACTTGAAGTCTGAGTGAATTAACTTATTGAAATGAGTGTAAATCATACAATCCAGGGGTGTGAAAATTAGTTTCTATTGGACAAATTCAAATGGGTCCCTGTTTGTTTCCGTTTTCCTCTGTGTGGTTCCTAGTGAATACACCCCAGGTTACTTTTTGTGAGTATTACATTGTTAATTAAGTTGTTGCATCATTGTTATAACGTTTTAAATTCTAGAGCATTTTCTGTACTGCTGCTGTATGTTGCTGCCTAGTTTTTAGCTTTACATATCTTAGTCAACAGAATAGTACACACGATCTGTAAAGTTGCCGATTCAGGTTTTATAGTTAATACGTTGAATTGTTTTGAAATGCACTTTGTTGAAAAACTATTAAATACAGTACAATAAGACTTTCATTAAACATCATTGAAAGTTCCAGTTCTCATTTGAGCAACCATTGGACATATAGATATGCATGAAATATACAATATTCAAACACTATACAGAAGGGTGTAATCACTTGTCTGGTATAATCATGAGCAGTGCTCCTAAATGAACAGAAAGGGCACTTATCTGATAGAGTAGCCGGAAGTGACGTTTACAGTAAGTGGCAAGCTAGCTTAGCAAAGAAGTCAACCAGAAATTTGGACTGGAAGAGATGGAGGTTGTGTACCACAGCCATCACTGACAGCTGTTTTCCAATTTAAACAGTACTTGGAATCATAAAACCACTGACATTCCCTTCGTGACACAGGTAAGCTTGATATAGTTTGATTCAGACCCAGAAACGCAACACGGCATTTCAACAAACGTCAAAAGTGACGTCTCCCTTTAACTAGTTTCCTACCTAGCCTACTGCTATGCGATAGCTAACTAGCTATCCATGCCAGGTTATACGGCTAGCTAACTGGGTAGCCATATTAACAAAAACCGGTTAAACAGGACAGGTATTGGTTTCGCCAATACGTTAGCTAGCTGGAAGATAATCGTAACTAGATACATGTTGTAGTAAGCTCTAACCCTGTCACACAATCGCGTTCCTTCCGCAATTGCTGAACTGGCCGTCGGCAGACTCACTGGTATGGATAGCCTATCATAGAAGCCAGCTAACGTTAACTAGCTGCTTGTGTTTGTTCAGCTACCCTACCTGAGTCACGTGATCTGGCTACTTAGTTAGCTACACAGACGGTGAGGTGACGAGGGGAAAGTCTCTGTGATTGGCACATTCACATTTCCAGTGGGAAATAAATTCAACCAATTGTAACAAGTAGCTAAATTGATTTCACGTTTATGATCACAAGGTCCACATTGAAGTGGAGTGTTAAATGTAGCCTAACTTATACAATATCCAGAGAGAGAGAGGTACTTTGGATATATCATATTCCAACATTGCATTGCATTTAGCTTAGGATATACAGTAGTTAGGTCTCCAAGCTGGCAGACATATTTTGGTCTAATTCATACATTCATTCAGCTCTATTTCAATATCTGTCATCAATGTGAGGATCTCAATAGCAAGGCGAGATTCTGGAAATGGAAATACTCTTTATTGAAATGACACGACTGCATTCAGGAATAATATTGTGTAAATCTTTTCACAGCAGACAGACGTAGACTTTGATACTTTTTAGGCAACATCAATCTTGATTCAGGATGTCTCTGCTGTAACCAAGAAGCTTGATCTTGACATCTAGCCACTTAGATAGCAAGTTAGAAAACAAAATGCATAGCAGGAGAGCCCTGAGCTGGATATCATTTATTTCATACATCTTACATTTCTTGTAGTTATATTTAACTTCTAGTTAGTTATAAGCAGTGGCGTAGCCCACACATTTAGTTTGGGACAGAATTTTCAGTTCATTGTTATGGCAACCGATGTGTGAATCATTGCTTTTTTTCTAGTGTGTGTTCCACAGTTTTTTGGACATGATGGATTAGGCAGTAATGAGAGACAGAAAGTTAGTCACACACACAGTGGGGAAGAAGTTGATTAAGTAATGGGTTTTATGGACCGGTTGGTTTCCTCCCTGCTCAAGATTAAAGCCCTTGGTTCTGTCCACGTCCAGCAGTGTCCACTGACTCAATTATGGCTGTTGGCAATGACATCAGCACCAAGCCCAGATGTAGAGGAGAGCAATGACGTTATACCCTGCCTGCAAGAGACCGACTCAGACAGATAGAGGCTTCAGACAGTGACTCAATAAGGTTTATAATTAAACATGGGGTCAATGGCTTCCTCACTAGTCTGTTTGGCGTGTGAACCCACATCTCCAGGATGTGTCCCAAATGGCACCCTATTCCCTATATAGTGCACTACTTTTGTCCAGGTTTTAGTGCACTAAATGGGGAATAGGGTGCCATTTGAGACGTAGGGCCCACTGCTTGATATGCTAATAGGATATTATGTCTGAATGTGTTCATTCACTTTGATTCTATTGTTGTCGTGCCGGAGTTTGGACAGCGCTTGTCGGGATTTGTCAGACGCGACTGCAGACAATGCATACTAATAATACAGAGATATTGACTCCTGTTCGGATCTGTTTCTCTCACTTCTAAGTTACTGATTTAGGAGATTTGTTGGGGTTTGTGTAATCACACTTGCCCACTGTGTGTACTCTGTAGTACTGTGTGTGTGTGTGTGTGTGTGTGTGTGTGTGTGTGTGTGTGGTACACATTAGAGACATCGATAGCTCTGTCTACAGCCAGCACAGGACACTTTAATGTGCAACATTTTGTGATTTTGCTCTCGGTGGCAAGCTGTCAGTGTGTGTTGCTAATAGACTAGGTTTTTTCTCCATACGAAAGGGGTGTGTGTGTTTTCAGCCTTTTTTTCAGAATACCATATAGTTGTACCCTCTGTGACCTCTTTGTCTCTCTTCCCCCCCAGGGGTCAAACGTCAGGCTGAGTCACCATGGAGTCCATGCTGAACAAGCTCAAGAGCACTGTCACCAAGGTGACGGCCGACATGACCAGCGCCGTCATGGGAAACCCGGTGACGCGTGAATTTGAAGTGGGCCGCCACATCGCCAGCGGCGGGCCCGGCATGTGCTGGAGGATCTACAACGGAACCAAGAAGTCAACCAAACAGGTGAGGCTGCCTGGGGGCTTCATGGACTGTTCTATACTTAACTAGAACAATGTCTCCCAACCCAGTCCTTGGGCAGCCTGAGAACTTACACATTTGTTTTCCACAATTTGTTCAAAGGATAGATGGGACTCATTTTACCATCTCCAACTGACACAAACTGTCAGTGTTTGTCCTGATGCAGATGGTAATTCCTGTCTTATTGTTTGTTCTTCCAGGAGGTGGCTGTGTTTGTGTTTGATAAGAAGATGGTGGATAAGTATCAGAAGTTTGACAAGGACCAGATCATTGAGTCTCTGAAGAGAGGTGTGCAGCAGCTCACCAGACTGCGTCACCCTCGTCTGCTCACTGTCCAGCACCCACTGGAAGAGTCGAGGTGGGTTAAGCTTACCGTCTGCTTCCCAGTCCAAACAGTTTGCGCGTATATTCTGACTACATTTTATGATATTTTTGTTTGTTTTGGTGTTCTGCAGGATTTTTTGGGGCTGATCGAGCACACCATTTTTTTCTTGAGGCTTCTCCTAGTTTGAAGTTTACGCCCCTTCGTCTGTGATTGGTCAACAGTAGGGATTCTTCAATTAAGTGTTTGTAGTCATTCAACGACAGACTAATAATTTTCATGCAAATTCTTTCACTTCAGAAATACTGCACCAAACATCTTGGTTAGATGTAAAATTGTGAGACTAAGACCTCCTCTGCAAAATGTTTTAATTATAATTACAGACCTCTTGAGTTACCTTAGATTAATTCAGACTATTTTAAGGATGTGTACTAGCTGCTACGGTGTCTCAAGAGGGACAAACGGTAATATTGCCACTTTTTTCTAGTTTGTCATGCATACACACAAGGAAGTCAATCATACACACCCATGCAAAAAATGGATACATACACACAACAGATGACGCAGACACACATGCAGCAAGATATGATGAAAGGTTTTGGGCCTAGCTCTACAGACTTGGCACTGAATAATACATACACCTGCCAGAGGAAGTGGAACAAGAGGTACTCACTCGGTCATTCTCTCTCTCTCTATTTCCTTCTCTCTATTTCATTCTCTCTCTCTCCTCTCTCTCTCTCTCTCTCTCTCTCAATTCAATTCAATTCAATTCAAGGGGCTTTATTGGCATGGGAAACATGTGTTAACATTGCCAAAGCAAGTGAGGTAATAATATACAAAAGTGAAATAAACAATAAAAATTAACAGTAAACATTACACATACAGAAGTTTCAAAACAATAAAGACATTACAAATGTCATATTATATATATACAGTGTTGTAACAATGTACAAATGGTTAAAGTACACAAGGGAAAATAAATAACCATAAATATGGGTTGTATTTACAATGGTGTTTGTTCTTCACTGGTTGCCCTTTTCTTGTGGCAACAGGTCACACATCTTGCTGCTGTGATGGCACACTGTGGAATTTCACCCAGTAGATATGGGAGTTTATCAAAATTGGATTTGTTTTCGAATTCTTTGTGGATCTGTGTAATCTGAGGGAAATATGTGTCTCTAATATGGTCATACATTGGGCAGGAGGTTAGGAAGTGCAGCTCAGTTTCCACCTCATTTTGTGGGCAGTGAGCACATAGCCTGTCTTCTCTTGAGAGCCATGTCTGCCTACGGCGGCCTTTCTCAATAGCAAGGCTATGCTCACTGAGTCTGTACATAGTCAAAGCTTTCCTTAAGTTTGGGTCAGTCACAGTGGTCAGGTATTCTGCCACTGGGTACTATCTGTTTAGGGTTAAATAGCATTCTAGTTTGCTCTGTTCTTTTGTTAATTCTTTCCAATGTGTCAAGTAATTCTCTTGTTGTTTTCTCATGATTTGGTTGGGTCTAATTGTGTTGCTGTCCTGGGGCTCTATGGGGTCTGTTTGTGTTTATAAGCAGAGCCCCAGGACCAGCTTGTTTAGGGGACTCTTCTCCAGGTTCATCTCTCTGTAGATGATGTCTTTTTCATGGAAGGTTTAGGAATCGCTTCTTTTTAGGTGGTTGTAGAATTGAATGGCTCTTTTCTGGATTTTGATAAGTAGAGGGTATCTGCCCAATTCTGCTCTGCATGCATTATTTGGTGTTTTACATTGTACACAGAGGATATTTTTGCAGAATTCTGCATGCAGAGTCTAAATTTGGTGTTTGTCCCATTTTGTGAATTCTTGGTTTGAGAGCGGACCGCAGACCTCACAACCATAAAGGGTTCTATAACTGATTCATGTATTTTTAGCCAGATCCTAATTGGTATCTCTCACACTACCTCTCTCACTCGCTCTCTCTCTCTCACACTACCTCTCTCTCTCACACACACACACACACACACTACCTCTCTCTCTCACACACTACATTTCTTTCCTTCTCTCTCACACACACACTACCTCTCTCTCTCTCACACTACCTCTTTCTCTACTTTTTTATTACTCCATCCTTCCTCTAGTTCACCATCATCCCCCGTTTCTTTTGTTCTTTATCTTACTCTTCTCTTTTCTCGGTCATTTTTAACACACTCCTTCTTTCTTCATCGTTGTTTGTTTGTAATAATTGACACTGTTTCCTCTCTCCCTCCCTCCTTCAGGGACTGCCTGGCGTTCTGTACAGAGCCCGTGTTTGCCAGTCTGTCCAATGTGCTGGGTCAGTGGGACAACCTGCCCAGCCCCGTGCCCACAGACATCAAGGACTACAAGCTGTACGACGTGGAGACCAAGTATGGCCTGTTGCAGGTGAGACCCAATACACACACACATGTCTTGTTGCTATGTATATTGCTTGGCAGATGTATGTTTCAAACCCAATTGACCTAACCACACCTCTCTTTCTCTTTATTAAATTGTGTCCCAGGCATATTTTTGGGGATAATTGATTAGATTGCACTCCCCTGCCAAGTCACACAGCTATTTAAAGGGGCAATCTGCGATTGCTACATACATTTTTTTTCTTCTTATAAATCGATTATATCTACCCATTGATTCTTGAAGAATATAACTTATAAATGCCTCATGAGCTTAGTTCAACTGTCGTACCCCATCAGAACCCAAAGCTTGTTTTACTAATTTGTTTATTGTAAACCAACACTAGCCTTAAAACATGGTTAAAACTATGATGTTGATGTAATGGATGGTCAGTTGCATCCATAGCTCTGTCTAGGAATTTGGGAGTGATAAACATTTTCCAGCCCCACACTTCGGCTTTTTACCAAAACATTGGCGGAGTTGCCTTTGTTATTGTTTGAACTGCAGATTGCCCCTTTAAGGAGGAATGCTGTGAAAAGTCTTTAGTTAATATCACAGATTGTCTTTCTGCTTCTCTGCTCAGTGTCTTACCTCTCCTATCTTTATCTGCTTCATGCCTCTTTCTTTTCCTTTCTCTTTTTCACTCTCTTTCTATTTTGTTATATCCTCTCCCTGTGACTACTCTCATCTCTCTCTTCTCCCTCCCTCTCTCCCCCTCCTTCACATGTCCCTCCCTCAGATCTCGGAGGGCTTGTCATTCCTACACAGCGGGGTGAAGATGGTCCATGGGAACCTGTGTCTGGAGAACGTCATCCTCAACAAGAGCGGAGCCTGGAAGATCATGGGCTTTGACTTCAGCATCTCCTCCACCAACCCCTCCGATGCCGAGGTGAGACGCTCAGCGCATCTGCCTGTGTGCACCTGTATGTATCTCTTCCTCTGTGTGTATCTGTATATATCCTTACATACCTGTCTCCACCTCCCTCCCTCCTTCCCCCAGCTCAAGTATTCCTGTAAGGAGTGGGAGCCCAACCTGCCGCCGCTCTGCCTGCCCAACCCAGAGTATCTGGCCCCCGAGTACATCCTGTCGGTGAGCTGCGACGCCGCCTCAGACATGTACTCGCTGGGCGTGGTGATGCACGCCGTCTTCAACGAGGGCAAGCCCGTGTTCCAGGTCAACAAGCACGACATCTTCAAGAGCTTCAGCCGACAGCTGGACCAGGTGAGGGGGCGGGGAGTGAGATGAAGGCTTGATGGCCAGAACATGTCCACGTGATTGCTAGTAGAAAATATACATCAAAGTTGTGAGTGCTGGCCCTCTTCATAAAGTTAGAGTTCTCTGGAGCGACAGCACCCAAGGACCTCATTCAGGCAGCAGACCTTAGTTAGAATGCATCACGTCTTATTTAGCATTTTGGGGAGAAAAGGACAGAGGGATATTAATGCCAAAGTGCACTGCAATATTTGTAATGCTTCATTGATTCCATACTTTTTGAATTAGTAGATCTCTCTCTCTCTCCCCCCCCCCCGTCTGTCCATAGCTCAGCAGACTGAGCCCCACCATGTTGAATAAGATTCCTGAGGAGGTGAGGGAGCACGTCAAGATGCTGCTGAGTGTCACGCCCAACGTCCGGCCTGATGCTGACCAGATGACCAAGGTCAGATCACCCCCCGTGTCACCAACTATGACCTTATGTCACTAATACAACAGGATACACAATACGTTTTACATATTAAAACATGCTCACCAAGTTAGCTAACTGATAAATATTTAGAAATGCCTTTTAGATTTTCTGATTCATTAATAAAGCTAAACTTGAATATGTGTCGTCGGTTGAATATGTGTCGTTGGTTGAATATGTGTCGTCGGTTGAATATGTGTCGTTGGTTGAATATGTGTCGTTGGTTGAATATGTGTCGTTGGTTGAATATGTGTCGTAGGTTGAATATGTGTCGTCGGTTGAATATGTGTCGTCGGTTGAATATGTGTCGTCGGTTGAATATGTGTCGTCGGTTGAATATGTGTCGTCGGTTGAATATGTGTCGTCGGTTTAATATGTGTCGTCGGTTGAATATGTGTCGTCGGTTGAATATGTGTCGTCGGTTGAATATGTGTCGTCGGTTGAATATGTGTCGTCGGTTGAATATGTGTCGTCGGTTGAATATGTGTCGTCGGTTGAATATGTGTCGTCGGTTGAATGCCCGTTTCAAGATCGTATTCCTAAAAAGTTATTTCAGAGAATTTAAGCAAGATGAAGTCATTGATCCTGCTTTATGACATACCACCCAGTTCAGTTGAATAATCCCTTCTCTGCCTCTGGATACTTCAGATCCCCTTCTTTGATGACGTTGGGGCGGTGACGCTGGCCTACTTTGACTCCCTCTTCCAGAGGGACAACCTGCAGAAGTCCCAGTTCTACAAAAACCTGCCCAAGGTCTTGCCCAAGCTACCCAAGGTTAGTGTTGACTGTGTGTGTGTGTTGCTCTTACAGGTCATTTTAGTGTCCTAGCTGTACATTCCTACAGTAGAATGCTTCATCCTCAGTGGACCGGTAGTTTGGAACGTGGTCTTCAATAATCCAGTCAAATTGGGATTGGCCATTTTGCAAATATGTGCTCAAAGGTGACTTAATAAAAATGATTCTGATTAAAGCCACTATTCCTTACCCCTTTGCGTCCTGTCTCTTCCTCTACACCCCAGAGAGTGGTGGTGTATCGTATCCTCCCAGCCCTCACCTCAGAGTTTGTGAACCCAGACATGGTGCCGTTCGTCCTGCCCAATGTGCTGCTGATCGCAGAGGAGTGTACCAAGGACGAGTACGTCAGACTCATCCTGCCGGACCTCACCCCTGTGTTCAAGCAGCAGGAGCCTGTCCAGGTACACACACACACACAGAGGATGCAAAGGACACACATATACAGTGTATCCCCATACCCAGTTTTCAGGCCTACCTTCTATGTTTTCTTGATGTGTGTTACAGGGATGGCATGGTTAGATAACAGACTAGAGGATGCTGTACGCTTTATCTGGTGACAGGGCTGTATGTATCATACTGTTTCTCTCTCTTCTCCTTTTCATGCCTTCAGGCAAGCAATATGGTGAGTGGTCTTTGCTAAGCGTAGTTGTGTGTGTGTATGACACTCTAATGCTTAAAAAAAGAGCTCACTTTATTCCTAGTTTAATTTCACTGGTAGTTACCCATCTCTCTCTTTTTATCTGTCACTCTCCCATCATTAAGCCTGGATGAACCGCGTTTAACCCTCTGTGTCTCTCAGATCCTGCTGATCTTCCTGCAAAAGATGGACCTGCTGCTGACCAAGACCCCACCGGAGGACATTAAGAACAGCGTTCTGCCCATGGTCTACAGAGCCCTGGAGGCCCCCTCCATCCAGATACAGGTACCAGGGACAAGCACATCATGACTTTACAAAGGGTTTATTCCCCCGGCAGAAAGAGAAGTGCAATACTAATGAAATGAGGTTTAGGATTGAGGTTAAAGTTAGGTTTAGTTTGAGTGTGATTCAAGGTAAGTGTAAATTAGCATGCTGTCGTCCGTTGCCATACATTTTCTGCCCATTAAAAATACACTGCCTTGATTTAATGCGTAATTTGTTGGCCAGGTACTGTACATTGTAAAAGACAGACATCTCTATTTACCTATCCAAATGAGTGATGTAGTGAAGGAAGTAAAGTGTAGGAGGATAACTGCAGCGTTAACCTCTAAACACTGATTGTGGTACAAGTTGCCTGACCCATTGAGAGGATAAGAAAAACCTGACCCATTGAGAGGATAAGAAAAACCTGACCCATTGAGAGGATAAGAAAAACCTGACCCATTGAGAGGATAAGAAATACCTGACCCATTGAGAGGATAAGAAAAACCTGACCCATTGAGAGGATAAGAAAAACCTGACCCATTGAGAGGATAAGAAAAACCTGACCCATTGAGAGGATAAGAAAAACCTGACCCATTGAGAGGATAAGAAAAACCTGACCCATTGAGAGGATAAGAAAAACCTGACCCATTGAGAGGATAAGAAAAACCTGACCCATTGAGAGGATAAGAAAAACCTGACCCATTGAGAGGATAAGAAAAACCTGACCCATTGAGAGGATAAGAAAAACCTGACCCATTGAGAGGATAAGAAAAACCTGACCCATTGAGAGGATAAGAAAAACCTGACCCTGGACCAGCGGTTAGCAGCACATTCAACCAACTCTGTAAAGCTCACATGGGAACCTCCATAGAGAATCTATATTACGCCTGACCGAGACAAACAATATTTTGCAGTTGCTATGATCCCAATGTCCATTCGAGAGTTCTAGGCTATATGTGATTCTATGGAAACCTCTGCCGTTAAGTTATCAGCAATGCTGTGCCATATATTTGTGTGCCCCCCCCCCCCCAGGAGCTGTGTTTGAACATAATCCCTACCTTCGCCAACCTGATCGAGTATCCCTCCATGAAGAACGCACTCATCCCCCGCATCAAGTCTGCCTGTCTACAGACCTCCTCACTTGCAGTCAGTCTCTCGCTTTCATTTGACTCTCTCTCTGTCGGTCTCTCTCTCTGTCGGTCTCTCTGTCTCTCTGTCTCTGTCTCTCTGTCTCTGTCTCTCTGTCTCTCTCTCTCTGTCTCTCTCTGTCTCTCTCTGTCTCTCTCTGTCTCTCTCTGTCTCTCTGTCTCGTTTTTGATTGACAGGTGACAGAAATATTCTGATTGTGTGTATGTTTGACCTGTGTGTGTAGGTGAGGGTGAACTCCCTGGTGTGCCTGGGGAAGATTCTGGAGTACCTGGACAAATGGTACGTCATTGACGAGATCCTTCCCTTCCTGCAACAGATCCCCTCCAGAGAACCAGCCGTACTCATGGGGGTTCTAGGTAACGGAACATCTAGAACGTCTTAGAATCTAGATGATAGTCCTAGGGATAGTTTGGCTTTTTTTTCAAACAAAGAAAATCTCAACAGAAAATGATCAGTACTGTTAGAATTCTTTATCTTATTTTAGAATCCCCTAGGATAAAATGAATCAACTCACCTAGGATGAAATGAATCAACTCACCTAGGATGAAATGAATCAACTCACCTAGGATGAAATGAATCAACTCACCTAGGATGAAATGAATCAACTCACCTAGGATGAAATGAATCAACTCACCTAGGATGAAATGAATCAACTCACCTAGGATAAAATGAATCAACTCACCTAGGATGAAATGAATCAACTCACCTAGGATGAAATGAATCAACTCACCTAGGATGAAATGAATCAACTCACCTAGGATAAAATGAATCAACTCACCTAGGATGAAATGAATCAACTCACCTAGGATGAAATGAATCAACTCACCTAGGATGAAATGAATCAACTCACCTAGGATGAAATGAATCAACTCACCTAGGATAAAATGAATCAACTCACCTAGGATAAAATGAATCAACTCACCTAGGATAAAATGAGTCAACTCACCTAGGATAAAATGAGTCAACTCACCTAGGATAAAATGAGTCAACTCACCTAGGATAAAATGAGTCAACTCACCTAGGATAAAATGAGTCAACTCACCTAGGATAAAATGAGTCAACTCACCTAGGATAAAATGAGTCAACTCACCTAGGATAAAATGAGTCAATTCTCCTGGGATGAAATGAGTCAATTATCCTAGAATAAAATGAGTCAATTCTCCTAGAATAAAATGAGTCGACAACTTACCTAGGATGAAATGACAAATTGAAATGGGCTAACACTTAAAAACATGATCTATCGCTTTAACAGTATTGCTTCGTTGTCTGTTGATTGTTGTGGTTCTGATTTATTGTGGAATGGTTGTTTCCTCCCATAGGGATCTACAAGTGTACCTTCTCCCATAAGAAACTGGGCATCCCCAAAGAGCACCTAGCTGCCAAGAGTCTGCCTCACCTAGTCTCGCTCAGTATAGACAACAACCTCAACCTCAACCAGGTAGGTAGAGCACACACACACACACACACACACACACACACACACACACACACACACACACACACACACACACACACACACACACACACACACACACACACACACACACACACACACACACACACACACACACACACACACACACAGAGGTTGTACCCCCACCCTCTCTCTGTGTGTTTCAGTTTAACTCCTTCATGGCTGTGATCAAAGACATGCTGACTCGTATGGAGGCAGAACACAAGACCAAACTGGAGCAGCTACACAGCATGCAGGAACAACAGAGGTATCAGTCAAATCATTCTCTCCCTCCTGTCTTCCTCTGACGTTGTAATGTTAGGTGCACCAGTACAGTGAAATGTCTTTCTTGCAGCTCTAACCCCAACAATGCAGTAATCAATAACAATGTTTTACTAAAAATCAATGATGATGAATCAATAACAATGTTTTACTAAAAATAACAAGGTAGAACAAAAACACATGAGATATAAGAACAACACGATAAAGTAAGTACGCATACTATATACAGGGTCAGTTCCAGTACCATATTTCCAATGTGCAGGGATACTGGATTGATAGAGATAGATATGTATAGGTTTGTGTATGTGTGTTGGAGTGTCTGTGTGCCTAGTGTGTAGAGCCCTGTGAGTGTGCATAGAGATGGTCAGACATTTGTATTTTATTCTCTATGCACACTCACAGGGCTCTACACACTTTATAATGTTTTAGACTATTCTGTTCTTTCTGTATTTACTATCTTCTTACTTCTCCTTTTATTAGTCAACAATGACTCAGGAAAGATGTGATGCAAGTTAATGTTCAGAATCTGATTAGAAAGATGAGGGTTGAGTAATGTTTTATGTTTGTGCGAGCCAAATTCCCCTGAATGAAATAGTTTGAGCTATTCTGTCTGTCCTCAGGAGTATGAATATTAATACCAGTCAGACCAACCAATTGGAAGAGACGAAGCGCACCCCCAGCCCTGGCAACCAGGTGAGCGGTCATTTCCTTGACAAAGAGGGGAAAGGCGATTTGCCCGGATGAGGCAAATGCATGAAGGATTGATTTAATGAAGGCTTTATGTATGTGATTTCATACTCTTATAAGGCCAAATGTATGTTATGGCTTATTGAAACCGTTGTCTTTTTCCAGATTGATGATGTCTTCGGAGGGAGTTCTGGGAGTGCAGGGGTTAATGGGAAAGCGAACGGAAACTCGGCATCAGCTCCCCAACTCAACAGAGTACGTACTCTGCATCTTATTCAGTAGGCACAGACCGGAGCAAACGTATTGCAGTGGAAGTCTGTTAACGTTCCTGTTAAATTAGCTTGGGTGGTGCATGTTCTGTTTGACTCTCTTTTTGTGATTGAATGTTACCAAACCCATCTTATCTAGCCTAACCTTGTATAGCTGCTAGTGTATATTTCAGGGATAAGGGATTATTATTAACGTTTTCTGTTCTTTCTCCCTTCCCCCCCCTGTCTCTCGCTCTGTCCTTCTCCTCTCTCTCTATAGATGTCTTTGACTCTGGAGGAGAAACAGCGGTTAGCCAAGGAGCAGGAACAGGCAGCCAAACTAAGAAACCAGCCAGCACTAGCCCCCCAGAGTATCAAACCAGCTACTCCTTCTACCCAGGTAGTAGACATACACACGCACACATACTCATGTGAAAATGTATAGTTCCTTACTTGGTAGCCATCCATGGTTACACGTTTTGATGTCCTCATATAGAACAATCACAATATATCTGTATAATTTATTAGTTTGATGTTTTAGAGTGATAGTTTCCACTTCAAACATGCCACCTATTTGTCATTGAGATGATGACCTGATGTGTTTGGCAGGCCAAGGACCTGACCAGCTGCCTGCTGAACAATATGACATCCCTGGGCAGCCTGTCCCTCACCTCTCCCCCCAGACCAGGCCTCATCCAGGGCAGCACCATGTCAGCCTACCCCTCCACCACCCCCATGGGCTCTCTGGTCAGCAACGGCTACAACCCAACCATGGGCTTCCAGACAGGGGGTCTGGGCATGCGGCCCCCCGGCCCCGGCCTCTACGGAGGGATGGCCACCACCACCAGCACCCCTAACTTTGGTGCCCTGACCCACAACCAAGGGAGTACCAACACCCCTGACATGTCTGCCTTGGACTCCTTATTCACTTCCAACAAGCCCAAAGTCAGCCTCAACCAAATGGCTCCTCCCAAGCCCACCCCTGAGACCACCGCCACCCCCTGGCTTAATCAGTTTGGTTCAGCCCAGCCCAGTCAGACTGCCCCGATGCAGGGCGCGCCATTAGCCATGGGAGGGGTGACCAGCGGGTTCGGGATGCAGGCCAACCCTTTCTTCAGCCCGCAGAACTTCTCTCAGCCCACGGCCGCTCCCGGAATGAACGCGGGTGGTGGGCTCAGACACAGTTCGTCCGTCAACAACGACCTGAAAGACCTATTTGGCTGAAAACAACTTTCCCCTCTTTAATGACGACAGACTGATGAAAGGGGAGTTGGACTTTTGAACTGCAAACAAGAAGAATGAAAAATCCACTTTTTGGACCGACTGTGAAAATGATGATGAATCCACTTGATATTTGTTGCTATTTGTATTTTAATCTTCTGTGGTTTGGGTTGCAGTGTGGTTCTTCTAAGCTCCCATCGGACTGAACACTGAAGACTCAGCTTTTCAATCTGCACGCTGATTCCAAACCTTCTTGACTAGAGAGAGAGAGAAAAAGACTCTCACGTTGTGTTCTGCTCTCAGTAATGTTTGTGGGGGTTTCATATCGTTTCTTTCCTGAGACACTTTGGGGTGAAAGGTTTAATCTAGAATGCATATCTTCTCCATAATCCCTGTTCTATGTGCTAGGATGAGCAGTGGCATGGAGACCAGTCTTTCTCAGTCCATTCCTTTTTAGCCCAGCGCCAACACATGTTATTCATGCTGCCCACCTCAGCAGCCTGCTTTATCATATCAGCGTGGTTCTTTTTAGTGGGGTCCTGTTGCTTTGAGGACGACAATCCAGAAGAGCTGTAGAATCGCCGGCTAAACCGCACGGGCGGAAAGGCCAAGTCTCCATGGAAACGATCTCCGCAGTAACACCCCAGTCCATTTGGGGATTTTTAGTACCTATGCTTTCTGTTCTCTGCCTAGAATGAGATGATGGATAAGGATTCAACAGTGATGTGTCAAGATTCTTACAGTATAAATTAATCCAAATGAAACGGGATGGAAGTGAAAATCTAATCGAAGTTTATTGGTTGCGTACACAGTTTAGCAGATGTGGTTGTGGGTGCGGTGAAATGTTACTAGCACTTCTGCAGTTTCTACATCTGACCTAAAGAAAGGGTATTTTCTGAGACGAAATCCAATTCAACCAAGTTTGAAAAGGGAGGGGTTGATTGTGTTTAGGCAATTAGTCTGGTTAGGGATTGTTATCCACACAGAATCCTGTGCGTGCTGTGAGGGTGACGTTACATACAGCTACCTTCTTAATTGAAGTAACTCACCTGCATATGTACTGAATGGTTTGCTGTGAGTGAGTGATTGGTCGATATATACTGGGAATTGTGAATGAATGTGAAGTAGGATACACAAATGGGTGCATATTGAAATGTCAGCACAATCATAATTCATTTAGTTAGTTTGCCCGGTGTCTGGTAACTTTAGCCCTGTGTGTTCCTGTTTTGTAATACCCCCTCTGACTTCATCAATGTGTTCCCTTCATCATGTTACTGACCTGACCAAGATGGGACACCACAAACGATTGTGATCCTGTTGAATTGTAGTGAATTTAGTAATTCATTATTTTATTCCATGCATCAAACCAGGCTGCTTTCAACAAAGCAAGCAGTCCATGCATTTTAAGTTAATCGTTGGACATATCAAATGTACTATCAAATGCAGTTTTTATATATATATATTAGTTGAGCACTTTTTCATTAAAGGGGACCTGTCCTAAATTGTTGATAAATAAATCTATTTAAAATGGGAGAGCTCTTAAAGGGGCCCTTGGATTGTTGTGCTCTTGTGATGATGAATGAGAGGCCTTAGAGGAGCGCTGTGTGCAGTAATAATCCTTGGCGGTGGAACTAAGTCTGGGGCTGCATCTCAATAGTCAAAAGTAGTCTCCTTTCCTCGTCCTCTTTGCGTATCTTCTTCCCTTCATCTGCACTGATCTGAAATCCCAGGATAGGTGAAAGCCCTATGGGCCAAATGGAACAGGAGTGTCATCTCACCTATCCACCTGTTGCAGACTAGTGCAGGTGAAAGAAGGAGATGAGAAAAGGACGCCATTGTAGACTTTTGAGACCAACCCCCTTGTGTGAATCCTCACTGAATGCTGTTTGCAGACTGGGGGATGTAGGTTTTGTTAGTTAACTGAACACATGCTAATTTATATTCACAGATCTTTGTTGGATTAAAATGCTGTCACTGAGCTGGCACAATGATAATGTCATGGGCTAGTGTATAACAAAAAGGTGGGCCTTCTGGGTTGTAAACCTCTCTATTGGACACAAGTGATGGAGGTCTGTCCTGATTGGGCAAAGACCTCTCTGCAGCTACCTTTCGTGAAAGATGGACATCAATGTTCATGTGATTGTAACTATGACGACGGAAGCCTTTTTGAGGGCGAGAACTGGATTGCATTTCCTGTCGTTGTGATTCGTGCGTTTGGACGCGAGGACAAAAAACAAAAGCCTATTCTTCTACAAGAGTTCTGATCCTTTGTATACTACTGCTGTCATATGTGTCGTGTGGCCTCTATGAACTATGTATTGTGTGGTGTTGTCTGAGGTGGTTCAATGAAAATCTGTACATATATATGAAAATACACAATCTAATATTCTCTATGATGTCTCGTATTTGAGTCTGAGCCAGAGATTTGAAAAGTAACTTTGAGTTCTGGAATAAGATGGCCTCAACAGTAGATAAAAAATAATCTTTATTCAAACTAAAGACAATGCAAATGTACATGCTAGAACATGCTCAAAAGGCTTGTTCCTTTTGTACTATTGGCAGTGAGAGGGTTCTTTTTACAGATCACATTTTTAAAGTATTGTGCAGATTGTCAGAAGCTACTTTTCTAATAATAGTATTGGTTTTTAAGTCTATGCACAATGTTGAGAAAATAACAGGAAACCCATGAATACATATGTAAACAAGTTTCATTTTTAGGAGGAAGTGGAATGGAAGGGGTTCTGTCTCAGTGCCGGACAGTGACTTCGTCTTCACTGTGCACATGAAGAAATGGAGTTGAGAGGAAGCCACTTTAGACAATTGAGATGCACCCAGGGTACAGTGGAGGCTGGTGCGAGAAGCTATAGGAGGACGGGCTCATTGTAATGGCTGGAATGGAATAAAAGAAACAGAGTGAAACGTTTCCATGTGTTTGTGTTTGATACCGTTCCATTTATTCCATTCCAGCCATTACAATGAGCCCGTCCTCCTATAGCTCCTCCCACCAGCCTCCACTGCCAGGGTATTGCACTTCGCCCCTGACAGAGGACAGTGTCGTGGGCAGTGATTAGTTCAGGCGTCGAACAGATCGGGTGGTCTGAGTGGACAGGTTTCTTTGGATCAGGGCTGCGAAAGACAAGTCAAACAACTGTTAGGTCATGACAATAATGTTCTCCAACACAGTAAACGCTTGGTTTGGAGTTTGGATTCATCAAATCAATTAAACTATTCCTCAACGTTCAACCAACCACTATCCTTTACCCGTTAGGCACTTGTCAAACTCATTCCACGGAGGGCTGAGCGCCGGCGGGTTTTAACTCCTCCATTATACTTGACTGATGAATGAAGGTCATTGTTTAGTAAGGAACTCCCCTCACCTGCTTGTCTAGGTCTTCATTACAAGGGAAAACCAGCAGACACCAGGCCCTCCAGGGAAGGAGTTTGACACCCCTGCTTTCCTATGCTTCCTGGCTGATGTTTTGGTCACTTTTGAATGCTGGCGGTGCTCTCACTCTAGTGGTAGCATGAGACGGAGTCTACAACCCACACAAGTGGCTCAGGTAGTGCAGCTCATCCAGGATGGCACATCAATGCGAGCTGTGACAAGAAGGTTTGCTGTGTCTGTCAGCGTAGTGTACAGAGCATAGAGGCGCTACCAGGAGACAGGCCAGTACATCAGGAGACGTGGAGGAGGCCGTAGGAGGGCAACAACCCAGCAGCAGGACCGCTACCTCCGCCTTTGTGCAAGAAGGAGCACTGCCAGAGCCCTGCAAAATGACCTCCAGCAGGCCACAAATGTGCATCCTGGATGAGCTGCACTACCTGAGCCACTTGTGTGGGTTGTAGACTCCGTCTCATGCTACCACTAGAGTGAGAGCACCAAAACATCAGCCAGGAAGCATAGGAACTGAGAAGTGGTCTGTGGTCACCACCTGCAGAATCACTCCTTTATTGGGGGTTTCTTGCTAATTGCCTATAATTTCCACCTTTTGTCTATTCCATTTGCACAACAGCATGTGAAATTTATTGTCAATCAGTGTTGCTTCCTAAGTGGACAGTTTGATTTCACAGAAGTGTGATTGACTTGGAGTTACATTGTGTTGTTTAAGTGTTCCCTTTATTTTTTTGAGCAGTGTATTTACCTGAGAAGTTCAGTTGATAGCTGCATCTCCTGGTAGTGAAGTTCATAGTTCCATTTGGGTTCTGCTGGTACTGGGCTTCAATGTCCTGGCTGGATACACTGCAGGTGCCACTTCTCTACAGGATTAAGTCAACACACACGCTGCTTGGTCATGTGTTTTTAATGTAGTAATATGAAGACTACTCTTATGGAGCTTCCGTCCACGTCTTGAAATTGCCAACGGGACTGTAAACCCATACCTCCACTGTGAGAGGAGGACGGGAATTAGACATTGAGTTTTCATTATTTGTCACATTGTACAGTTGTTACACATGGGTTCTCTCTAGCAGGTCAGAAAGGCCTTGACTAATGACCACGACTTCTTCCTGACTACATGGCCAGACCAGGAAAAACTATTGGCCCTAACCTATAGGGACAAGACTTTGGTCAGTAAAACTCCTTGCTCTAGGTTCCCAGCCTGTATTGTGCATACCTGCTTGTTTGTTGAGCTTCACATTGAGTTCTCCTCACAATTCTTTTGGTCCCGATGCCAACGTTGGTCTGACACATGCCTGGAAGAGACACAGAAAACTCCAGGAGTGTTCCTAGACAGGTCACGTTATGGTAAACCAGTATTTAAGTCAGTCTGACCTGAGAAGTCGAGGGTGTAGGAATATCTCCCAGCTTTGAAGCGTATCTGTCCCTTAGGGTTCTTCTGGTAGCGTCTCTCAATCCCAGCACTCCAGTGAGCAACTCTGGAAAAAGCCACATATTATTTGCTGCTATACCATGACTGTCTCCCTCCCCCTTTCTCACCTTAATGAGGGCATATACAATATACAATCTGTCATGTAGTGTGCTATTTGCAAGGTTTCAAGGTTTCACACTCACTGGAGTCTGGTATTCTATCCACACTCCCTCCTCGCCCATGAATTCCCAGGTGTAGCCAGCAGAGGGCGGTGGTGAGGCAATTACGGTGGGGGCTGATTGGGCAATGGATAAGCTGCAAAAAAATAGTGAATTTACACTTCAGTGTTGCTGTGACAAGAACCTAGGTATGAAACTATAGATGATCACACTTGCATATGTCAGGAAAGTATGTAAAGTTATCTTGACACTGAGTTGAGGTCAAAGGGGAAACCAATCACACTAGAGAGAAGCTGGAATTTTTTGTTAGAAATAATGTATATTTAATGCTATTATTATGTTGTGGTTATTTTGTTTTGGTGTTTGTAACTTTTTCTGTATAGATTTGATGAATATTTCTATTGAATAACACCTACAAGATTCCTATAGGCCAGTTTGTATACAGAAAGTCTGCATTCCAGGCTGACTACATTGCAGACGGCGGCCAGATCTCACAACGCCTGGATGGGTTTAAATAATCAGCTAAACACATCATATAATACAGCTGCCTGAGTGGTAGTCGATGATGCAATACAACGAATGCAATGAAGTTGACCTGGAACTTACTCATTCAAATAACTTTGGCAACACAACCATCACACAGGTTAAATTAATGAGGCAGGCCCCTAACGGTGTATATAGATGAGGCAGCATAATAAATGCTGTTCACCATAGGTCCTAGGGGAAGAGGCTAGGGGCCAAAATACCTGCTGTTCATCGTAGGCCCTATCCTAGGGGAAGAGGCTAGGGGCCAAAATACCTGCTGTTCATCGTAGGTCCTAGGGGAAGAGGCTAGGGGCCAAAATACCTGCTGTTCATCGTAGGCCCTATCCTAGGGGCCAAAATACCTGCTGTTCATCGTAGGCCCTAAGGGAAGAGGCTAGGGGCCAAAATACCTGCTGTTCATCGTAGGCCCTAGGGGAAGAGGCTAGGGGCCAAAATACCTGCTGTTCATCGTAGGTCCTAGGGGAAGAGGCTAGGGGCCAAAATACCTGCTGTTCATCGTAGGTCCTAGGGGAAGAGGCTAGGGGCCAAAATACCTGCTGTTCATCGTAGGTCCTAGGGGAAGAGGCTAGGGGCCAAAATACCTGCTGTTCACCATAGGCCCTATTCTAGGGGAAGAGGCCAGGGGTCTAAATGGAATAAGGTTGTGGATGAAACCTCATACCTGCCATTCCCTGAGACGATGGAGTTGAACTTTGGACGCCGCCAGACTGTTCTCTGTACCCGGGTGGCTGAATTGGTCTGTGTCATAGCTGAAGAAGACATACATATGCTAAGAAAAACCTTTGTATTGTACGGGAAATGCTGTCTGGCAGGATATGCAAAGTATTGTCAATTGCTCTACAACAACAAAAAAGAAGCTTAAAGCGGCAATCAGCAGTTGAAACAATAACAAACCGTTCTTCATGCCCCTGTTTTGGTAAAAAGGTAAGGGAGGAAGCTGGAGAAATGTAACCAATCTCAAATTCATAGAGCTATGATTGCAAGGACTGACCATCCATGATATCAAAAGTATAGTTTTAACCATGTTTTGAGGCTATTAAATGTTAGTTTAAATTTACAAACACTGGAGTGAAACAAGCTTGTATTTTGGGTTCTGATGGGGTATGACAGTTGAACTAAGCTCATAAGGCATTTATAAGTTATATTCTTCAAGAGTCAATAGGTACATATCATTTTGTCCAAAAAGTGATGAAGGAACTGATCAATTCAATCCATAGTGCAGAAGACCTGTCTTGTAGCGCAGTTGACATTTAAAGGTAATTTCCTACAGCGTGACCTAATGAATACGGCCCTGTGTGGAGTCTACCTGTGAAGTCTAACGTGTAGCTGGTGCTCCCCACAGTGAAGTGGAAGGTCCCCTGAGGTCTGAGGATGTACTGTCGTTCCACATCACCACTACTGACTGAGGACGAGCCCTGACCTGGACCCTGGGGTCGGGAGAGGGGGGGGGGGCAGAAAGAGAGAGAGAGAAATGAAATATGCAGGGAGAATTTCAGTTTGATTTAATTCCAATTTAAAACGTTGTATTATAGGACCATTTGGGAACATTCAGATTCACTCACCAAAGAACCGTATTCACGCCATATCAGATTGTCTTTGAAATACCACCCGATGTCTTCACTTTGACCCTGAGGTAGGAACGTGAGTCGCCGTACACCCATGGCAGCATTTTGAGCCTCAATCTGATCAAAATCTATATAGACCTGCCTAGAATACACAGAGCAGAAAGGCTACACACACAATCCACCTGTTTGTTCAGAAACATATGTCAGAACTTAGGTTACTGAACTATTGTTTAACATATAACAAATACATAATCATATCCTAGGTTTGAGTCTTAATTCTCTTAAAATGCTTCCTCTCCTGTTCACCTCCTTGAACCAATATTATCTATCAAGGAAAGGGGACAAGGAATGAACACTATTCAAGTGCTCTGCTCATAGTTCTCTTCCTCCTCCTCCTCATATTCCTTCAATAAGGATTAGACCGGTAATAAACAAGTATGAAACTATTTCCTATAAATAATGTACATCTACAGAATGATATACCGGCAGGTCTATGGGCTCTTATTCATTGTTAAGTACTTGATTTTCTGCGATGGACGATTTATTGCTCAAGTAGTCAGCTGTGACATCAGCATTAGGCATTTGACTATAAAGTGTTTTGTTGGTGTGTTATTGACAATAGCCTATGCAAACAATAATGCAACTGAGAAATGTTGACCTGTAATGCTCGTAAACTTACCAGATAACTATTGCCAAACCCACGCAATGACACTGTAAATAACAGATATAAAACGTAATCATTATAACAAATAAAGTGAAAAATAATCTAGTCAATGACGAGCCGACTTGCTTGCTTTAGTACAAAAAAAAACTCCCAAAAGATTAAATGGGTATTAAATCATGTCTAGAAAAGTTGAAAGGCTAGTTATTTAAATATAAATATAATAGTCAAATGGTTGTATATAAAAAAACGTCTTACTTTTAGTTGAAAATATAGAGTGGAACTTTCATTCGTCTTTACACATCAGTCATGACTTTATTTTGTATTGCTTTCACTTAGAGTAACAGTCCAGTGAAAATCACACTTTTAAAAAAATCAGATTCTGTTAAACCCCTAGAGTCAATATCCATGCCCCCACAGAAATCTAATCAGCATAATTTAAAAAAAAATCCCATAAAAATCTGTCAGTTTAAGTTAGATGTATCTGTTTTTTTGCATTCGACGCATCTCAATCCACCGCATTGCGGTGAAAGGTGACAGAGCGGTGTTTGTATGGAAAGATTAGACTCTCACGATGGCGTTCTCTGTCTTGAGACTCATCTGAAGTTGGTACAGCCGATCTGCCAACTTCTGTCTTTAGGGGGTGAACAGTTTGGGCTAAACACTACTCTGTGTAAAGGTGAGACTCTCAGGAACATGTACATGTCAGTTTTCTTGAGGACACCCACAGGCCTCACAAGACTTGTCTGAAGGCCCCCTGGTACCAGTCAAAAAAATGTATGGAATTATATATGGAAACGTTGTAGTGACCAAAATAAGGGGTTACATATTTTTTCGCGGCTCTGTTTCGCTTAAAACATACCCTTTCAGGGCCTCCCGGGTGGCGCAGTGGTCTAGGGCACTGCATCGCAGTGCTAGCTGCGCCACCAGAGTCTCTGGGTTCGCGCCCAGGCTCTGTCGCAGCCGGCCGCGACCGGGAGGTCCGTGGGGCGACGCACAATTGGCATAGCGTCGTCTGGGTTAGGGAGGGTTTGGCCGGTAGGGATATCCTTGTCTCATCGCGCTCCAGCGACTCGGCCGGGCGCAGTGCGCGCTAACCAAGGGGGCCAGGTACACGGTGTTTCCTCCGACACATTGGTGCGGCTGGCTTCCGGGTTGGAGGCGCGCTGTGTTAAGAAGCAGTGCGGCTTGGTTGGGTTGTGCTTCGGAGGACGCATGGCTTTCGACCTTCGTCTCTCCCGAGCCCGTACGGGAGTTGTAGCGATGAGACAAGATAGTAATTACTAGCGATTGGATACCACGAAAATTGGGGAGAAAATGGGGAAAAAAACAACAAAAAAACATACCCTTTCAGATTGGAGAAAGATAAATAAAGATGAACAAACGTAGACTTATTAGAACCAAGAACAATCATGCAAACTACCAGAACACATAATAAAAGCATTCAAACATTTCAGATTTTATTCAGCTTTTAATCAAAACCTTATTACATGGAAACATACACTGTTTTTGTCTTTATTCATTGTGTACAGTAACAATACGGCAGTTTAAGCTTTCAATCATATTAAGGTACCCAGGACAAGCGTCAGCTCATTTTTAAGAACATTTGAACATCAAACTGTTCAACTGTTCGTAACACGATTTGTTTGCTCACAGTTCTTCTTCTGAATAAAAATATAACTCATCTAGCTCATCTAGGGGTAAAGTATAAGGCACTCAGTGGGCTGTTTATTCTGCAGCCACGTTAGAAATGAACACAAGCTAGATTACCAATGATGTGTATATACATCATTGGCTATGACCCTTGATTCAAATAAATGATTAAATAAAAATATTAAGGCTTATTTAATGAGGGCTTTGAATATTCCCGTCTTTTCGAACAACACCTGAGATAAAAGGTATGACCTACATTTCAACATCATGCACACAAATGTTATCTAACTAAATGTCCCAGTTACTTGATCATGGCAGTCTGCTACAGCATTCCTCATATATGTATACTCTACAAAGGCAAAGTGCAATATCTGCTTAAAATAATGAACAGCAAAATCTGACTTCAAAGTATTTTTCCATCCAGACATACAGCAATTTCTGGTACTTCATGATATATTCTGATTGACTGGGTTGTTCTTGTCAGGAAACGAAATGCCTTATCACATATTACACCAGGCCATTACAACAGATCAAATGTTTTTTTACCAAATTTGCAGATACTGCACTTTGCTTTTGCAGGGCACAAAAAAAATAACTGAAAAAGGTAAACAGTTTGTTATTGTGCATGTTGTTTCATACACAGTGTATACAGGATTATATCCATTATCTGTAGTCCTTTTCTGCAATAGGCATGTATTTCTCGTTCGTGAGCTAATGGCAGGTTCTTGCATGTAAACAATAGTAACCCAACAATTCTACATCCCCTAAAATAAACAGCAATGATGATGTTGGAGTGTTGAGTTGTTCCTCATGCTCTCTAGACACGCCTGATGTTGCGCGTCATCCTTGTAGACTGGTTGGTTTGCTTCATGGCTGCAAAAGACAGAGACATTTAGAGAATGCTTCAGACAAGGCCGAAATACATATTGTCATTCCTTTTCTAGAAAATCTAATTGATTAAGACCTACTATGAGAATGATGACCTTCAAAAGAGATCCCACTGAAGTCGTGTCTCCTCTAACATGAGTTACACATCATCTGCAAGGCTACACACGTCTTGAGGCCTCCTACCTGAAAAGTCCAGCTTGTAGGCCTGTCCGTTGGCAGTGAAGGACATGGATCCATTGAAGTCCTGCTGGTACTGGTCTTCAATGTCAGCACTGTCTTTGAAGGTGTGCCAGCGCCCACTTTTCCCCCCAAACTGCCACTCTGGAGATTCACTCTGGCCCGCTGGGGACATCTTCACTCTCTGGAAAGCAGACGTCACTCGACCAATTCTGTTCAATCAGAGAGACCGTTTCGTTTATCTCAAGTAAAATATCAATACATTCAAATCAGCACATTCAAATAATGCGGGTTTTGTCTATGGCACAGTCAATGTCTTCTCCTAAAGGGGCAATCCGTTCCATTGTGTTTGAACTTACAGACTTCCGCTTTGAGGTGGTTGGTACTTTGGACGACGGACAACTTTCCTCTTCCTCTTGCCGCTCACCTGTCTCATTTCTGACACACACACACACACACACACATCATGAACAGAGAAACTAATAAGCAACGCAGAATTCCCCCCCCCACATATTTTCACTTTCTCAGTTACGTTGAGTCTTTCTGTTTTGAGTGAGTCACAGACATGAGTGAGTCACAGACTGGCAACTGCTTGGCATCGAACACAAGGCACTACAGAGGGTAGCGCGTACGGCCCAGTACATCCAGGAGCTCTATAACAGGCGGTGTAAAAATGTGTATTTAGAAATATATATATATATATACTGTATAGCCACATTATTGTTATTTTATTGTGTTAATATTTCCTTTTTTTCTTTAGAAAATGTTTCTTACTTTTTAACTCTGCATTGTTGGGAAAGTAAGTAAGTATTTCACGGTAAAGTCTTTACCAGTTGTATTTGGCGCATGTGACACATAAAATGTGATTTGATTGATTTGACATTCAAGTTTTAATGTCAATATAAGTGTTTGTCTAAGGTTTCTTTCAGTCTGACTCACGTCTGAATTGGATCTCGAAGATATCGGAGCCGATGTTGAACGTAAGAGAACCGGTACGGTTGCGTTGGAATTTCTGCTCGATCTCAGAACTCTGGATGGGGCCTGGGTTTCCCTTGGAATCCTGAGAGAAAAAACACTCTTCCCGTCACTCAACAATGGTTTCTGTGACACGTTTTCTTCACTCAATAGCAGTACATGTCATATGATATGATGTTTCTAAGCTGAATTAAGACTAGAGTAGAGGATTCCAGAGTTCCAGAAGAGGTTTCCATGGTTCAGTTTACTTCCTGAATTGACTGAATTGAAATGGAATTGACCTCAACCCTGGTATGTTCCTAAGTTCAGCTTCTAAAGACAACGGTACACTTGGGGTTGTTGCCTGGTGTTTTGCTGTACCTTTTCTCCATACTTGGCCCAGCATTTGCTAGTTGAGTAGAACCAGATCCACTCTGTCTGCTGACCATCCAAACGCCTCACCCTCAGATTCTTCTTACCGCGGACTCTCATCGCCTTGAAATCAATACTCACTTCGCTACAGAGAGAGAGAATAGAAAGAGACAAGACAGAGGGAGGGGGGGAGTCTCAATTACCAAAATAATTATTTCAAAGTCCTTGATAGACTTTAGATCAGTCAACCAAACCCATATATATACACAGTGTCAAGAAAAAGTATGTGAACCCTTGGATTTAATAACTGGTTGACCCTCCTTTGGAAGCAATAACCTCAACCAAGGTAGTTGCGGATCAGACCTGCACAACAATCAGGAGGAATTTTGGACCATTCCTCTTTACAAAACTGTTTCTGTCACGAATCCCGCTTCCTGAGTCTGTTTTTGCCTGTGTTCTGTCCTGGAGTGTTTTTTCCGGTGTCCTGGAACGCACCCTGTCTGGTTGCCGGGCGACGTAGCTAGTTGGAGGATCTCTGAGTACCCGCACCTGTATCCCATCAGCTATCTGCACACCTGGTCCTGATCATCACCCCTCCACTTCATAAGCGCTGACCTGACATCCATTCCCTGCCGGATCGTTAGCCATGAACATCATTCACCCGGAACACTCATCCCATCCCTACCTGGTCGTCGGTGACTTCAGTTACTTCCTTGGATCTGCTTACTCAATTCCATCAACTCACCTCCGCTGCCCGCTCCGCTACTTGGATTTTTCTATCACTACATTTAAACTTGTAAATAAATACTCACCTTCGTCTTACTCTCCTTGTCCTGGTCTGCTTCTGGGTTCTACTTTAGAGAACCGTGACAGTTTCAGTTCAGCAATATTCTTGTGATGTCTGGTGGGAAACGCTCTCTTGAGGTCATGCCACAGCATCTCAATCGGGTTGAGGTCAGGACTCTGACTGGGTCACTCCAGAAGGCGTATTTTCTTTTGTTGAAGCCATTCTGTTGTTGATTTACTTTTGTGTTTTAGGTTGTTGTACTGTTGCATCACCCAACTTCTGTTGACCTTCAATTGGCAGACAGCCTTACATTCTCCTACAAAAAGTATTGATAAACTTGGGAATTCATTTCTCTCGATAATAGCAAGCTGTCCAGGCCCTGAGGTAGCAAAGCAGCCCCAAACCATGATGCTCCCTCCACCATACTTTACAGTTGGGATGAGGTTTTCATGTTGGTGTGCTGTGCCTTTTTTTCTCCACACATAGTGTTGTGTGTTCCTTCCAAACAACTCAACTTTAGTTTAATCTGTCCACAGAATATTTTGCCAGTAGCACTGTGGAACATCCAGGTTGCGAACTTCAGACGTCCAGCAATGTTATTTTTGGACAGCAGTGGCTTTTTCCGTGGTGCTCTCCCATGAACACCATTCTTGTTTAGTGTTTTACGTATAGTAGACTCATCAACAGAGATGCTAGCATGTTCCAGAGATTTCTGTAAGTCTTTAGCTGACACTCTAGGATTCTTCTTAACCTCATTGAGCACTCTTGTAGTCATCTTTGCAGGACGGACAGTCCTAGGGAGAGTAGCAACAGTACTGAACTTTCTCCATTTATAGACAATTTGTCTTACCATGGACTGATGAACATCAAGGCTTTTAGAGATAATTTTAGAACCCTTTCCAGCTTTATGCAAGTCAACAATTCTTAATCTCAGGTCTTCTGAGATCTCTTTTGTTCGAGGCATGGCTCATATCAGGCAATGCTTCTTGTGAATTGCAAACTCAAATTTTGTGAGTGTTTTATATAGGGCAGGGCAACTCTTGCCAACATCTCCAATCTCGTCTCATTGATTGAACTCCAGGTTAGCTGACCGCTGACTCCAATTAGCATTTGAAGAAGTCATTAGACTAGGGGTTCATATACTTTTTACAACCTACACTGTGAATGTTTAAATTATGTATTCAATATAGACAAGAAAATTACAATAATTTGTGTGTTATTAGTTTAAGCACACTGTGTGTGTCTATTGTTGTGACTTAGATGAAGGTCAGATCAAATTGTATGACAACTTATGCAGAAATCCAGGTAATTCCAAAGGGTTCACATACTTTTTCTTGCCACTGTATATATACAATACCAGTCAAGTCAAGTTTGGACACATCTACTCATTCAAGGGTTTTTCTTTATTTTTCCTATTTTCTACATTGTAAAATAATAGTGAAGTGACATCAAAACAAGAAATAACCCATATGGAATCATGTAGTAACAAAGAAGTGTTAAACAGATTCAAAGTAGCCACCCTTTGCCTTGATGACAGCTTTGCACACTCTTGGCATTCTCACAAACAGCTTAGTGAGGTACGCAGTCACCTGGAATGCATTTAAATTAACAGGTGTGACTTGTTAAAAGTACATTTGTGGAATTACTTTCCTTCTTTATGCATTTGGGCCAATCACTTGTGTTGTGACAAGGTAGGGGTGGTATACAGAAGATAGCCATATTTGGTAAAATACCAAGTCCATATTATGGCAAGAACAGCTCAAATAAGCAAAGAGAAACGACAATCCATCAATCCGGAGCATTTCAAGAACTTTGAAAGTTTCTTCAAGTGCAGTCGAAAAAACCATCAAGCGCTATGATGAAACTGGCTCTCTTGAGGACCGACATAGGAAAGGAAGAGTTAAAGAATAAGTTCATTAGTTACCAGCATCCGAAATTGCAGCCCAAATAAATGCTTCACAAGGTACAAGTAACAGACACAACATCAACTGTTCAGAGGAGACTGCGTGGATCAGGCCTTCATGGTTGAATTGCTGCAAAGAAACCACTACTAAAGGACACCAGTAAGAAGAAGAGACTTGCTTGGGCCAAGAAACACGAGCAATGGATATTATACCAGTGGAAATCTGTTGATTTTTGGTTCCAACCGCAGTGTCTTTGTGAGACGTAGAGTAGGTGAACGGACTATCTCCGCATGTGTGGTTCCCACCGTGAAGCATGGAGGAGGTAGTGTGATGGTGTGGGGGTGCTTTGCTGGTGACACTGTCTGTGATTTATTTAGAACTCAAGGCACACAACCAGAATGGCTACCACAGCATTCTGCAGCGATACGCCATCCCATCTGGTTAGCACTTAGTGGGACAATCATTTGTTTTTCAACAGGGCAATGACCCAACACACCTACAGGCTATGTAAGGGCTATTTGACCAAGACGGAGAGAGTGATGGAGTGCTGCATCAGATGACTTGGCCTCCACAATCCCCCAACCTCAACCCAATTGAGATGGTTTGGGATGAGTTGGACTGCAGAGTGAAGGAAAACCAGCCAACAAGTGCTCAGCATATGTGGGAACTCCTTTAAGACGTTTGGAAAAGCATTCCAGGTGAAGCAGGTTGAGAGAATGCTAAGAGTTTAGCAAGGCAAAGGGTGGCTACTTTGAAGACTCTCAAAAAAAAATATATATTTTGATTCGTTTAACACTTCTTTGGTTACTACATGATTATATCTGTGTTATTTCATAGTTTGGTGTCTTCACTATTATTCTACAACATAGAAAATTGTAAAAATAAAGAAAAACCCTTGAATGAATAGGTGTGTCCAAACTTTTGACTGGTACTGTAAATATATTGTATATACAATGTTTGTAGGTCTATCTGGCTCTGAACTAAACTAACACCTTCAGGTGTACTCCCTCTCCTTACCCGTAGGGGGTGTTGTAGATATTGATGCCCTTAATGTTGGGTTGGGAGTACTGTCCCTCCAAAATGTGATCGTTGGCTATGTCCTTCCAGCCATGTCCATCTTCCAACTGCCATTTGTATGGCCCGCTAAAGTCACGCTGAGCCTCTGACAGTGGGGAACAAAATGGATACAGGTAAATTACACTCACAAGACACTCATTCGTTGCATCCATACACATCTCTGTTCATGGTCACAAACACAAACATATTAACTTGATTAGGCCATTGTCCATTTTCAGTCTTGGTCAATTAACATTTCTAAACGTTTCAAGGTTTATGGATTGAATGTAAGCAAACTTGTCGACTCCCTCCCTTCCTCTCTGACCCTATTACAGCCTAGTACACGTCTCACCTCTAGATGAAGACCTTTCCATGGCCCGGTCTCCTCTTCTCACTCCAGATGAAGACCTCCTCCTTTCTCTCCCACTTCCGCCTCTCCCTCCAGATAAAGACCTCCTCCAGTCCCTCCTTCCACCTCCTCCTCTCCCTCCAGATAAAGACCTCCTCCTGTCCCTCCTTCCACCTCCTCCTCTCCCTCCAGATAAAGACCTCCTCCTGTCCCTCCTTCCACCTCCTCCTCTCCCTCCAGATAAAGACCTCCTCCTGTCCCTCCTTCCACCACCTCTTCTCCCTCCAGATAAAGACCTCCTCCTGTCCCTCCTTCCACCACCTCCTCTACCTTCAGATAAAGACCTCCTCCTGTTCCTCCTCCCACCTCCTCCTCTCCCTCCAGATAAAGACCTCCTCCTGTCCCTCCTTCCACCTCCTCCTCTCCCTCCAGATAAAGACCTCCTCCTGTCCCTCCTTCCACCTCCTCCTCTCCCTCCAGATAAAGACCTCCTCCTGTCCCTCCTCCCACCTCCTCCTCTACCTCCAGTTGAAGACCTCCTCCTGTCCCTCCTCCCACCTCCTCCTCTACCTACAGATAAAGACCTCTTCCTGTCCTTCCTTCCACCTCCTCCTCTCCCTCCAGATGAAGACCTCCTCCTTTCTCTCCCACCTCCTCTCCCTCCAGATAAAGTCCTCCTCCTGTCCCTCCTTCCACCTCCTCCTCTACCTCCAGATGAAGACCTCGTCCTTTCTCTCCCACCTCCTCCTCTACCTCCAGATAAAGACCTCCTCCTGTCCCTCCTTCCACCTCCTCCATCACTGTCAGAGGAGGAGCTGGGGTGCTTGAGGCGACACCTGGCTCCATAGCGACAGTTGCCTCTCAGTGCGTATTTGCAGACGTGTCGGTAGTGGCACCTTTTCCCATCCCGGCAGTGACCACTGTTGTAGTACCGGCAAGGCTCTTCCTGATCCTGATCAAATATAATATAATCAACCAAACTGAAATAGATATGACAGCATGACTTTTGACTTTTTCCACATTTTGTTACGTTACAGCCTTATTCTAAAATGTAATAAATAAAATGTTTCCTCAGCAATCTACACACCAAACCTGAAACAAGATTCTCTGGTCTGATGAAACCAAGATTGAACTCTTTGGCCTGAATTCCAAGCATCACGTCTGGAGGAAACCTGGCACCATCCCTACGGTGAAGCATGGTGGTGGCAGCATCGTGTTGTTGGAATGTTTTTCAGCAGCAGGGACTGGGAGACTAGTCAGGATCGAGGCAAAGATGAACGGAGAAAAGTACAGAGAGATCCTTGATGAAAACCTGCTCCAGAGTGCTCAGGACCTCAAACTGGGGCGAAGGTTCACCTTCCAACAGGAAAACGACCCTAAGCACACAGCCAAGACAACGCAGCAGTGGCTTCGGGACAAGTCTCTGAATGTCCTTGAGTGGCCCAGCCAGAGCCCGGACTTGAACCCGATCAAACATCTCTGGAGAGACCTGAAAATAGCTGTGCAGCGACGCTCCCCATCCAACCTGACAGAGCTTGAGAGGATCTGCAGAGAAGAATGGGAGAAACTCCCCAAATACAAGTGTGCCAAGCTTGTAGCGTCATACCCAAGAAGACTCAATGCTGTAATCGCTGCCAAAGGTGCTTCAACAAAGTACTGAGTAAAGGGTCTGAATACTTATGTAAATGTGATATTTCAGTTATAATTTTTTTTATACATTTGCAAAAATGTCTAAAAACCTGTTTTTGCTTTGTCATTATGGGGTATTGTGTGTAGATTGATGAGGGGAAAAAACTATTTTATAAATGTTAGAATAAGGCTATAACGTAACAAAATGTGGAAAAGGTCAAGGGGTCTGAAAAAGGCACTATATCTGTTAACTATAAGTGTTTGGATAAAACCATTCGCTAAATTACCATATTACATAGATATATTGTTCACACTTTTCTTTTTAGAAGGAATTATATGGGGTTCCATTTGTAAAGTTGAACAGTTCATTTGTACAGGCTATTTGCTTGATATTTTTTACAGACTTAGTTCTGACCTGCCGGGGTCCTGCTGCATCACTGTCTGATTCCTCTTCTGTAGCACTGCTCTCAGAGTTACTCTCAGAGCAGCTGTAGTTCTCCTGGTAGCTGTTCCCTTGACTAGGGTCTGGACAGGGAAAATAGAATAGAAATACAATAGAATAGAATAGAACAATAGGAAATAGAAGAGAATCTGTGATTACAGTGTGATATTGGACCAGTGTGATATCAAATTGTGTTTTGTACACTGTAAAAAAATCCTGTAATTGTCACAGTAAATAACTGTATAATCAACAGTAACAAACTATATAAGCTGAATACAGTAGATTACCGTATATTACATTGCATTGTGGGGAAAAATGTAACGACTGGGAAATATTTTATGTATTTTGTAACGTAAATAAATGCTACGTAAAAAACAGTAGCAGTTCACTTACACAATACATTTAATATTTTATTCTTCGTTAATTGGTGCCTGTTTTGTTATTTTATATGCATTACTTTGTTTATGGCAGTGTTGTTTTATATTTAACAAAAAATATACAATCAGAAAGGCACAACATACAAATAAATCATTTTCCATTGTTAAAAGTAAACCACAAAAATAGGAGCTACATGTAAAATGCAGGCCCCTTGTGGAAATTAGGTGAATAATATGAGTGAGTATTTTCAATGTGATGTACACTGAGTGTACAAAACACTAGGAATACCTGCCTTTTCCATTAAATAAACTGACCAGGTGAATCCAGGTGAAAGCTATGATGCCTTATTGATGTCATCTGTTAAAGCACAATATGTAACTTTTTCAGGGACCTGACCGAATTCACATAGAAATGTGTGTCATTGTTCTGTCCTTCGCACCGAAAGCAAGTCTAAGAAGCGGTAGATCTGTTCTATGTGCACTATTTCTATGCTTTCCGTTCCCGTTCTTAAGTTTTGTTTTTGCGTCTTTTAATTTCGGTTTTGTACACCAATTTCAAACAGCTGAAAATTGAATATTTTGGTTATGGAAAATATACACTGCTCAAAAAAATAAAGGGAATACTTAAACAACACAATGTAACTCCAAGTCAATCACACTTCTGTGAAATCAAACTGTCCACTTAGGAAGCAACACTGATTGACAATAAATTTCACATGCTGTTGTGCAAATGGAATAGACAACAGGTGGAAATTATAGGCAATTAGCAAGACACCCCCAATAAAGGAGTGGTTCTGCAGGTGGTGACCACAGACCACTTCTCAGTTCCTATGCTTCCTGGCTGATGTTTTGGTCACTTTTGAATGCTGGCGGTGCTTTCACGCTAGGGGTAGCATGAGACGGAGTCTACAACCCACACAAGTGGCTCAGGTAGTGCAGCTCATCCAGGATGGCACATCAATGCGAGCTGTGGCAAGAAGGTTTGCTGTGTCTGTCAGCGTAGTGTCCAGAGCATGGAGGCGCTACCAGGTGACAGGCCAGTACATCAGGAGACGTGGAGGAGGCCGTAGGAGGGCAACAACCCAGCAGCAGGACCGCTACCTCCGCCTTTGTGCAAGGAGGAGCAGGAGGAGCACTGCCAGAGCCCTGCAAAATGACCTCCAGCAGGCCACTCTGCTCAAACGGTCAGAAACAGACTCCATGAGGGTGGTATGAGGGCCCGACATCCACAGGTGGGGGTTGTGCTTACAGCCCAACACCGTGCAGGACGTTTGGCATTTGCCAGAGAACACCAAGATTGGCAAATTCGCCACTGGCGCCCTGTGCTCTTCACAGATGAAAGCAGGTTCACACTGAGCACATGTGACAGACGTGACAGAGTCTGGAGACGCCGTGGAGAACGTTCTGCTGCCTGCAACATCCTCCAGCATGACCGGTTTGGCGGTGGGTCAGTCATGGTGTGGGGTGGCATTTCTTTGGGGGGCTGCACAGCCCTCCATGTGCTCGCCAGAGGTAGCCTGACTGCCATTAGGTACCGAGATGAGATCCTCAGACCCCTTGTGAGACCATATGCTGGTGCGGTTGGCCCTGGGTTCCTCCTAATGCAAGACAATGCTAGACCTCATGTGGCTGGAGTGTGTCAGCAGTTCCTGCAAGAGGAAGGCATTGATGCTATGGACTGGCCCGCCCATTCCCCAGACCTGAATCCAATTGAGCACATCTGGGACATCATGTCTCGCTCCATCCACCAACGCCACGTTGCACCACAGACTGTCCAGGAGTTGGCGGATGCTTTAGTCCAGGTCTGGGAGGAGATCCCTCAGGAGACCATCCGCCACCTCATCAGGAGCATGCCCAGGCGTTGTAGGGAGGTCATACAGGCACGTGGAGGCCACACACACTACTGAGCCTAATTTTGACTTGTTTTAAGGACATTACATCAAAGTTGGATCAGCCTGTAGTGTGGTTTTCCACTTTAATTTTTGAGTGTGACTCCAAATCCAGACCTCCATGGGTTGATAAATTTGATTTCCATTGATAATTTTTGTGTGATTTTGTTGTCAGCACATTCAACTATGTAAAGAAAAAAGTATTTAATAAGAATATTTCATTCATTCAGATCTAGGATGTGTTATTTTAGTGTTCCCTTTATTTTTTTGAGCAGTGTATTTTATGGCGGTTTAGATGGTACAATGACTTTCTAGACTATACTTGCTTGTTTAGCCACATAAACTGAAATTAGGAGAACTATTCAAATTTTGGCAAACAGGAAAAGGCAGAGCTATTTCTGCATAGTGCATCTTTAAATCCACTTCAACCAGCGTACACGAAAGGGAGGAGACAGGTTAAAGAAGGATTTTTGCAGCCTTGAGACGATTGAGACATGGATTATGTATGTGTGCCATTCTGAGGTTGAATGGACAAGACAAAAGACTTAAGTTCCTTTGAACGGGGTATGGTAGTAGGTGCCAGGCGCACCGGTTTGAGTGTGTCAAGAACTGCAAAGGTGCTGAGTTTTTCATGCTCAACAGTTTCAAAATGGTCCACCACCCAAAGGACATCCAGTCAGCTTGACCCACTGTGGGAAGCATTGGAGTCAACATGGGCCAGTATCCCTGTGGAACGCTTTCGACACCTTGTAGAGTCCATGCCCCGATGAATTGAGGCTGTTCTGAGGGCTAAAAAGTATCCAACTCAATATTAGGAAGGTGTTCCTAATGCTTTGTATATTACATGCAGTCGGAGGGGAGGGGGGGACTTTGTAATATAATTATGTACATCATCATTACTAACTTACTAGCCAGTTAGCCAGGCTAACTAGCTACCTCTCCCCTGTGTCATACACTGTGTATTTGTGTCATGATTATGCCTTACTTGTAAGATGGTAGTTCCATTCTATACAGAGTTCTTGTTATACTGTACAGCCTGCTCACTATTGCAGCATCTTAATGACCATGTATATCATGGTTAAGTTGGTTAATGAGCGCTCTCGCTCTGTCCGCCATTAACTTGGTTTAGTGACAGTTTTCTTAACGTGCGGTGGTCACGTGTACTCTCGGGCCACATTATACTTCAGTCTATGTGTGCATATCGGATCTGTGTTATGTAGCAGTAAAGACTGCAGCTTTATCCTGCTATTGTCGTTCATATTTTTCTATGCTGCATTATCATTCAGTTAAGTAAAGTTGTATCTGTGTATAGCCTTACCCCTTTTAAATTTGATTATGTGTTATAATATGTCCTTTCTTTTCTGCTAAAGCAGTGACTAAAACAAACTTAGGGAGGAGGCTTCTAATGTTAACATGCATGAAACTAAGGCTTTTACGGTTACAGAAGTCAACAAATGAGAGCACCTGGGGAGTAGGAGTGGAGCTAGGCACTGCAGAGCCTGGATTAACCTCTACATCACCAGAGGAACAGAGGAGGAGTAGGATAAGGGTACGGCTAAAGGCTATCAGAACTGGTCGTCTAGTACGTTCGGAAAGAGAGTAAAAGGAGCAGGTTTCTGGGAGCGATAGAATAGATTCAAGGCATAATGTACAGACAAAGGTATGGTAGGATGTGAGTACATTGGAGGTAAACCTAGGCATTGAGTAATGATGAGAGAAATATTGTCTCTAGAGACGTTTAAACCAGGTGATGTCACCGCATGTGTGGGACGTGGAACTAAAGGGTTGGCTGAGGCATATTGAACAGGGCTAGAGGCTCTACAGTGAAATAAGACAATAATCACTAACCAGGACAGTAATGGACAAGGCATATTGATATTAGGGAGAGGCATGCGTAGCCGAGTGATCATATGGGTCCAGTGAGTGGTTGGGCTGGCTAGAGACACAGCGATTCAGATAGCTAGCAGGCCGGGGCTACCAAGCTAGCAGAAGGGCCTTAGAGGGACGTCTCGACGGAGGAAAGTCTGTTTTAGCCTCTGCGTGTGGTGATGTCGATAGACCAGTCGTGATGGATTAGTAGGGTTCCGAGTAGCAGAGGAGTCCAAGTCCAATTGGCAAAATAGGTGTAGTGGCCCAAGAAATTGGCCGATGGATCTATTCAGCTAACAGTCCAATATGTTCTAGACAGCTAGCGGGCCGCGGCTAGCAGATGGGCATTTAGGAGACGTCACGACGTAGGCGCCAGTTGAGTACTCCCTCGAGTAGATTATGTCGGTAGTCCAGTCGTGAAGGATCGGCGGGGTTCCGTGCCCCGTACCGGCAGTAGAAGAGGTCCGGGTATTGTAGCCCAGGAGTGGCTGATGGGCCTCTTCAGCTAGCTGGGAGATGGGCCTAGCTCCAGGCTAATTGGTGCTTGCTTCGGGACAGACGTTAGCCAGGAGTAGTCACTCGGATTGCAGCTAGCTAGCTGCGTTGATCCAGGTGAAAAGGTTCAGAGCTTGCGGTAGGAATCTGGGGATATGGACAGAAAATAGGTCCGGTATGCTCTGGTTTGAATCGCGTTGTACAAACTGGCGAGAGAGTTTGCTCCGGGAAGGTGACCCAGATTTACCTAGGGGTCGCTCCTCTTTCGGTCGTGCCCTGGACACTAGAGGTCGACCGATTATGATTTTTCAACGCCGATACCGATTACTGTAGGACCAAAAAAAGCCGATACCGATTAATCGGCAGATTTAAAAAATATATATTTGTAATAATGACAATTACAACAATACTGAATGAACACTTTTATTTTAACTTAATATAATACATCAATCAAATCAATTTAGCCTCAAATAAATAATGAAACATGTTCAATTTGGTTTAAATAATTTAAAAACAAAGTGTTGGAGAAGAAAGTAAAAGTGCAATATGTGCCATGTAAAAAAGCAAAAGTTTAAGTTCCTTGCTCAGAAGATGAGAACATATGAAAGCTGGTGGTTCCTTTTAACATGAGCCTTCAATATTCCCAGGTAAGAAGTTTTAGGTTGTAGTTATTATAGGAATTATAGGACTATTTCTCTCTATAACATTTGTATTTCATATACCTTTGACTATTGGATGTTCTTATGTTCTTAACAGTATAGCTTCCGTCCCTCTCCTCGAACCAGGAACACATCGACAACAGCCACCCTTGAAGCATCGTTACCCATCACTCCACAAAAGCCCCTCTGCAAGGGGAACAACTACTTCAAGGTCTCAGAGTGAGTGACGTCACCGATTGAAACGCTATTAGCACGAACCCCGCTAACTAGCTAGCCATTTCACATCGGTTACACCAGCCTAATCTCAGAAGTTGATAGGCTTGAAATCATGAACAGCTCAATGCTTGAAGCACAGCGAAGAGCTTCTAGCAAACGCACGAAAGTGCTGTTTGAATGAATGCTTGCGAGCCTGCTGCTGCCTACCACCGCTCAGTCAGACTGCTCTATCAAATATCAAATCATAGACTTAATTATAACATAATAACACACAGAAATACGAGCTTTAGGTCATTAATATGGTCAAATCCGGAAACTATCATTTCGAAAACAAAACGTTTATTCTTTCAGTGAAATCTAATGGGTGGCATCCCTAAGTCTAAATATTGCTGTTACATTGCACAACCTTCAATGTTATGTCATAATTATGTACAATTCTGGCAAATTAATTACGGTTTTTGTTAGGAATAAATGGTCTTCACATAGTTTGCAATGAGCCAGGTGGCCCAAACTGCTGCACATACCCAGACATTACATTGCACAACCTTCAATGTTATGTCATAATTATGTACAATTCTGGCAAATTAATTACGGTTTTTGTTAGGAATAAATGGTCTTCACATAGTTTGCAATGAGCCAGGTGGCCCAAACTGCTGCACATACCCAGACTGCTTGCACGGAACGCAAGAGAAGTGACACAATTTCCCTAGTTAAAAGAAATTCATGTTAGCAGGCAATATTAACTAAATATGCAGGTTTAAAAATATATACTTGTGTATTGATTAATCGGTCGATCTCTACCGGACACATTTGAAAATGTTGGAAACTTACGTATGTTGCCAAAATGTAATGAGAAGGACCCTGAGACGTTCTTTTTGTTGGAGCTTGTTGCTGACGCGCTCTCTCGTGCGCCCTGTTCCTGAATGTCTATGTGACTGACTGTTGTTTATTTTGTTTGGTATTGTCCTGTTCTGTCGCTCCTGTCTGTTCCCTTCTGGTCTAGTTTTTGTCTTTCCTCTTAAAGGTTACTTCCTGTGTGCAAAGGTTGCTGAGGTCTGGGGAAGACGAGGTTGGCTGGGGCAAGTGGAAGTGTGAACACGTACCCCCTTATGAATTTGGGACGCAGGCTGGGTGAATTTGGGATGCAGGCTAGGTCATTTACTAGGATCCAGGGCAGTATTTTGTTTGTGACAGTATTTTGTTTGTGACTGGTCTGCCATATTCTTTCTCTTTGCTCTTGTTTTCCTTATTAGGATGTCGGTGGGCGGAGCTGGGAGGGTCGTCAGCGACATGGGACACCTGTGCACGGGTGTGTCCCGGGATAAATACACATCTTTCCCCATTCATTGAGGAGACTCTCTCCATGCAGACACACTTATAGATTTTGGTTGTGGCATTTTTGTGGCCGTTTGTTTGCTTTGGCACCTTTCAACAACCCTCATTATCACATTTATGCACGCAACCACTCACTTACACTACTGATTACTGACTACACACACCATTGTTAATTGTATTTAGTTTACTTCAGTTAATAAATATATTTTGTTATTCCTTATCTCCACGTTGTCTCCCTTTTTGTTACGAACTTCGAGCCGGTTCGTGACAATAGCATATGACAGACAGTTTGTGGTCAGAGCACGTCTCTGGAGCCGCTGACCCCAATATGGTGTAATTGCAGATGCAATTCAGGGCTTTTCTTGATGTGGTCGTTCCTTGATATCAGGTAATGCTCATTGGTGTTACCTACCCCGCGCCCTCTTGTTTTTACACTGCTGCTGCTCGCTGTTTATTATCTATGCATAGTCACTTTACCCCTTCCTACATGTACAAATTACCTCGACTAACCTGTACCCCAGCGCAATGACTTTGTACCGATACTCCCTATATATAGTCTCGTTATTGTTATGTCATTTTATTGTGTTACTTATTTAAGTAAATATTTTCTTAACTCTATTTCTTGAACTGCATTGTTGGTTAAGGGCTTGGAAGTACGCATTTCACGGTAAGGTCTACCTACACCTGTTGTATTTGGCACGTGACAAATTTGATTGTTTCTCGACACAGATGATTTGTTTACAAAGCAAGTTAGGATAATTAATGTGTCAGGTTAGGTGAATGAGGTTAAGGTTAGGAAAAGAGTTTGGGTTAGGATTAGCTACAATGCAACAGTTGTCAACATCTGTCCCCGATGTGAAAGAAACGGCCACGGACCAATGGCGAGCATCAATGGGTGTAACTTGACATCAGAAAACGCCCCTAATAGCGATCTGCAATTACTCCTGCTGTAGAACTCATTGAGGCCAGCAATAGCAGGTCAAACAGACGACTCACTCAGAAAACATATCATGACTCTCGAGTCAGTAAAGAGTCGTTCAAAATAAAAAATATAATTCGCAAACTAAACATCACTACACTAGACTATTTATCTTTTAATGTAGTCATCTCAGTTTTCATGTGAAGCATATTTGTATCCTTCGCTTGTTTGTAACAATTGCAAAGACATTGGCAACTCTGCATTTGTATTCAACTTAGTTCTGAAGTTATCGGAAGTCATAGACAGAAGTATCTTGATTCTATGTTAAGCATAGATCTGTGTGAAGTGATGCGGTAGGGAGAAACACCTCTAATGACGCACTAAGCTGTGTTACGAGTGGTCTGAGGAATTTGGTAAGTAACAAGCGTTTTCAAGTGCAACTTCAGTAAAAATGGTTTTGGGAAACAGCTCGGAGATTTAACGATGCTCCCACGAAGGTTCTAACCGGGCCCTGGCCTGTGTGGTACAGTCTGTCATGTGTAGTAGTTTGTTGCATCGCATTGCTCAGTTTATCATTTTTCAACTTTGAATTCCATCTAAGCCACAAAATGTTATGTCCTACAATTTGTACATTACCTTTTATAGCACTTTGAGAGCAAGCAGCCCAAGTCTCCAATGGTCCCAGAACTGGTTGATGTGCCGCCCTAAGTGACCACACACTCAAATGGACCTACAGCTGGGCTAAGATTCTTTCACCATTCCCACACAGTAGACCTAGTGTAAACCATAATGTTGTGTATGGCTTAATTTGTGGAAATGCTGTGATCACTCCGTTTTTAATGTTGTGATTCACAGACACATGATGACCACAATTTGAATGCTGCAGCTGAGACTAAATGATGTTTAGGGACAAACACTGAGACCCAAAGTATGACTGGACATGGGATTCATGAGGGAGACACATTTGTAATATTTGTTTGGTCTTAGATGTCATAGACTATAGCGTCCTTATAAATATTTTTAAAAGCATTTGATATGGATGAGCATAGTTTTGTTTGAAACTTTCTCTGGTTTTGATAATTACTTTAAACAATACATTTTGCAACCCTACTTACAGGCCTGTAGTGGCCTGTAAACCATGAGTTTCAGGCCACGGTTTAAGGCCTTATGTTAAGGTATACTGTATGTCATGGCTCAATTATAATGATCTTCGCCTAGGAACTCACTTGTTGAAGGCCACAGGACTGAAAATGAACAAATTCAACAACTATGTCTCTCATTAACAAATACAGTCATGGGAGGTAACTCTACAATTCAAAGGCAAGGCACACTGGAGGCTTACATTTAAGTATACCTTACTCAAAAGACACTGCATTTGTTTTACTCATATGAAGATAGTACTGCTCACTTCAGCTATTTAAGTTTCTTAACTTCATTTTTTCCCCCTCAATGTTTGAGAAGCCAGAACTTATCCGGTTTTACAGTGTGTAATGCTGTCCTCCTGCTAATTATGCGGTTTAGACTGAATGCAGTGTTAAATGTGTTTCCCACAATTGATAACAGCAATATGGACCTGGTTAAATTGGCAAGAAGGATTTTGATTTACACTATACATACAAAAGTATGTGGACACCCTTTCAAATGAGTGGATTCGGCTATTTCAGCCACATCCATTGCTGACAGGTGTATGACATCAAGCACACTGCCATGCAATCTCCATAGACAAGCATTGGTAGTAGAATGGCCTTACTGAAGACCTGTGACTTTCAACGTGGCACCGTCATAGGATGCCACCATTCCAACAAGTCAGTTCGTCAAATTTCTTCCCTGCTAGAGCTGCCCCGGTCAACTGTAAGTGCTGCTATTGTGAAGTGGAAACATCTAGGAGCAACAACAGAACGGGACCGCCGAGTGCATAAGTATGTAAATATTGTCTGTCCTCGGTTGCAGCACTCACTACCGAGTTCCAAACTGCCTCCGGAAGCAACATCAGCACAAGAACTGTTCATCAGGAGCTTCATTAAATGGGTTACCGTGGCCGAGCAGCCGCACACAAGCCTAAGATCACCATGTGCAACGACAGTGGTGTAAAGCTCGCCGCCATTGGACTCTGGAGCAGTGAAAATGCGTTCTCTGGAGTGATGAATCACGCTTCACCATCTGGCAGTCCAACTGGGTTTGGCGGATCCCAGGAGAACGCTACCTACCCCAATGCATAGTGCCAACTGTAAAGTTTGGTGGAGGAGGAATAATGGTCTGGGGCTGTTTTTCATGGTTTGGGTTAGACCCCTTAGTTCCAGTGAAGGAAAATCTTAACACTACAGCATACAATGACATTCTTGACAATTCTGTGCATCCAATTTTGTGGCAACGGGGAAGACCCTTTCCTGTTTCAGCATGATAATGCCCCCATACACAAAGTGAGGTCCACACACAAATGGTTTGTTGAGATCGGTGTGGAAGAACTTAACTGGCCTGCACAAAGCCCTGACCTCAATCCCATCAAACACCTTTGGGATGAATTGGAACGCCGACTGCGAGCCAGGCCTAATCGCCCAACATCAGTTGCCCGACCTTACTAATGCTCTTGTGGCTGAATGGAAGCAAGTCCCCGCAACAATGTTTCAACATCTAGTGGAAAGCCTTCCCAGAAGAGTTGAGGCTGTTATAGCAGCAAAGGGGGGACCAACTCCATATTAATGCCCATGATTTGGAATGAGATGTACAACGAGCAGATGTCCACATACTTTTGGTAATGTAGTGAAGCTGCGTATAGGCATGGCTTCCTTGTTTTTAGTCTACCAGTCTGTCTATCCTGAGCATTATAGGACATTGTTATGAATTAAAGAAATGAAAGTGAAAGCATGTTATAATTTCCTAGAAACAAAATCCTACTATTATAGTAACTTTACCATAACGACTATACCTGAGAACAAAGTAAACATAGAAATGTGAATTTTATATAAAACACATAAGTTAACTTTAACGTGTTGTCAAGTTGGCTAGGACCTATTGAATCAAAGCCGTCTGTCCGACACGAAACAACAACAATTCACGCATTATACCGCTTGATATGAAACATAAATATTACAAGGGAAGCGGATATAATAAAATAAAACATTGTAAGGAAATAATCTAATCAGTTCATATGTAATGCGTCTTACCATTTACGTTGCTGGACGCCATGGGGAGAATAGTAATAGCTTTCGTTTTCCATTGAATAGCCCGCTAACCAGTGAAGCTTGCTCAATCATTTTACATTAGGGACAGATCGAAATTTACGGAGCAGGGGTTGTCAAACTTTTTTATTTTGGTTTGGGGAGGGTTGTATGTTTTTAAAAAAATTGTAGTGTATTTTTTTTCCTAGGTTTACATTGACTCTCTTGCATTTTTTTACGATATAATTCTTCCATCCTATTCAAATGTCCCCATCTGCTTGCATACGCCTCCCCTATAATCAAGGTGTTTGGTACTTCCCTTATGCACTGCCTTTTCCTTGCACTAAGTTTAATTATAAACTGGGTGGTTTGACTGCTGATTGGCTGACATATCAGACCGTATACCATGGGTATGACAAAACATTTGTTTTCCCTGTACTAATTAGGTTGGTAACCAGTTTATAATAGCAATAAGGCACCTTGGGGGTTTGTGGTATATGGCCAATATACCACGGCTAAGGGCTGTGTCCAGGTACTCCGCTTGCGTCGTGCCTTAGAACAGCCCTTAGCCGTGGTATATTGGCCATATACCACACCCCCTCATGCATTATTGCTTAATTATGAACTGGGTGGGTGGTTCGAGCGCTGAATGCTGATTGGCTGAAAGCTATGGTATATGACAATGTACCACAGGTACAGTATGACAGAACATTACTTTTTACTCTTCTAATGATGTTAAAAACAGTTTATAATAGCAATAAGGCACCTTGGGGGTTTGTGGTATATGGCCAATATACCACGGCTAAGGGCTGTATCCAGGCACTCCGTGTTAGATTGTGCATAAGAACAGCCCTTAGCCATTGGCTGTACCACACCCCCTCGGGCCTTATTGCTTAATTATAAACTGGGTGGTTCAAGCCCTGAATGCTGATTGGCTGAAATCAGTTATATATCAGACCATATACCATAGGTATGACAAAACATAACTTTATACTCTTCTAGTTATGTTGGTAATCAGTTTATAATAGCAATAAGGCACCTCCGGGGTTTGTGGTATATGGCCCATATACCACGACTAAGGGCTGTTTCGAGGCACTCAGCATTGCATAGTGCACAAGAACAGTCGTGCATAAGAACAGCCCTTTGCCCTGGTATATTGGCCATTTACCACACCCCTTCAGGCCTTATTTCTTAACTATACCACAGGTCAATATATTCTACCAGTCTATCTATCATGCCCTCGATCCACCATTCATAGTGACAATAGTAGTAGGTGGATCGTTTGTCCAAATCTGCAATAGGCTAACTAGCAATCATACCACACATAAAAAGCATTAAAAGCTGCATTAAATTTCAATTGGAAATCCATGAGAACAAATAGGTGTAGCTGATACGGAGCTGAGAGGCCAGGTGCATCATTGCGCATGAAAGAACAGTGAAGACCTGAGACGCACGGCTTAAAAAGCTCCCCTATTGATCTTGTTAAGTGACAATACAATTATCCTACCTAGACCAGCCTACAACACCTCAATGCAATGAATCATTGCATTATTGTTTTCAAGCGAGTACAACATTATACTCTATAAGTACCTAGGTGTCTGGCTAGACTGCAAACTCTCCTTCCAGACTCATATCAAACATCTCCAATCCAAAATCAAAGCAAGAATCGGCTTTCTATTCCGCAACAAAGCCTCCTTCACTCACGCCGCCAAACTTACCCTAGTAAAACTGACTATCCTACCGATCCTCGACTTCGGCGATGTCATCTACAAAATAGCTTCCAATACTCTACTCAGCAAACTGGATGCAGTTTATCACAGTGCCATTCGTTTTGTTACTAAAGCACCTTATACGACCCACCACTGCGACCTGTATGCCCTAGTCGGCTGGCCCTCGCTACATGTTCGTCGTCAGACCCACTGGCTCCAGGTCATCTACAAGGCTATGCTAGGTAAAGTGCCGCCTTATCTCAGTTCACTGGTCACGATGGCTACACCCACCTGCAACACGCGCTCCAGCAGGTGTATCTCACTGATCATCCCTAAAGCCAAAACCTCATTTGGACGCCTTTCCTTCCAGTTCTCTGCTGCCTGCGACTGGAACGAATTGCAAAAATCTCTGAAGTTGGAGACTTTTATCTCCCTCAACAACTTTAAAAATCTGCTATCCGAGCAGCTAACCGATCGCTGCAGCTGTACATAGTCCATCTGTAAACTACCCACCCAATTTACCTACCTCACCCCCCATACTGCTTTTATTTATTTACTTTTCTGCTCTTTTGCACACCAGTATCTCTTCTTGCACATGATCATCTGATGATTTATCACTCCAGTGTTAATCTGCTAAATTGTAATTATTCGATTTATTGCCTACCTCATGCCTTTTGCACACATTGTATATAGATTCTCTTTTTTTTTCTACCATGTTATTGACTTGTTTATTGTTTACTCCATGTGTAACTCTGTGTTGTCTGTTCACACTGCTATGCTTTATCTTGGCCAGGTCGCAGTTGCAAATGAGAACTTGTTCTCAACTAGCCTACCTGGTTAAATAAAGGTGAAATTAAATAAAAAAATAAATAAATACGCTAGTCTGCAGTGAAAATGTCATTTGAATAACGGCTCAAAAGCCCTGTGATTTTGAATGTTTCATTCCATCTAGATCAGTTTTGAGTCTACTCTCGACAGTTTTATAAGGTGTAGAAAGGCACAGTAGCAGGCCAGACTGACTGTATTTTTACTTCTGATACTCATTTTCACTATTTAGCAGACTCTCTTATCCAGAGCGATTTATAGGAGTGAGTGCATACATTTTAATAATTTTTTTCGTACTGGTACCCCGTGTCAATCAAACACACAACTATGGTGCAAGCGTTATGCTCCACCAGATGAGATACATGGGAATATACTGAGATGGGCTGTCTGTTGCAGATCATCCTTCTCCCAAGTCATCCTATTATAATGCTGCCACATGCTCCGGCAGGCTCAGTTATTAAGGAAAGCTTAAAGGATCCGCCCCTTTTCCCCAAAATTTTAGCCTAAAATAACATACCCAAATCTAACTGCCTGTAGCTCAGGCCCTGAAGCAAGGATATGCATATTCTTGGTACCATTTGAAAGGAAACACTTTGAAGTTTGTGGAAATGTGAAAGGAATGTAGGAGAATATAACACAATAGATCTGGTAAAAGATAATACAAAGAAAAAAAACGTTATTTTAATTTGTTTTTGTACCATCTCTGAAATGCAATATGTATATCCAGGTGGAATATACATTTTGGCCACTAGATGGCAGCAGTGTATGGGCAAAATCTTTGACTGATCCAATGAACCATTGCATTTCTGTTCAAAATGTTGTATAAAGACTGCCCAAATATGCCTAATTTGTTTATTAATAACTTTTTATGTTCAAAATTGTGCACGGTATTTTTTCACAGTAATAGCCACTGTAAAATGGGCAGTGCAGTTAGATTAACAAGAATTTAAGCTTTCTGACAATATCAGATATGTCTATGTCCTGGGAAATGTTATTGTTACTTACAACCTCATGCTTATCGCATTAGCCTACGTTAGCTCAACTGTCCCGTGGAAAAGTTTTAACAGCATCTACCCCCAAGCCATAAGACTGCTGAGCAATTAATCAAATGGTCACCGGACTATTACATTGACCCCCCCCCCCCCCCCCCCCAATTTGTTTTGTACACTGCTGCTACTAGCTGTTTATTATCTATGCATAGTCACTTCACCCCTACCTCCATGTACAAATGACCTCTAACCTGTACCCCTGCACACTGACTCGGTACCCCCTGTATATAGACTCGTTATTGTTATGTTATTGTGTTACTTTTTATTATTTTTTACTTTAGTTTATTTGGTAAATATTTTCTTAACTCTTCTTGAACTGCACTGTTGGTTAAGGGCTTGTAAGTAAGCATTTCACGGTAAGGTCTACACTTGTTGTATTCGGCGCATGTGACAAATACAGTTTGATTTGATATTTGTATAACACAAAATTCGTCATAAATATGTACCTGAGCCGCTAGCTAGACTGTGACCCGCTGGATATCTTACAGCTTTAGTAATAAAACGTTCTGTTGTAGGCAGTGGCACTTGCGAATGTGAGGTGAGGAATGGTAGTATGTGGTGCGTGTGCGCAGTCTGAACTGTGGATGGAAGCAACATGCCTATAAGCGACTAGTCTGCGGCCGGAAACCAACACGAAGAAGAAGAGACGAAGGGCGGAAGAGACGAAGTGCACTCCGTTGTGGTCCCTTCGCTGTGCTAGCTAACATGGATGCTACAATGGAAAACATCGAACACACGCTACCGCTATACTCTAATAATGCAAAAAAGAAAAGTAAAAAGAAAGTGAATTCAGAATACACATACAAATGTAAGTAGTCAATTTATCCTTTATATGTTTATTTCGGACTACAAATGAAGTAAGGAACTCCGAGCTAGTTAGCAAGCAAGCTAGGTAACGCTACCTACAAAGGGGACATCATGGCGCCTTGTCTCGAATACTTGTTCGAACAGATGCGTGCGTAGGCATCAGACGGCGCGATCCACATTTGTCCTATTAGTCAAAATGTGAATGTTATTTAATTTGAATTACATTGTATATGTAGTGATTTAAAACATATTTATTTATTTCAGTGTCTGAATATGAAACAATGGACTTTGTGAAATTGCGCGTATCAAATCGCTACATGTTTACGGGGAGGAGAAATGCCTCTCGACTGGCCTGGAGGTGAGTTCAGATACTTACCCGAGATCCTCCCAGTACACGTTTTGTTAGATACGTTTTTTTCATTTTACCTGTCATTGAGACGAGTCAATGTGTATGTTTTTGAAATCGAAATTATCATTGTGTACCTTTTTGTTGCAGGGCCATCCTCAAACACATGGGCTTGCAGGGGAAGATGACTGCCAGTCAGGCAATGAAAAAATGGGAAAATCTGAAGAAGAGATACAAGGTAGCAATTGCATCCTACATACACTACATATCCAAAAGTATGTGGACACCTGCTTGTCAAACATCTCATTCCAAAATCATGGGCATTAATATGGAGTTGGTCCCCCTTTGCTGCTATAACAGCCTCCACTCTTCTGGGAAGGCTCTTCACTAGATGTTGGAACATTTCTGTGGGGACTTGCTTCCATTCAGCCACGAGCATTAGTGATGGTGGGCACAGATGTTGGCCGATTAGGCCTGGCTTGCAGTCTGCATTCCAATTCATCCCAAAGGTGTTTGATGGGGTTGAGGTCAGGGCTCTGTGCAGGCCAGTCAAGTTCTTCCACACCGATCTAAACAAACTATTTCTGTATGGACCTTGCTTTGTGCATGGGGGCATTGTCATGCTGAAACAGGAAAGGGCCTTCCCTAAACTGTTGCCACAAACCTAGAAGCACAGAATCATCTAGAATGTTATTGTATTCTGTAGTGTTAAGATTTCCTTTCACTGGAATTAAGAGGCCAAGCCCGAACCATAAAAAACAGCCCAGACCATTATTCCTTCTCCACCAAACTTTACAGTTGGAACTATGCATTGGGGCAGGATGCGTTCTCTGTCCGTCTGCCTGCCAGATGGTGAAGCGGGATTAATCTCTCCAGAGAACGCATTTCCACTGCTCCAGAGTCCAATGGCTGCAAGCTTTACACAACTACAGCCGACGTTTGACATTGCACATGGTGACCTTAGGCTTGTGTGCGGCTGCTCTGCAATGGAAACCCATTTCATGAAACTCCCGACAAACAGTTCTTGTGCTGACATTGCATCCAGAGGCATTTTGGAACTCTGTAGTGAGTGTCACAACTGAGGATAGGCGATTTTTACGTCATACGTGTTTCAGCACTCGACGGTCCTGTTCTGAGCTTGTGTGGCCTACCACTTCGCGGCTGAGCCGTTGTTGCTCCTATGTTTCCACTTCACTGTAGCAGCACTTACATTTGACTAGGGCAGAAAGTTGACGAACTGACTTGTTGGGAAGGTGGCATCCTATGACGGTGCCACGTTGAAAATCACTGAGCTCTTAAGTAAGGCCATTCTACTGCCAATGTTTGTCTATGGCGATTGCATGGCTGTGTGCTTGATTTTATACACGTCAGCAACACGTATGGCTGAAATGGCAGAATCTGCTAATTTGAAGGAGTATGTACCTCAGGATGGAAACCTCTGAATTTGACCCTTTAATTGGCATCCTTGTAAAGTTCTAAATAACCCTGCCCTAGAGACAAATCCTTCATATCTGACTACCTACTAATACTGTTTATCCTTCTTTTGGGGACAGGAGCTGAAGTACCCTCCCCCAGGGGTGCAGGTGTTCCCCCACAGTTGGCGTTGGTACGATCTGATGAGTGACGCAATGGAGGGGCGTCTGGCAGGCTCAGCCCCCATCATCGGCCCACTCCCCCCGGGCACTAGCGACAGTGATTTTCTCCCTGACGCCCGGCCCAGGAAGAGATCCATGATAGGCGGAATAGGGGTGATGGGGATGCACTGCGACCTGGATGAGATGGACACCGAGAGGGCGACCCTGGAGACCGAACGGGCGGCATTGGAGGGCGAGCGAGAGGTGATGGGGAGAGAGCGGATGGCACTGGAGAGAGAGCAAGCAGGGCTGGAACGAGAGATGGCCAACCTGGACCGGGAGCGTGCCCAACTGGAGAGGGAGAAGGCAGCGGTGGAGAGGGAGAGGGGGCTGATAGAGAAGGAGAAAGCGCAGGTGGCCAGGGATAGGCTGGCTGTGGACAGAGACAGAGTTCTACTGGCGGAGGGTAGAGCAGCGGAGGAGAACGGTGCGGAAGGACAAAGCTGTAAAACAGGAGGACAGAGGGTCGTTGGGTCGTTGGAAAGAACCGAGAGATTCCTCAAGATGTTTGAAAAGTTGGTTGAACGTATGTGAAGAACAATTACATTTTTGTTTACACTAGACTATTCAATTGGAAAGTAATTGGATATCATTTGTATTGGTTTTATTTTCTATGAATGTACAAAGTTTTCAATTACAAATCCTTTTTGTATTACTGTTCAGAGATGCCTGTATGCCTATTGTTATCTGGGCTAGAAGTATTTGAACATTAACTGCCTAAACAGTTGTACTCAATCAGTTCATTTCAAAATCAGTTTGCAGTTACACACCTTACCGGTCAATTTTCAATTAAAATGTTAAGCCATTGAGGTCATCAAAACAACTTTATTCAATTGTGGTATTTCCATACAAAGCACACAATAGCAGGCTGTTTCCTCTTGTTAACCCCATCCACACCCAACAGAAACCCCTCCCCAGTCATACAATAGTCTTGATCTTTATTGATATAGGCTATTGTGGTCATAACAAGAACTTTGAAATGTAATATGCCAAATATTGCAGTTCATGTAAAAAAAAGTGACTTCAGAATATATTTTTATATTACAGTACAGACTTTACAAATGCTTGTTTAATTGCTTTTATTGCATTGATATTCAAATTAGCGTTCCAGTAAGCTTCAATTCGTTTGTTAGTATAATTGTTTTTTTTAAATAGTGTTAGATTTCTGTAATATAATTTTTTCCCCTTTACAAAAACATATTTAAACAATATTACTGGTTGTCGTGAACAGACATTAAACAATGTTTGTTGGATCAATAAAATGTCACATTTTCATTGTCTTTTTGTTTGCTTCAAGTTGCTGAACAGTTTGGCTTTTGACAAAATTATCTGGTGTGTATTTGTGTGTGTGTAGGAATGAGAGATACACACCATCTCGCTCACTGTGTGTTATGTATGCGATCAACAACTGATCAGACTTAATTTTAGGCAAGATTGGTAGATACTGTGTTCCGGTGTTTACTGTATGTGCAGATTGCAATTGAACTGAGACTGGACAACTTTTAGGATCTGTCCAGTAGGTAAGTGTGTATGGTATGTACATATGTCTCGTTGACAATGAGTTGAGCTGTGTAAAGATGTGTGTGTATTGATCAGTGTGTGGTTAGATGTGGGCTCCGATGGGGACGCGGGGCAGACACACATAGGCCTGTGGGGTCCTGCTGAGGTTGATGGGGTTGCCGTCCAGGCGAATGTCCTCCAGTGCGTTCCTGATGTAGTTGAAGTCTTTCAGGTTGCAGAACGTGTCCTCGTGTATCATCTGAATGTTGTTGCGCTGGAAAACAAGGCATTGAAGTCTAAGAAAACACTGCGAAACAACACATTCATTATGGTGCTCTAACCACCACCTAGTGGATAGAGCGTTGGACTTGTAACCGAAATGAAAGATCGAATCCCTGAGCTGACAAGGTAAAAATCTGTCGTTCTGCCCCTGAACAAAGCAGTTAACCCACTGTTCCTAGACCGTCATTGACTGACTTGCCTAGTAAAATAAAAATTAATTCATGGGCCTTGAGATTCTGCACAGGTCTGCCAGAGTGCTGGAGAAAAGTACAGTTTAAATATACAATAATTTGCCCTAATAACTGAATGGCAGAGAATTGGTGGCAGAGAATTGTCCAGAATGTTTTGAAACCGCTTGCAGAAAGAGGGGACACGGTGGTCAGTTGAGCAAAAATCCCTCAAGTCACCACCAGTGTACAGTATGGGGTAATCCTATAGTTCCCACATCACCTACAAGAGAACAGTAAAGAGGCAGAAGTGCAGGTACCTGTAGGTGCAGAGAGCGCAGGCTGTCCGGTAGGGGCACAGGGATGTGGTCGATGTGGTTGTCTGTTAGGTACAGGTACAGCAGACCTGTCATGTCCTAAACAAAACACAACATTGTTTACATTTAGAGTGGAGTCATTTATGCCAGACAGTCTCTCAATACATCCCTGTTTTTGTTTCATCCCAGCACTCACAAAAGGAAATCAATTGTTTGTAATCCTTGTCAGACCTACATACCTTGAAAGCCTCTTTGTGGATGCCTGTGGCGCCAATGTTGTTGTGGCTGGCGTCGATGAGGGTCATCACGGGCGGAAGGGCAGGCAGCTGTGACACGCCGTTCTCACGGAGCACCAGCTCCTCCAGCACGGGCAGGCCGGAGAACGCATCATCAGCGATGGATGCAATCTCGTTGGCGGTCAAGTCGATCCTCTTCAGCTTGTCTGCAAGAGAGAGACGGTAAAGTACTCAGACTGTTCCACGTGGTTTCATTAATTGAAACAGCCATTGAACAGCAGGAAATCTAGCGGGCTGTGCCTTTAACATGTGACACCTACTCATCTGAGCAAAGTCGCCCTTGTTGATCTTGGTGATGTGGTTGTAGCGGGCGTAGAAGTGAGTGGTCTCTTTGGGGAGAGGCGGCACGCTCGTCAGCTTCACATCATCACAGTAGACAGAACCACCCAGACAGGTGCACAGCAAGCAGGTAGGCATACCTGGGACAGACAGACAGGACAAGGAAGTAAGATGGAGGTAGGCAATACATTTGAGAGAACAGTTGCTAGGTCTGAGATGTTGTGTGATGAAGTTTAGGCCACCAGCCTTCGATGCAGTAACAATGGGTTTGTAGAATGGTGGAGACGTGTACTCAGTGTTGATATGATTTGTTTGTTTTACCTCTTGCATCAAGAAATGTTGTCAAGTCTGGATTGGACGCAGCTTTTGATGTGACAAAGGTGTGCACATTATGAGGGTTGTTGCTGAGGTGCTATGGTTGAGGTGTAGTGCATTACCAATGTTAGACATATTGTGTTAACGGTGTTCGGGACAGGTTATAACACAGACGTTAGGAGAAGATGACGATAACATATGTTACAGACTCATATCGTAGAGCAACTTGATAGTAAACACATGATACAGACAGACACATGATAGTGTTTGTGACAGGTAAGGACAAGACATAAGTCGTGTAACGGACATTACAGATACATATGGCTTCAACCCAGTTTGTGATCAGTTTTAACAGGATGCACATAAATATAAGATTTAATAACCCTATTCAATCAAAACCAGGGTTTCTGGGGTGAAATGGAAGAGACAACTCGTATAAAGATATGAGAAAATAGGTTTCAATATGGGAATGTGATAGACCCCATATACTGTATAGTGAAGTAGAATAGACCCTATAACCCCAGAAGCCTGGTTACAGGTTTTGATTGAATAGTTAGTGTTTGTGCTGGATACTGACCTTTAATGTCCAAGTCAACCTCTGGCAACCCAGAGCCCCCTGAGCCTACTGTACCTCCAGACTCCTGAGGGGTTTCCGGAGTAGTCAGGAGCAGTTCCTCCTCTTGTTAGAGATAGAGATGAGTTATTAAAGAGACAGGTTGGAAACAGCATGGACAGTGACACGACAACAAGTGCTGTTTGCCACGGTGAGAAGTCACAAATAGCAAGGGAGTTATGTTGTTGTCGTTGTTTATGACACATTTAACTGATTCAATTAGGTAATAGTTAAATGGAATCTTGGGAATGGATTTTGAGAGTTATTCAAATGATGTTATGTTGATATATGTTGAAAAACTTGTTTTTCAACCACTCCACAAATGTCTTGTTAACAAACTATAGTTTTGGCAAGTCGGTTAGGACATTACTTTGTGCATGACACAATTCATTTTTCCAACAATTGTTTACAGACAGATTATTTCACTGTATCTCAATGCCAGTGGGTCAGAAGTTTACATTCACTAAGTTGACTGTGCCTTTAAACGGCTTGGAAAATTCCAGAAAATTATGTCATGGCTTTAGAAGCTTCTGATAGGCTAGTTGACATCATTTGAGTCAATTGGATGTGTACCTGTGGATGTATTTCAAGGCCTACCTTCAAACTCAGTGCCTCTTTGCTTGACATCATGGGGAAATCTAAAGAAATCTGCCAAGACCTCAGAAAAAAATTGTAGACCTCCACAAGTCTGGTTCATCTGGGAGCAATATCCAAATGCCTGAAGGTACCACATTCATCTGTACAAACAATAGTACGCAAGTATAAACACCATGGGACCACGCAGCCGTCATACCGCTCAGGAAGGAGACGCTTTCTGTCTCCTAGAGATGAACGTACTTTGGTGCGAAAAGTGCAAATCAATCCCAGAACAACAGCAAAGGACCTTGTGAGGATGCTGGAGGAAACAGGTACAAAAGTATCTATATCCACAGTAAAACGAGTCCTATATCGACATAACCTGAAAGGCCGCTCAGCAAGGAAGAAGCCACTGCTCCAAAACTGCCATAAAAAAGCCAGACTACAGTTTGCAACTGCACATGGGGACAAAGATCATACTTTTTGGAGAAATGTCCTCTGGTCTGATGAAACAAAAATAGAACTCTTTGGCCATAATGACCATCGTTATGTTTGGAGGAAAAAGAGGGAGGCTTGCAAGACGAAGAACATCATCCCAACAGTAAAGCACGGGGGTGGCAGCATAATGTTGTGAGGGTGCTTTGCTGAAGGAGGGACTGGTGCACTTCACAAAATAGATGGCATCATGAGAAAGGAAAATTATGTGGATATATTGAAGCAACATCTCAAGACATCAGTCAGGAAGTTAAAGCTTGGTCGCAAATGGGTCTTCCAAATGGACAATGACCCAAAGCATACTTACAAAGTTGTGGCAAAATGGCTTAAGGACAACAAAGTCAAGGTATTGGAGTGGCCATCACAAAGCCCTGACCTCAATCCTATAGAAAATGTGTGTGCCGAACTGAATAAGCGTGTGCGAGCAAGGAGGCCTACAAACCTGACTCAGTTCCACCAGGTCTGTCAGGAGGAATGGGCCAAAATTCACCCAATTTATTGTGAGAAGCTTGTGGAAGGCTACCCAAAATGTTTGACCAAAGTTAAACAATTTAAAGGCAATGCTACCAAATACTAATTGAGTGTATGTAAACTTCTGATCCAATGGGAATGTGATGAAAGAAATAAAAGCTGAAATAAATAAATTTCTACTATTATTCTGAAATTTCACAATCTTAAAATAAAGTGGTGATCTTAACTGACCTAAGACAGGGAATTTTTACTAGGATTAAATGTCAGGAGTTGTGAAAAACTGAGTTTAAATATATTTGGCTAAGGTGTATGTAAACTTCCGACTTCAACTGTAGGTCCATTGGAACAGTGTTCTTAGCTGGAATGTGAGATTATTCATACTTGTCAACCACAAATCCTTTGAAAAGCTGTCCAAATACGGACATGGCAGCAGAGCATGCTTTCTGCTCAAAGTTTTTGGGACCTTTACCCCTGTTATCCTTACACATATGATACAATGGGTTGATACCATAGAGATCTGCTTTCTTATTGTCTTTATTTGGTGGTACTGACCTTCTTCAGGGTCAGGGATTAATATGACCTCTGACCCACCAGAGTCGGAGCTCCCAGGCCCTGAGACCCCTGAGGTGCCAGAGGCCCCGGATTCCCCAGAAGCACCCGATGCCTCCTGGGGGGTAGTGTCAGGAATGAGGAGCAGCTCCTCCTCTTATTAGAGCCAAGGGGAGGGGTTAGGAGACAGGTTAGTGCTTCTCATGGGATGGGATGGACTGTCAATCAACAATCATTCAATCAGACAATCAATCAATCATTCTCAAACATGGTTTGACAGTGGGTTAGGTTGACAATGATTAGAAACTTATGGTAAGTAATGCAATGACAATGGTAGGACAATGAGTGACGTTTACAATGACACAGGGTTTACAATGACGAAAAGTAGCAAATCACAAGAAAGCATTATCAATCCACATTTAACCAGCACAAAGCAGTTAAATGAAAAGGCAAATTTAGAAATGCAATGAAATCCCATATAGTCTTAACGTATCAATCAGTGCTTGGAACTGTACTAGGTTCACAAGCCCACTATAGGCCCAACCAACTATCTGTATACTTCTACAGTGTAGTCTGTATAAGTATAGGTACTGACCTCCAGATATAATTATTATTCCTGAGTCCCCGGAACCTCCAGAACCTCCGGAACCCCCAGTACTGGAACCCAATATGTCCCTGGAACCCCCTGAGCCTAGGAGGGTGACAGAACCTCCAGAGCCCAGGGAACCAAGATCCCCGGAACCCCCAGAGCCTCCAGAACCAAGGTCCCCAGAACCCCCAGATCCTCTAGAACCAAGGTCCCCGGACCCCACAGAGCTTCCGGATCCAAGGTCCCCGGAACCCACAGAGTGTCTGGATCCAAGGTCTCCGGAACCCACAGAGCCTCCGGATCCAAGGTCCCCGGAACCCCCAGAGTCTCCGGAACCAAGGACCCTGGAACCCCCAGAACCAAGATCCCCAGAACCTGCTGAACCAATTTCCCTGGAACCCCCTGAGCCTCCAGAAGCCAAAAGGTCCCCAGAACCAGAAGCCAAAAGGTCTCCGGAACCCCCAGAACTTCCGGAAACCCCAGAGCCACCGGAACCTCCAGAACCCGTAGAACCCCCAAAGTCCCCGGAGATATGAAGAATGTCAATGGGACTCAGGCGCAGCTCCTCCTCTTGTTAGAGACAAGATTAGGTGTTAGAAGAGACAGGTTAGAGTACAGTGGACCATGATTCAGTTTAGGGCTAGTGAGTCATGTTTACAATGATGATTAGGTGACATTACAAAGTTAATGAGATTTATGGTTGAGTACCACACATTTAACTAATGTCAGACAGTTAAATGGAACTCATGCATTTGGAAATGATGAAGGATGATTGTAAAAAGGGGTCGATTTGCATGGGTAGGCGTTAAGAGGAAAGGTTGTGTGTTATGTATCACTGTCAGTACTGGACACATACCTTCAACTCCCTGTGTGTATGGGCTCATAGTGTGAGGTGACACGGTGTATGTGCTGTGGGTGTGTGTATACAGACCTCCCTGTGTGTATGGGCTCATAGTGTGAGGTGACACGGTGTATGTGCTGTGGGTGTGTGTATGTGTGTATACAGACCTCCCTGTGCGTCGGGGCCCATGAGTACCCCAGACCCCCCTGAGCCTTGGGGGATGAGCTGGGGTCTTAGGGGCAACTCCTCCTCCTCCTCTTCCTCCTCCAGTGATGCAGGGCCCCCAGGGCCAGGGTAGTTATAATTTGGTGGGGCCAGTGTGCCAATCTCTATCTGTGGGAAAGACAGCGACAGAGGGAGTCAATGCTAATGTAGGAGGTGCGCCACCAGAGAGCGCCAGAGACCACCAGAGACCACCAGAGAGCGCCAGAGACCACCAGAGAGCGCCAGAGACCACCAGAGACCACTAGAGAGCGCCAGAAAGCGCCAGAGACCACCAGAGATTACCAGAGAGCGCCAGAGACCACCAGAGAGCGCCAGAGATTACCAGAGACCACCAGAGACCACCAGAGACCACCAGAAAGCGCCCGAGACAACCAGAGAGCGCCAGAGACCACCAGAAACTGCCAGAGATCACCAGAGAGCGCCAGAGACCACCAGAGAGCGCCAGAGACCACCAGAGAGCGCCAGAGGGGCCAGTGTGCCAATCTCTATCTGTGGGAAAGACAGCAACAGAGGGAGTCAATGCTAATGTAGGAGGTGCGCCACCAGAGAGCGCCAGAGACCACCAGAGACCACCAGAGAGCGCCAGAGACCACCAGAGAGCGCCAGAGACCACCAGAGACCACTAGAGAGCGCCAGAAAGCGCCAGAGACCACCAGAGATTACCAGAGAGCGCCAGAGACCACCAGAGAGCGCCAGAGACCACCAGAGAGCGCCAGAGATTACCAGAGACCACCAGAGACCACCAGAAAGCGCCCGAGACCACCAGAGAGCGCCAGAGACCACCAGAGACTGCCAGAGATCACCAGAGAGCGCCAGAGACCACCAGAGAGCGCCAGAGACCACCAGAGAGCGCCAGAGACAGCCAGAGACCGCCAGAGACCACCAGAGAGCGCCAGAGACCACCAGAGAGCGCCAGAGACCACCAGAGAGCAGTAGCCTCACTTACTGAGTAACCGGAGGCTTCAAAAGCCAACTGTCGCTCATGGACCGGAAGCTCTACGTCTTTTGGGTCCAGCCGTGCAGAGTGTGAAGCACTGATTTTGAGTTCAATACCAGTAATCATCTCATCAGTACCCAATTTATGTCACAGGACAACGTTATGTATGACCATGCTCAATAGGCAATAAAGCTTAACAGCGACCAAACAAGAATGAAATATTTGGATACAACACGAGTAGCTAAAGAGTGCCCAGGAAAAGGACCAGGGATATGAGGACTTCTAGACATCCTGACTTCTACCATTCAGAGAGAATAGAAGATCCAGAGACAGTTATAGTATCAGTCATTCACAGGTGTAGCTTAACAGGGGCACCTCAGGGCTATGCTGTTTCACCTCTACCATTTATATACAGATGACTGGAGAAGCAACCAGGAACGGAGACACATCATTGTGTATGCAGATGACTCAGTCATGATAAACCTCCTAAATGATCATAACACTGGTAATGGCCAAGTAGTGGAAGACTTGGTGTTTTGCTTCATATCTGCAGGTGAATGTTGAAAAAAATTGAGGACATGAATATTGATTTTAGGAAGACCCTCAAGGGTTGCCCTCCCCCCAAAAATCCCAGCCAGGAATTGGAAAATGTGGATACAAATGTCTGGGTACAATTTCGGACCACAAACTGAGATGAGAGAAGAATACAAGTGCAATCTGGGTAAAGGCACAACAGAAAGGGTTTTAGTGGGGAAACTCCACCTTCCAACCAAGGAAACAAGACTATTCTCACCCTGTTTTACAGATATTTTATTACATATTTTTTACTGTTACCACATTCTCCATGGTCTGTTGGTTTGTAAACATAACTGTAAAATGTTTGGTCAAAATTAACAGGATAGTGAGCATCAGTTCAAACATCACAGTTATGGCACAAACAAACATTTCGTCACTATACAATAGGAACATCCTCTAAAAATGAAACATAATTTTCATTAAAGGTAAGTTCAGTATTTTACAATTTAATGTAAGAAACCTCCTCACCCTGAAACTAGTCTATGGACCAGGGGAATCCGTAATCCATGGTTGTAAAAAAAAGACCTTTTCAGTGTGACGAACCATTCGACAACTTGTAAAATTCCGAACTTCCCCTTTAACTGACTGTTGTGGGTCTTCAACTTGGGGACTGTATAACCTGCACAGTAGGCTTACCTATGGCAGTGATGTCTTGGTAGGATGCTCTGTGACAATCACTTCCTGGTTCAAGTGACAGAATATACTCATAGGGGTCACATTCAGACAGTACATACAAACCGAAAAATGAAAGAATCCGTTGCAAATGGAGAAGTTAGAATGGCTACAGTGTGAAAATGTTGGAAACATGTCAAACCTGACCCAGTTGAAATTGACTATGACAAATTGTAAAGAGGAATTATGCCATTTATGAGCAGTTTGTGTGTTTCATGTGGAATGATGACCACAGCCGGTGTTTGGTTTGTTTAGAAAGCAAATAAACAGTAGATGTAAGCCTACATCTAAAGAAAATCTCCTAAACTCAGTCACATCTTATCCTGTTGACCTTTCACCTCTCCATGTTCTCACACTCCTCAGAACCCAATGAGGGTCGTGTGTGTGTCAGAAGGTCGAAGCATTTTGATTCAAATCTACCAAACAGATGGCCGAAATATGCAATGTCAAGAGGACATTTTGAAATCCTAATGGCACACTTTCCAGAGGCGGTCTTTGGCTGTAAGAGGGCCCCCATAGTATGTTCTGATAGTGCCTCACAGCAAAGCACGACGCACTCATTGTTTTAATACCAGTTATGATATCAACTGCAACTGCATCTATCTACTGTGCTTTAAGCCATACATCTCACCTCCTAAACAGATTAACATAATGCAAAACTTCCAACACAGCTACATGTTCCTATGTTATGTAATGTGGAAGGGAGGGGCGAGAACTGTCATTCTTGTTTGTTTGTTTGATGTTATGTCTGGCCTATGCCACCCAACCACAGTGCATTTTCTTGCACGTAAAGCAAATATCTGAAAATCAGACAATAAAGAAATATCTACTCTCAACTAATGTTAAGAATGTGATAGTCACTTCAAAGGGTACCTGCCGTCATTGTCCTTGCTATTCAGCAAACCACTAGAGTAATGCCATGCAGTTCTATTATTAGCCACACAGGGGCGCTGAAACCCCACAATGTGCAAAAGGTAATATTTGACTCTTACACCCATGGGCTGATTCTATCTTCCAAAAGAGGGAATGGTCCTTGTGGAACCAAGAGACACATGGTAGCTGCAAAAATGCATATTTCACTCCACTTCTCTCAACCAATGTTGAGAGAAGCTGTCCATCGACTTTCACTCCAAGTCAGGCAGATTCCTAACCTGAGGTAGCCTGAGACTTACCTAAAGGAAACTCACCACAAAGTGTTGTATAATGAAATTCTTAAAAGTAGATACACATTTAGATGCAAGGAAAGGCATGTACAGTAAAATGGGGACGTTTGTAAACGTAGCCACGTAGAACGAGTATGAAATTGAAAATGCACGTCTTGAGAGTTTGGCAGTGGCAGAGTTTATGAGACAACAAGGTAGGCCTTTGAGTAGTCTTGCACAGAGTTAGTTTGCTTGCTGCTGATGCCCCTCCTCCTCCCCCAAAAAGCAAACATAAAAACTCGGGGGAAACGAGAGGCGAAAGCTTGGCTACCCCAAAAAAAACAACTCTGGGAAACAACGTGGGAATACAAAATGTGCAGAGAGAGAGTTTTGAAGTTCCATAATGTGAAATAGAGGAGCTGATTTGAGGCATACAGATCACTCTTGCTCACTCACAAACATTATTTTCTGGTCTATCTCACCAATGCATCTCTTTAGAAACTTCACAACCTTAGAGAGATCTATGCATAATACCATCACTCTTCCAAACCAAGCTGTGACACCCTAAAACACGTCACGAAACCAACCAAGGAATCCCATTTACCACAAAGTCCCAGCCTCACAGAATGGTTTATATGTTAGGTCATTGTCAGAGTGTATACCACATATGATCACCCATTTGAATGTAGTTTATTTTCACAGATAAAACCAGTAAGTTAAAACAATGTGCAGGAAGCGGCTAAATGGGTTTGTCTAGGAGTCTTCTAGTTGTCAGACAATATCAGGCTTGTTTAGGACCAAGAAGATATACAATGGAACCCAAAACCGGCAAATGGAATGAATAACTTTAGAATATGTGTATTGGTACTCCATGCACATAGGGGTCAAGTGGTATGTTGGAAAGTGCTTCTTGACATATAAACAAGAAATTTAAACAAATACGGTGCATTCGGGAAGTATTCGTACCCCTTCCGTTGTTTCACATTTTGTTACGTTACAGCCTTATTCTAAAATGTATTCAATATTTTGTTTCTCATCAATCTATACACAATATCCCATAATGAAAAAGCTTTTTTTGGTGTGGAATTTTTAGCAAATGTATAATAAAAATAAAACAGAAAATACCTTATTTACATAACTATTCAGACCCTTTGCTATGAGACTCGAAATTGAGATCAGGTGCATCCTGTTTCCTTTGATCATCCTTTGAGATGTTTCTACAACTTGATTGGAGTCCACCTGTGGTCAATTCAATCGATTGGACATGATTTGGAAAGGCACACACCTGTCTATACAAGGTCCCACAGTTGACAGTGCATGTCATAGCAAAAACCAAACCATGAGGTCGAAGGAATTGTCCATAGAGCTCAGAGACTGCATTGTGTTGAGGCACAGATCTTGGAAGGGTACCAAAAAATGTCTGCAGCATTGAAGGTCCCCAAGAACACAGTGGCCTTCATCATTCTTAAATGGGAGAAGTTTGGAACCACCAAGACTCTCCCTAGAGCTGGCCACACTGAGCAATCGGGGGAGAAGGGCCTTGGTCAGGTAGGTGACCAAGAATCCGATGGTCACTCTGACAGAACTCCAGAGTTCCTCTGTGGAGATGGGAGAACAAGCATCTCTGTAACACTCCACCAATCAGGCCTTTATGGTAGAGTGGCCAGACGGAAGCCACTTCTCAGTAAAAGGCATATGACCGCCCACTTGGAGTTTGTCAAAAGGCACCTAAAGACTCTCAGACCATGAGAAACAAGATTCTCTGGTCTGATAAAACCAAGAATGAACTATTTGGCCTGAATGCCAAGCATAATTTCTGGAGGAAACCTGGCACCATCCCTACGTTGAAACATGGTGGTGGCAGCATCATGCTGTGGGGATGTTTTTCAGCGTCAGGGACTGGAAGACTAGTCAGGATTGAGGGTAAGATCAATGGAGCAAAGTATAGAGAGATCCTTGATGAAAACCTGCTCCAGAGCGCTCAGGACCTCAGACAGACGTATGGTTTCACCTTCCAACAGGACAACAACCCCAAGCACACAGCCAAGACAATGCAGGAGTGGCTTCGGAACAAGTCTCTGAATGTCCTTGAGTGGCCCAGCCAAAGCCCGGACTTGAACCCGATCGAACATCTCTGGAGAGACCTGAAAATAGCTGTGCAGCGTCGCTCCCCATCCAACCTGACAGAGCTTGAGAGGATCTTCAGAGAAGAATGGGAGAAACTACCCAAATACAGGTGTGCCAAGCTTGTAGCGTCATACCGAAGACCCGAGGCTGTAATCGCTGACAAAGGTGCTTCAACAAAGTATTGAGTAAAGGGTCTGAATACTTATGTAAATGTGATTAAAAAAATTACAAAATTAATAAGTTAACAATTTAATCCATTTTAGAATAAGGCCGTAACGTAACAAAATGTGGAAAAAGTCAAGGGGTCTGATTACTTTCCGAACACACTGTATGGGTTCAATGGCAGGCATATGGGACTGTACACACATTTACATCTGGTTGCATACATTCCATCTCTTTCTCAGGGCCCACTGCCCCTCTCTACAAAAGCCAACTTCTCTCAATGATGGCTTCATGATAACACAAGATACATTGCAGCCACACTGCAAAACATGTCAATCTTACGTAGATTTTTCTGTTGTATTGAGATAAGGAAGTAAACATGACTTGTTTTGAGTTTCTTTCACTCACCCAGAAAATGCATTTACTTTTTTGTTGTTGATTTTGCTTCCCCAGGAAATACAAGATAATTCAGACTTGTTTCAATCCTGCCAGTGCACTAAAATAATTTACCTTGGTAAGACATCAAGTTAATGCATTCTAATGGTAAGAAATGCAATATCTATGTAAGATCAAAAAAAAATTCAGAGCGCTTGTTTACAATATGTTGTCCATTGAAAGGCTTTCTGCTATAAAGTTTGGTGACCTAGTTACATGTGACGAAGGACTTAAACACTTGGCTCACGTTTAGGCTTTAGCTAAGTGGGCTAATAGGGACTGGTGGTTACGAGAATTATGTTCTCAATGTTCATAAACTGAACTTCAATTAACTACTCAGTCTGTAACCCAGAATTTATAAGAAACTGGTTGAAATGAAAACAGACGGAGGCCCAGCTACGATAGTCAGAAAGTTTATTTACGAGAGCCCTGGTTAGTTGTACAAAACCATTCATTTTATACTAGCTCCTTACGCACATACTCTTGCACACAAACAGAATTCATACGCACATACATTTGCACACAAACAGAATTCATACGCACATACCTTTGCACACAAACAGTAGGTATCCTACGCACATACTGTCTGGCTACCCAGCCGACAAAGATTAGGGACCGTGAGAATCACTCCCTGTCCTTTCCCAAATCTCTTAGTGGCCCCTAGCCAAGGTCGGCACTGAATCTTGCACAGACAGTCTGTGTTTAAGATACTGTAGAGACATATTGTTTTACTGACTAAAACTACACACATCATTAATTATAACTTTATGATTCTAGTCAATTTCATACAATTATATGGTTTCAGGGTGGAATATTCTAGACATTCATTTAAACCTATTAATTCCATAAACAGGTACCCAGATGACCCGGGTTCAGCATGCGTGACCTATAAGTTGATAAAAACACTAATCCCTGTCCACATGCAGCAACTGCCAATCACAAGGTCATATGTCACCTGAGCGATCAGAGGTACACGTCTGTTTGTTTTCAAAGCAACACCACAGACTTTAATTTGAGAAATAGCCGAAACAATGGCAAAGTTGTCATGTATTATGATATAATAAATAAAATGCATATGCAATGATTGTATTTAAAAAAAAAAAAACTTTTGTGGATCTTACATGGAATTGCAGTATAGATCAGACTTCGCTAAAATATTTAAAAAGTAAAATTTGAGATGAGCTTGATTTAACTTGAAATTTGAACTTTTGGGATTATTCTAATGGTTCTATTGTAACGGGAAAACTAAATGAAGTGCAGCTCAAGTATTTGAAAGTCTTTTCCATACCTGGCTGTATTTGACCCAGGTCTGGTATTAACATCTTTAAGGACACCACTAGAGGCTAATGACAATCAGGTATAAACAGAATAAAGCTACGGATTTTTACTACATAACTTCACTTGTTTTCCAGGAGTGGCCCCTAGCACCATCTCTAAAGCTGCTATTCTGAAGCTGCTTAGAGGTACCATTTAAATAGACCAAAGAGAGCATTACAAGCTTCTATTTGCATGTTGCTGATGCAATGTGACCTGTGACCTTTTCACAACAGACACATACTTTACAGTGCTCTAAACCAAGTCAGCTTCTGTTCTAGGAGTGTCTGCAAAGAGCTTTAAATGCACCAGATCAGTAACTCTGGCCTTGGATTACAGTTTACAGGAGAAAAGTTTGACGCTTCTTAGGGTTAGGGTCAGAGGAGCTGCAGAATAAAGAAAGGCAATAGAGAGCTGGAAAGACAAAGCAGAGATCATCATTGAGTCTCCTCTGACTTGGTGAGGGAGGACTCCTTCCAGTCTGCATAATCCCCTTTCCCACTCTACATCCTTATTCCTAAATCTGCCCTCTCACCCTTCAGTAGCCTACTGTATCAAGGGTAAGCGCTGCCACACACTAACAAATATTCTATAATCTCACTGAAAATGTTAATCATGTGAGAGCGATCTAGAATATATTTTCCCCAGCTCACACCACTGAAGAGAAGGTCTGAAGGGAACTGCTGGAGTTTTTCCTGTCTTCTATCTACACTATTGTCAAGGGTTTGTTTTCTCCTGTATCAGTTTCTCTTTCCCCTGAATCATTCCAAGACTTTTGGATTACATGCACTATACTCCATCTGTCCTGTTTATACTGAGAAGAAGAGTTTGAATTGGGACAATGTAAATGAGATGTAATTAGCTGTAATTGCTTGAAATAAAATGTGGTAATTTAACAGATGTGATTATCCAAAACAACACACACACACACACACACACACACACACACACACACACACACACACACACACACACACACACACACACACACACACACACACACACACACACACACACACACACACACACACACACACACACACACACACACACACACACACACACACACACACACACACACACTCTATGCATTAACATCACCTTCCTCCATCAAACTGAGCCATTAGAACAATCTCTGAGATTGCACATTGATAAACCAGCAGACTAATGAAAGACTACAACATTGTTTTGTACACAGATCCCTCATGTCATAATAGCCAAATGTGCATTGGATTGTGGGACTGACTTGGATGGTGGCATACCACATCGGGTTCAGTTTAAATGTTTGGCTCAAGGGGAACTAGTCGAAAATCTGATCCCGCTGTTTAGCCTCATGCCAGCCTGACATCGTTTTGGCATCGTGTCTTTGTTACAAAAGAAAATAAACTGGAACATTTGCTGAAATGGGCTGTTTTAGTGTTCTCTGTCCAAACCGGCATTGCAGGCTAGTTGCAACACATCCAACTTGGGCCGTTGAAGGCTACTTTTGGCATGGGCATCGCTCTCTCTGCTCACTCTCCTCTTTCCTCCATTTTGGACTTATTTGGGTGCTTTTTATTGTTCAGATTGTTTAATGTCCGACAGAACCCTCTGGCCCACTTGAAACCATTTTGGTTCTGGCTAGCACAGAGCAGTTTGGCCCATTTTAGCATGCCGATGTCAGACCTGGGCCAAATATGGGTTAGAAATGAACTTAACAACAAGGGCTATAATATCCTTTGCCACATAGGCCATCAGTATCTACAGGCTACTGTAGAAGGTACTAAGACCTCTCACAAACAGCAACGCCACTCATTTACTTTGACCCATACTTGCCATACTAGTTCCATGTCTAATCTAGCTACATTCCTATCCTAATTGTATCCCTTCCCCAGCCCTTTATGAATACATTGTATGCATGTGAGTTGAAAGGCTTGAACCCTGCAGCTGTATTTATTTATTTTATTTTTAGTTAACATTTATTTTACTAGGCAAGTCAGTTAAGAACAAATTCTCATTTACCTAGGAGGTAAGGAGGCTTATAGGTGCCTAGGAGGCTTATACTGGGCGCACACCGAGCAGGAGGAAACATACACCCTCACGTCCTTAGCCAAAGTGGGCCACCAGTACTTCCCACTTAGACAGCGCACCGTCTGACCGATGCCTGGATGACCAGAGGAGGGTGTTTGGTGTGGGCCCAAAAGATCAGCCGGTCATGGACAGCAGACGGAACATACAGACGCCCAGCGGGACACTGGAGGGGAGCGGGCTCTGCACGCAACGCCTGCTCAATGTCCGCGTCCAGCTCCCACACTACCGGCGCCACCAGGCAGGAGACCGGGAGTATGGGGGTGGGATCCATGGGCCGCTCCTCTGTGTCCTACAGCCGGGACAGTGCATCTGCCTTACAGTTCTGGGAACCTGATCTGTAAGAAAGGGTGAAAACAAAACGGGTGAAAAACATGGCCCACCTTGCCTGGCGAGGGTTCAGTCTCCTCGCCGCCCCGGATGTACTCCAGATTGCGGTGGTCAGTCCAGATGAGAAAAGGTTGTTTAACCCCCTCAAGCCAATGTCTCCACGCCTTCAAAGCCTTGACGACAGCCAACAGCTCCCGGTCCGCCACGTCATAGTTTCGCTCCGCCGGGCTGAGCTTCCTCGAGAAGAAGGCACAGGGGTGGAGCTTCGGTGGCGTACCTGAGCGCTGAGAGAGCACGGCTCCTATCCCAGACTCGGACACGTCCACCTCCACTATGAATGCCAAAGAGGGATCCGGATGGGCCAGCATGGGAGCCGAGGTAAACAGAGCCCTCAGGTGACCAAAGGCCCAGTCCGCCTCAGCCAACCACTGCAAACGTACCGGTCCCCCCTTCAGCAGTGAGGTAATGGGAGCCGCTACCTGACCAAAACCCCGGATAAACCTCCGGTAGTAATTGGCAAACCCTAGAAACCGCTGCACCTCCTTTAACGTGGTGGGAGTCGGCCAATTACGCACTGCTGAGATGCGGTCACTCTCCATCTCCACCCCTGAGGTGGAAATGCGGTACCCTAGGAAGGAGACGGACTGTTGAAAGAACAGGCATTTCTCAGCCTTGGCGTACAGGTCATGCTCCAACAGTCGACCATGCACCTTGCGCACCAGGGACACATGCTCGGCACGTGTAGCAGAGTATATCAGAATGTCATCAATATACACCACTACACCCTGCCTGTGCAGGTCCCTGAAAATCTTGTCTACAAAGGCTTAGAAGACTGATGGAGCATTCATCAACCCGTACGGCATGACGAGGTACTCATAATGCCCTGAGGTCGTACTGTATGCCGTCTTCCACTCGTCTCCCTCCCAGATACGCACCAGGTTGTAAGCACTCCTGAGATAAAGTTTGGTGAAGAAGTGCGCCCCGTGCATTGACTCAATCGCCGTGGCGATAAGAGGTAGCGGGTAACTGTACCTCACAGTTATCTGATTAAGACCTCGATAGTCAATACATGGGCGCAGACCTCCCTCCTTCTTCTTCACAAAAAAGAATCTCGAGGAGGCGGGGGAAGTGGAGGACCGAATGTACCCCTGACGCAGGGATTCGGAGACATATGTTTCCATAGCCACCGTCTCCACCTGTGACAGAGGATACACGTGACTCCTGGGAAGTGCGGCGTCTACCAGGAGATTTATCGCACAATCCCCCCGATGATGGGGTGGTAATTGAGTCGCCTTCTTTTTGGAGAAGGTGAGAGACAAATCGGCATATTCGGGGGGAATGTGCACGGTGGAGACCTGGTCTGGACTTTCCACCGTTGTAGCACCTACGGAAACCCCTAAATACCTCCCTGAGCACTCTCGCGACCACCCCGTGAGAGCCCTCTGTAGCCATGAAACAGTGGGGTCATGACAAGCTAACCAGGGTAGGCCTAGCACCACGGGAAACGCAGGATAGTCAATGAGAAAGAGACTGATTCTCTCCGTGTGACCCCGCTGCGTCACCATGCCCAGAGGAGCGGTGGCCTCGCTAATCAACCCTGACCCTAATGGTTGACTATCTAAGGCGTGAACTGGGAAGGGCGTAGCCACAGGAACGATGGGGATCCCTAAACTGTGGACAAATGATCTGTCAATAAAATTCCCAGCCACGCCTGAATCGACAAGCGCCTTATGCTGGGAATGCGGGGAAAACTCAGGAAAGTGACGAACAAAAACATGTGTGCAACAGAGGGCTCTGGGTGAGAATGGTGCCAGCTCACCTGAGGTGACGCCAGAGTGCCTTGCCTGCTGCCTCGACCCCCAGAGGAACCAACCCGGCACCGACCGGCAGTGTGACCTCTGCGGCCACAGATGGTGCACGAGACGGAACCTCCTCCGGTCTCCCTGAGAGTAGCACCTCCCAGCTCCATGGGCATCGGAGCGGTGGTGCTGGGGGACGGAACCAACAGACCCCGATCTGGACGTCCGCGGGTAGCCAGCAGGTTATCCAGCCAAATGGACAGATCCACCAGCTGGTCGAAGGTAAGGGTGGTGTCCCCGCAGGCCAACTCTCGACGGACGTCCTCGCGCAAACTGCAGCGATAGTGGTCGATCAGGGCCCTATCGTTCCATCCCGCTCCGGATGCCAGGGTCCGAAAGTCCAAAGCGAACTCCTGTGCGCTCCTCGTCCCCTGCTGCAGGTGGAAAAGACGTTCACCCGCCGCTCTGCCCCCGGGCGGGTGGTCGAAGACTGCCCGGAAACGACGGGTGAACTCCTCAAAGTTGTCCAGCACAGCATCTCCTTCCACCCACAAGGCGTTGGCACACTCCAGGGCTTTCCCCGAGAGGCATGAGACGAGGGCTCCTCGACCCCTATACCAGGGGCACCTGCTCCTGCTGACTCCATATAGGTGGTTTGGAATTCTTTAAGGGTTGCGGAACTGGTGGCAGTGAAGTCAGACGCAGGAGAGCAGAGATAGGTAATAGCCGGAGCAGTTTAATTACAAAACCCACGGCAATACAAAAAGAACCTACATGGGTACAAAACCCGACGCGCACCAGTAACATAGCGTACAAACACTCACAAACAAACAATTCCACACAAGGACATGGGGGGAACATTGGGTTAAATACACAACAATTAATGATGTAAATAGAAACCAGGTGTGTAAGAAAACAAGACAAAACAAATGGAAAATGAAAAGTGGACCGACGACGGCTAGAAGACCGTTGACGCCGACCGCCAAACACCGCCCGAACAAGGAGAGGAAACAACTTCGGTGGAAGTCGGGACACTCCCAATCACTGCCAGATATGATACAACTGTATTGCTCAATGCATACATTTCAATCTAACCCCCCCCCTACCCCCCCCCAGCCCCAACACACAAGCACAATATTTTCATCCATTTTTTTCTTCTCCCCACATGCAATTTGAAATATTCTGAAAAATGGCCAGTTTAAACCAGCAGTGACAGGAAATCAGATCGTTTTGTAACATTGATAAATAACTGATCTAACAGACACATAGGCATAAATATCCAGGTGGTAACGGCAGGCTATAGGGCCTGCCTCCTATTGTGGATGAAGGGTTTGACCATGCAAAAGGGCATCATGATGAACTTGGTAATAAACCCAGAACCAACCAAGTAGTAATCCCAAAGCGAGGAAAGATACACCTGCTTTCAGAGTGAGATTGAGTACTTGAGTCTGACAATTGCATTGTATGCAAGGCTTTTGGATCCTATGGACTATACTCCATCTGTCCTGTTTATATTGAGAAGAAGAGTTTTAATTGGGCCAATGTAAATTAGATTTAATTAGATGTAATTGCTTGAAATAAAAATCTGGTAATTTAACAAGTGATTATCCGAAGCAACACACATGCATAAATGCACACACGCCCACATGCACATGCACACACGCCCACATGCACACACACTCTGCATTAACATCACCTTCCTCCATCAAACTGAGCCATTAGAACATTCTCTGAGATCACGTAATCTGGAAAACTCATCAAATTCGAATCACTCTCATTAGAGAAAAAAACGTTATGATATCATATACACATTGATAAACCAACACACTAATGCAAGACAACAGTATTGTTTGTAGTGTACAATCTAATCCCAAGGGGGGGGGGGGGGGGGGGGTACACCTGCTTTCAGAGGGAGATTGAGTACCTGACTCTGACTAACGATAAAGAAGATTTTCGACATAGATGAATAAAATGTCATTGTATGCATTATTCTCTGTCTGAAGGCATTGTAGCTGAGGAAAAATGTTCACTGAGCCCATCAAGTCATGTCTACAGACACAGCAACTGCAGTATTTGACTCTGAATGCTACACGGCTGTAATAGCCCTAGATGTAATCTAAATATCAGAGTTGAGAAGCATGGAACCTCTAATCTCACCCAACTCAAAACTCAACTTCTCCCTTCAACCATTGCTCTTCATAGAAGAGTTAAGTAGGTGTCTCTCAAAAATGTTCAAGACTCCCTAGTTTCAGTCCATGCATACAGTACAATCCATCAGTGCCAATCAATCCTTGAGGGGGAGTGAACGAGAGAAGGGGGAGAAAAGGGATACATGGAATTGGGCCAAAGTGACAAGCGTTGAAAACTACAGTCAGCCGTGAGCATTCAAACTAATAAGCAAGAAAACTTGTGAGGTTCTATCTGACATTTTGGTCAAAAAAATTATATTCACATAGAGTTGCTCTTTAAGTGGTCTTTTACAAGTAAATTTACAATATAATACAAAACTCTGAAAGTTCTATCTGCTCAAACAGCTGTTCATTTGGTGCTATAAAGTTCTATATGCAATCCAATCACACAATGCTGGGTTGTCAATCAAAAATAATTGTATGTGACTGTATACTTATTGAGTCATGAAAGAGGAAGACATCACAAAACAGTTCTGAGATCTGGGACTTGAAAATAGAAATGATCTCAAAACGATACAATTTGCAGATAGAAACATATAGTCCCAAGTTCTTGGGTATTGAACTCTTCCAATGATTCAGTAATGCAGATTCCATCATCGAGGCTCAGGATACTGTAGGGTGTGCGCCATAATAAGTCCCCATCAACGAATTAACACACCATCTTCCACAAGATAGAATGTCAATGCTTTATCCACCAACTTACATGGCACTTTGACATTGACGTCTGAGTCGGGAAATGGAGCTCGCAAAGTGCAGGCAATATCAACCAAGGCAAAACATTAATGTGATACGTACAATGTAAGACAAAAAGTAATCTGCTAGTTTCTTTTACCTATCGCACTGATTAGTGATTGCTTCAAGGACGTGTGGATAGAGGGATACATTCTTAGAATGTTCAAACGGGGTCAGAGGTCAAATCTCAGCATCTCTGTCACTCATCCCTCCAATTTCCCCCCAGTATCTTACCTGAGGTTCATCAATAGTCACTCCATCTTCAAAATCATAGACATCCCGATTCTCCAAATTCAAGTTGTCTAGATCCACATCATAGTTGGCGCTGTCGTACGTGTCTAATTCCACCTGCCGGGCAAATCTGGGGTTGGCCACCACTGCTTTGAGGACGAAGAGTCCCAATATGAGCCTCGCCAACATCCTCATAGTCCACCTGGAAACACAGGACGCGAGAGATATGTCAACCAAGCACTGAACACAGAGAGTGAGATCATGAACCCTGAACCAAACCTGAACACTGATAAAGAAACATTTGATGAAGCGTTCATAGTACACAAAGAAGACACATTGATTAAACTTTCAGTATATTTTATTTTACTGAGGAAAAGGGATTTTTTTTTTTTTACTGAGACTTAGATTCAAACATTAGCATAATCTTATGAACCAACCATAAGAAAGTAGTGAGCATTTACACTACCAGTCCAAAATTTGAACACCTACTCATTTAAGGGTTTATCTTCATTTTTACTATTTTCTTGCTTGGGCCAAGAAACACGAGCAATGGACATTAGACCTGTGGAAATTTGTCCTTTGGTCTGGTGTCCAAATTTGAGATTTTTGGTTCCAACCGCCGTGTCTTTGTGAGACGCGGTGTGGGTGAACGGATGCTCTCCGCATGTGTATTTCCCACCGTAAAGCATGGAGGAGGAGGTGTTATGTTGTGGAGGTGCTTTGCTGGTGACACTGTCTGTGATTTATTTAGAATTCAAGGCACACTTAACCAGCATGGCTACCACAGCCTTCTGCAGCGATACGCCATCCCATCTGGTTTGGGCTTAGTGGGTCTATCATTTGTTTTTCAACAAGACAATGATCCAAAACACACCTCCAGTCTGTGTAAGGGCTATTTGACTAAGAAGGAGAGTGATGGAGTGCTGCATCAAATGACCTGGCCTCCACAATCCCCCAACCTCAACCCAATTGAGATGGTTTGGGATGAGTTGGACCGCAGAGTGAAGGAAAAGCAGCCAACAAGTGCTCAGCATATGTGGGATCTCCTTCAAGACTGCTGGAAAAGCATTCCAGGTAAAGCTGGTTGAGAGAATGCCAAGAGCGTGCAAAGCTGTCATCAAGGCAAAGGGTGGCTATTTGAAGATAAAATAAAATATATTTGGATTTGTTTAACACTTTTTTGGTTAGTACATGATTCCATATGTGTTATTTCATAGTTTTGGTGTCTTCGCTATTATTCTACAATGTAGAAAATAGTTCAAATAAAGAAAAACCTTTGAATGAGTAGGTGTTCTAAAACTTTTGACCGGTAGAATGTATGGCAAAGGCTGTATCATCCATCCTCAATCTTCAGAGACAACAAAGGAAGTCACAAATGTCGTTGCTATGTCTTCACTACATGTCATGGCATTCCTACAATGCATATACTGTATATGCAAGCCTTTGAATTTCATAGAGCGCCAACACACACATTGGAAAGTCACATCTCTGCATTAGATACAGCTCTAATAGCCATGGAAACTAATCATATCCAAAGGAAAAAGATCAGTTTGCCCATGTTACAGTACCTGCAGGGCAATTTCATGGTAACAGAGTGATGCTGAGACTAAAATGTATGTCAAACAAAAACCAGTAATTGTAAAGTTAAACAAACCATACAACTCATTGGATGACTTATAACAATTTCCAGAGAATTTTTTACGAAAACACATTTACTTGAAGAACTTTGGTAACAGAATGGCGGCACCAACAGCACAAACAGTCATTGTTACCAAATTTTGCATCTGCAATGTTCTTCGAGTAAAGGTTTTTTGTTGTTGTGTGGAAATCATTAAAAGCAGTCCTTGTGCATATGGTTTGTTTAACTTTGCAGTCATTGGTTTTGTATGACAGATTTGAAAGAGTCTCAGCATCACTCCGTTACCAACGGAGGGGTGTGCTGTGGGTCTGGTTTGGACGTTTGGTTGGTAGAACACACTTTTGAGGTCAGGGAACTCAATATTCATTACCAAGGTGCAGACAGCCCAAATAGATCAAATATGAGTTCCCCAAATTCCCCTGAAACCTCCTTCCTTAAAGCCCGGAGCTCACTGTTGTAAGAGGTGGTGGCCATCTTGGTTTTAATCATTGGCTGCCTGTGGTGTGTCAAAGGTGAAGGGTCAGAGTTGATCTGGTTAATGCTGCTGTACCTGCAATTATATTCAGTGGTGTCGTGGGAACATGTTTTTTTGCTGAATCTTCCCAACACATTGGTTTACAAGGTGCTGGGAAATATGGGTTGTTTCCCCCTGTTCATTTTTGGGGCATTTTGTCTTACTGCTGAATCACTGTTTTTTTCTCTACTAGAAAATGTCACAACATTTTGACTATGTTATCATAAGAAGTTATGGTTCACTTGAATTGGTGAACATTTATCATGTGTGCTTTTCCGCTTGTTGTGCAGAAAACTCTGAGTCAGACCTCTCTCTCTCTCTCACTCTGTCTCTCTCTCTGTCTCTCTCTCTGTCTCTCTCTCTCTCTCTCTCTCTCTCTCTCTCTCTCTCTCTCTCTCTCTCTCTCTCTCTCTCTCTCTCTCTCTCTCTCTCTCTCTCTCTCTCTCTCTCTCTCTCTCTCTCTCTCTCTCTCTCTCTCTCTCTCTCTCTCTCTCTCACACACCACCTCCTTGGAAGAGAGCATTGATGCTAGTCTTCATACTTAATTCCCCACACACTCCAAACAAACAGTAATCATGTCTGACACGACCATCGGTAGGTTATAGACGACCATCTGTAGGTCTATCTCTGGACACTAAAATAAAATAGTCAATTCCAGACTGACTGTTGGCTCTGAAGTTGATACTGAGCCCAGAAAAAGAAAAGGCCAGTCTAAATGATGTTCAGTAGATCATTGACAGCTACATTCTGTAATGTGTAGACGGACCAGACAGCAACTTGTGAGTGCAGCCTCTACAGTAACACAGGGCCTGACTTTGGGCTGAACTGAAACAGGCCGGTCAAAAAAGGCCCTGGAAAACGAGAGGAGAGAGAGAGTCCTTTAGGCCGGCAGGGAAACGGAGAGCGAGGGAAGAGAGAGAGTCCTTTAGGCCGGCAGGGAAACGGAGAGCGAGGGGAGAGAGAGAGAGGAGTGCGAGAGACCTGGATGAGACACTGGCCCTCAGGGTTAGCTGGAGAGAGTGAGGGAAAATATCACTGTGAGAGAGAGAGAGAGAGAGAGAGAGAAAGAGCTAACTCGCCCCCTCGGCCTTCACAGAGGTTCTTTATGAGTCCACGTCCCGGCCTGTCTCAGCACTCACACTCGAAATTCCACCGAGGTTTGTGGACAGGATGGCAGTGAGTTACGACTGCAAGGAAAACCTTCATTCAATGCGCACACACACACTTGCAGACACACACACACTCTTAAACACTGACTCTCACAAAGACCAACCTCACAGAGACACACACACACACCTAACACACCTATCTTTCAGAAAGAACATTGAGCCTCTATTTTTGGGATGAGTGCTGATAAAAATAAAAGAAAACAGCTTATTTTAGTCATAAATCCATTATTTGTTGATATGAGGTAGAGAGCCATCTAAATGTGGTTTTATACCTCTGCTATTTATATCAGCACACTTTCTACTCTTTATTGGTGCATAGAGAAAGGTCTGGAATCTGTCAGTTTTCATAATGTCATGAAACCATGACAACGCATGGCAACGGTGAAAGAGGGACTATACTAAAGACAGAGTCTTGCTTTTATACACGCCATCACAGCACACAGTGTGTGTGTGAGTGTGTGTAGCCTACAGACTGCTTCTGTGTTTTGCTTGGCTCTGCATTGGGCATTCCTGATATTCAGTGATTTGACCGTTTTTCTTATTCTTCCCAATAGCTGGAAGCAAAGCTGATTTATTTTTGACAGACTTACATACACAAAATTAGCAGTGAGACTAATTTGTGCAAAACTGAAGAGCCAAAAGTACAATCAATCACGGTAAATTGAAATTCAGGCAAAATTGGCCCACTGTTACTAGATCAAAATATGAATAGACCAATTGCCAAATATAATATCTCCAATCTCTTCAACCTGCTGATTCCAATCCAGGGTGCCAATTTCCCTTTAACCCCAATGGTTATTAGAAGGGATCAAAACACTTGATACAACGCGCTAACAATCCAATTAAAGGATCCAATCAAGAACGTGCTTAACTTCATCCCTAAAAGGTATGTCAGCCACTGCTCTGTTCAGTATGAAATTTGACATCGGATCAAATGTTAAGGTCCCAATTGGGGACGTGTCAAAAGTGCCCTCTCTACTCCTCGAAGTCCCCTGCTCGCCCATACCTGAACGGTCACAATTACCAAGCCAGTTGTGCACTAAGCAAGAAATAGGGAAACACTCAATAAATAAATAGAATTACTTGATATGATCAGACACTAGACATCCAAACCAAGAATAGATGTACAAATCACAAAGCAATAAAAAAATCGAATATCAAAACCTCTATCAGCATTAAGCCAACGTGTCCATGCACTGCACAAACCCCCGTGAACAGCACTTTTTAGAGGGGTTCATTTTGCTAGAGTGCCTTGCAAATCCTGCATACTAAAACCCATAACCCATAGTGAAGATAGCACCCAGAAGGCTTACCTCTGTCTCCTGTTTTCTTGAATGGTCCCTTCAGCCGTGATGGAGATGCTGAGGGCTAGGGGACCTGGCCAATGGTGAGAGATTGCTCAGGGTGCCGGGAAGAGAGAGGGTGGGTGTGTATAGGTGTGTATGTGTGGGTGTGTGGTAGGTGTGTATAGGTGTGTATGTGTAGGTGTGTGTAGGTGTGTGTGCTCTGGCAGACCAGAGCCGTGTGCCCTTCCTTGTGTGTGTGAAGGTAGGCACTGAGAACGATCGGAGGGGAGCGGACTGCTTTTGGTCACTCGGACTTGGGCTGTGCACCCACTCCGTACCATGAACACTTTTCACACACACACACACACACACACACACACACACACACACACACACACACACACACACACACACACACACACACACACACACACACACACACACACACACACACACACATTTAGAGAACCTGCTATAACAACAGACACCAGATAGACACACACACAGAGAAAGAGACAGAGAGGGACCGAGAGAGAGAGAGAGAGAGAAGCACCCAAATGGACGAAATATCTTTATCCCTAACAAGAGTAGCCTTTATTTTTCTAGAGGGGTGCGTGGCTTAATCAGACCTGCAGTGTGACTCAGAAATGTTTGTCTTCCTTTTCATAAGGTGAAACTCTGGCATGTGCGGCTTTCATGTGTGGTGAGGAATCTACGGTGCCCCAGAACACAATGGTGCCTCTGTGAGGAGCCTCTGTTAGCACGCTGCTGAGAGGAAGTCCCTGCCTGGAAGAGAACGGCCTCAGCTCTCCATACACTGGTATCGCTCAGCTACATTTCCTCATAGCCACAGGTCAGTTTTATCTTCAATTCCTATTGTTCAAGACTTGGACTGGGAAATCAAATCCTGTATCTGTGGTTAGGTCTTTGTACAGCACAGTCAAGGCCCAATGTAGGCAGAGGTTGGGATTAAATTCAGATCCAGGGTCAACTCACTCAATTCTAATTCCTAATGTTAAACCGATAGGAGGGAAATACAAACTGACCTAGGACCTGCTTTCCTACTTCCACCCAGGCCGGAGCAGTAGACACAGACTGGAAGTACCTTACTAGCTTTCATGTGTCAGTTTAATCGTACGTTTCTGGTTTTCTGGCCTCAATTTTCACTCGACTCCCAAACCTATCTCTTTCTTTCTCCCCAAGTAACTGGAGCTTTTGCTGAGTGAGAGAAATTGAACTATGCTGGAATGCTGGGAATCGTTTGGAATCGTTTAGAATCGTTGGGAATCGTGCTACACCTGCTACCAGGAATGGTGACATACACTAAGTGTACAAAACATTAGGAACACCTTCCTAATATTGAGGTTCACCCCCTGTTGCCCTCAAAACAGCCTCAATTTGTCAGGGCATGGACTCTACAAGGTGTTGAAAGTATTCCACAGGGATTCTGGTCCATGTTGACTTCAATGTTTCCCACAGTTGTGTCAAGTTGGCTGGATGTCCTTGGGGTTGTGGACCGTTCTTGATACACATGTGGAACTGTTGAGCATAAAAATGACCAGCAGTATTGCAGTTCTTGACATACTCAAACTGGTGTGCCTGGCACCTACTACCATACCCCGTTTAAAGGCACTTAAATATTTTGTCTTGCCCATTTACCCTCTGAATCCATGTCTCAATTGTCTCAAGGCTTAAAAATCCTTCTTTAGCCTGTCTCCTCCCCTTCATCTACACTGATTGAAGTGGATTTAACAGGTGACATCAATAAGGGATCATAGCTTTCACCTGGATTTACCTGGTCAGTATATGTCATGGGAAGTGCAGTTGTTCGTAATGTTTTGTACACTCAGTGTATAGCTATGGTCAGGTGGAGTTCTGATTTTATTAACCCCAGAATGATTCTGAGAAGGGATTGGTTTATGATGGTGGTTAATTGATTCATATTTTAATCTGAGACTGTTACCAGCTAAAATATAAAGCTACAATCAATTAAAAACATCAACCATGAAAAGGAAAGAGAGATTTAGAGAGGGAGAGAAAGTTCTGAAGAAGGCGATATGAAGCGAGAGTGATTAATCACAACTGACATGAGGAATGCTTGCTTCTGGCACACAATAACAATCCCTGTCAATTCTTGCACGTTGTTGCATTACTGACTGTGTTCGCCACTGTTGTGGTATTCCTGCAGGAATATTATTATGACTGTACTGTCGATTCCATCGGTCACCAAACATTGGCTATAGCAGAATGGTGGAAATGTGTCCTGATAGAGACCATAAAGTGACAACACCTTCATGATATCATTACCAGGCCAGCGGCTTGAGACTCTGTGTTTTCTCTGGTCTTCCTCTGGCACTGCTTCCTTGGTGCATATGGGAGTGCATTCTGGGAGATCTTAGCTCTCCAACTATTAAGCAGTAAGTCATAGAGACTACCGCAAATATGCACTCAAAGAATGTGTGGTTTCTAGGTCTCTGTGTGAGTGTGATTGAGTCTCTCTCTGTCTGTGTGTGTGTTTGTTAGTGTGATTTAGTCTCTCTGTCTGTGTGTGTGTTTGTTAGTGTGATTTAGTCTCTCTGTCTGTGTGTGTGTTTGTTAGTGTGATTGAGTCTCTCTCTGTCTGTCTGTGTGTTTGTTAGTGTGATTGAGTCTCTCTCTGTCTGTCTGTGTGTGTATTTGTTAGTGTGATTGAGTCTCTCTCTGTCTGTCTGTGTGTCTGTTTGTTAGTGTGATTGAGTCTCTATCTGTCTGTGTGTGTGTTTGTTAGTGTGATTGAGTCTCTCTCTGTCTGTCTGTCTGTGTGTGTTTGTTAGTGTGATTGAGTCTCTCTCTGTCTGTGTGTGTCTGTCTGTGTGTGTGTTTGTGAGTGTGTCTATAGAAGTGAAGGTGATTAATGTAACATATTTCTTCCTTCGTTTAATGTTTTTCCAGATTTTTATTTTATTTATATTATTGACTGTATAAGGAATTCACAACTTAACATATTCTTAACAAAATGTAAGCATTCCAAAATTGCTTTGGCATTTCTGAAATATGTAAGATGACTGCAAAAAGATTGACCCATTGAGTACAAAATGGAATTTCACATTTGAGACAGTGATCAAGAATTCAGTGAAAAACAGACAATTAAATAAATTACCTAAATGTGAAAGAGCAAACAGTTGCATGTTTGTGTGGAATAGTATGTGTCTAAAGTTAGCTCAACATATTCATATTCACAGAGAACTTGAAAATAAAATAATTTGCATTTAATTTGGTTTCAAGTCTGATATCATCAATTCAAGTTATTCTGTCAGAGAGGAGCAATATAAAGTGTTTAAAAAGTATTATTTTGGTATTCACAACAGAGGATCTTCCATTCAAAGAAATAGAATAGGGACAATGAGTCATCAGAAGATTCAACATGCCTTAAATACATACTGTTTATAAACAATATTCCTCGTATCTTGCCCCAATCACATTGTCATAGTAAATTATTGTATTTTTTAGAGTTTTGGAAAAACACAATTTCAAGGTTTTCTACCACTTTCAGGCCAATGTGTGCTGTATTGAAACAGCACACTCGGACAGTTGCATTAAGCACTTGTGACTATAGGACTAACATAAGGCACAACTAGTGGTCAAAAGACAGTAGTGCAGTCCAATCACACTATCTACAGATTGTCAGGTGACCTTCACCCAACAAGGTTGAGGTCAATTCCATTCCCATTCTACCAATTCAGGAGACTCAATTCAACAACTGAAAATGGCCCATTATTTTCTATTGACCAATTCATTGCATTAATTCTTAAATTGACCGAGTTTGGTTTGACCCCAACCCTGGCGTCTAATATGTGGTTCTCAACATAAGTATGCAAATGAGTAGTCCACAGATCAAAAATCCATATAGATTAGCATAGTCACTTCCATTCGTTAGTAATCATCTGCCCTTGGATCCGGGAGACTATAGCTAGATGCGATTGGCTGGTGGAAGTGTATTTCTTATATGACGATGGACCTGAGGAGACGGAAGCACACCATAAGGTCTCTGGGTATCGGTGGCTTGACCTCATTGCCATCGAGACGGAGGTAGCGGAGTTTAGGAGCGGTCTCAGTGACATAGCCCTCCAGAGCATCAGCCGACACAGGGCAGATATCAGATCCATTCACACCTGCAATTGCAAATACACCATCTTAGCAAAACAGTCCTACAACTCATCAAAGACATTTTCCACAGATTATAATAATACAATTATCTGGATTTTAAACCAATCATCAGTTAACCATCCAGTCAGTCAGTCAATGTATCAATGAAACTAGAACCGTGTCAGAAACGTACTCTTAATCTGGTTGTGGTCCAGGTGGAGGTGTTCCAGGCCTGAGGGGATCATAGGAACCTGAGTTAGCTGGTTATGGGACAACTGCAGGTCCAGGATGCTGGACATGTTGAACACGTTCTTGGGCAGCCCGCCGTTTACCAGCTTGTTGCGGTTGAGCCTGAGGAAGGCCACCTTGGGTAGACCCTTGAAGTAGTCAGCTGGGATCTTCTCAATGGCGTTGTTGTCCAGGAAGAGCTGGGTGATGGTGATGGGGAGGCCCAGGGGCATGGTGGTAAGCTGGTTCTTGGCTAGGTTGATCTGGACCAGGTTGCTCAGGCCCTTCAGGCTCACCTCGGTCACTGCGTCATCCTGGAGCTTGTTCCCCTGCAGTTCCAGCAGTGTCAGCCGATCCAGACCTGAGAACACCCCGGCGGGGATCTTGGAGATGCGGTTGCGGGAGAGGCGCAGCTGCTCCAGGCTGGAGGGCAGGTTGGCTGGGACGGAGCTCAACAGGTTGTCATCCATGTAGAGGTGGACCAGGCGGGGTATGGCGGCCAGGGCACCCTCCTCCATGCCCTCGCTGGTGATGCGGTTGCGGTTGAGGTTGATCCAGCGCAGCTGCGTGGCGTTGCGGAAAGCATCTGTTGACAGTACGTCGATGAGGTTGTTCTGCAGGTACAGATACCAGGTGTGTGGGGGGATGGTGGGGATGCGCTTCAGAGCCTTGTTGTCGCAGTAGACGGCGTTGGGGAAGCTGGGCGGGCAGCGGCACTCTTTGGGACAGGCCTGTAACTGGGCCATATAGTCTTCGTAGGACATGTCCGGGCTCTGGGCCAGAGCGGGACCGACCAGAAGCAGGACGGAGGAAAGGGCCAGGAGAAGCGTCATCTTAACACTCAGCCTGGGGTAGAGGAGAGAGAAAACACATGAGATGAGACTGACTCTTATGCAAAACACAGACACAGATACAGGCACAGACACAAACCCTGAAGACAAGATTAAGAACATGGTTGAACAAACACACCGACCCAAATACACAGATGATGATCTCTGTATGTTCCAAGATAACTCAACATGGACCGGCTTGAGAACTAGGTGTTAGCACTTCATTGTGACCTATCCTGTTTTTTTATAGGCGAGTCTCGTTTCCTCTCACCTTATTTTAGATGAAGTGCTTTCAAGTACAGATAAGCTTATTTGGACATGGTGCATTAAGTGTGCAAGTGTTCATCAAGCTGCCTTAAGTTCATTCACATGTAAACAACAATGATTCCAGGTGTCTCATTAATTTAGTCCCTTATTGAAAAAACTGCCAGGCCTTCCATCAATGACTAGCCCAAACTAGCCGTAGCTTGCGTCAAATCTCCTGCATTGACGCAAGGTCATTAGCATTCGAGTTTACATGAAGTTAATGAGCGTTGGCACATCATGTGGTCAGGCCAGCTGTCCACTGGGTCCATGGGAGATTATAAGCTTTCTTAAGGACAGGATGCACTGCCAGGTCAACTAATGGCCTTACGCGAATACTTCTGATTGGATGCTAATCTGTAAAATCGGCACATGCAGGAGGCAGTTGAGGTTGGCCTGAGGTTGGGTGCTCCTTTAGGAGTAAAACACAGAGCAAACCAAATCCATCTGACTCTGTTGTGGATGAAGCACAATCTGTTACACCTGACATTGGTAATGAATTAAAATACCCACCAACACACCTAGCCGTGTAATGCCATATCAGCATTTATACATACAGTATACAGATGTGTATTAAAGCAGTTACATTCTCCACGCAATCATGACAGAGAAAGTGGAATTAACCTACATAGAAGAGAACAAACATGGAGAAAAGAGGAACTGGGGATGATAGCGAGACAGAGACAAAGAGATTGACAGAGGCAGACAATAAACCAGAGGCTTCTAAACTCTGCAATAGGACATCCACCCATCCTGTCCCAGAATGCTTGATTCCTCTCAACTATCATCTGGTGCTGGTTTAAATTCTTGGTGTGTGCTCCACACGTTGGTCTGGAACTCATTTTCAACAGGCCTGGTTATGCCATGGCTGGGCCCACTTCAAAGACGTGGCCCGCTCACCTGGTTCTGGGGCCCCTGGCACCTCGTATCTCACTGTACGGGGCCAAAGATCTATGGAACACCATGTGTCCATGCCTCTAACCTTAGAGACCAACTGTTGGGTTAAACTTTCCACCTGACCATAATTATAGCTGCTTGTATGTAGTTTGGCCAAGGTCAGGAAAAGTGACTTTCCTGTTAAACAAACTGCCTTAAAGACCATAACTGGAATCTCTCCAGAGCCTCACTCGTTCAAAGCCTCAAAGCCATTCACAAGCTCTGGCTTTTCAGTGCAAGATTGCCTACAGGATAGTACAAATGAATGCAGAAAATCACCAAATAAAGGTCCAGCCACTCAATGTGCCTCAACTGTCACCTCCCAAAACTGAACTCACATTGTCTTTGTGACCATTAGTTTGCAAGCAAAGTCCCATCTATACCTACTTTTCCTCAAACTGGAAACCCAATTTAATCGTCCCCTAGAACCACACATACCTTTGAGTTCAAGAGATTTTCCAAAGTCTGTCTTTGCGCCCTGTTTCTGCCTTGCTCAAGAAATGTGGTAGCAACTGCAGTCCCAAACTCAGAGAAACACCGCTCACCTCCCCTGTATTTGTACCATCGGTGTCTTCATTCAGTTGGTGGGAACCCTTCATTGACAGTCACACTGTAGTTCCTCTCGGCCAATCAGAGGCCTGTAATCAGAGGTCATAATCCATGCGGTGACTTTTTCCCTGTTAAGCCTGCGGCGGTGTGGTAGCTGAGGCCTTGAGACTTGGCCCACTTCAAAATCAGGCTAATACGGGCCTATACTCACTATGACACCACCCTAACCCTTCTGTCCACTCCCCGTTCTCCCACAGTTGGCACCATCTCTCTGTTTATGTCCTTCAGGTAAATGTCTTGCTGAGATCTCTAATGTTCTTAGCGCTAATCAGGCAGCGATGTCTGAATGGAACAACTCAACTCTGTTTGAAACAAACAAATCTACGTCTAATCTATTTTTCTGTGCAGAATGGTGCAATAGCAATCCATGTGTTCCTCATAATAGTGACTTGGCCATAAAAACCCAGGAGAAATATGGTCACAGTGTCTCCTTGTGTTGGCATGATAAGGGATATGCTGATGGCCCTCTTTTGGGCCAACTCACGGCAATAGGATTATCCTACTCACACCGTATGGCTTTGACAATGTCTTTCAGTCCTTGGTGTTCTTTTGGTGTTCTTGGTGTTCTCTGAATTGGAATTCAGAGAACTGCAAACAAATTATACACTGTGGGAACAAATTGGCTTTTGCTAATGATTCAGATTTGTTTAAATCCTTTCTGATGCGGACCCACCCAACAATCTTCTAGCACAATCGGACACAATCAGACTCTGACCTTAAAAGACATCAAACCCAGTACAATTAAGTACACATCGGTCTGTCCAGACATGAGACTTAATGGGGTGGGGTTAGAGTGAAAATAAGGGGATTTAAAAGGTGTAGACTGGGCTGGCAAAGTGTTCTCAAGTTAGCATTGGGGTTGGGCTAGCTAGTTAAGTTGGGGTGGGTAGGTCATTTTGTTTTGCTCATTCTCATTTCCTTTGAAGCTGCCATAGGCCCACCTAATACCTTGGGATAATCCCATCTGATTGGCTTGTCCAGGTTGGAGCTAGCCTTGATCCAAGATGTGCCGCGAGAGACCAATAGGGATCGTCTCGTGTCTGGCAAGCTGCTAGCGCACAATACAGTCACTCCTCAACACAATGCGAGAGGTGGAAACACTCTAACCCATTAGAGAATTTAGCTACCTTAAATCCCGAACACATTTAAACTGACTACACTTCAAAGGTCAAAGCGTAAAACGCAAGGTAAACGAATGAACAGTGACTGTGCGTCAATCAGGGTGCCTATCGCCTCACAGGTTCTTTTACCTCAATGGGAACAGACACCATGTTGCTCTCACTCAAAAATAGAAAACTCCTAAAAAGACTTAGCTGTTTTCAAAACCTGGAAGTTGCAAATCAGTGATGCATATTGTTTACGTCGTGTCCACTTATAACGAAAATATGTGAGTTTCTGGTTCGGCATATACAGCATCTCATCTGACATGCTCTCAGATAACGGTCTACAGTTTGTTTGACCTCCATCTCCATCACAAAACACCTTGCTGTTGAAAAGACACCCTCGGCATGCGCCCACCACTCTATAGTGGTATCAGTCTAGCAGAGCTGGTATATCAATAAAGATGGAGAAAGGTGTGGTCATTGCCAGAGCAAGTGCTCCACACCTACACATCATCCCCAGCTTCCAATTGGCTCATTCATCCCCCCTCCTCTCCCCTGTAACAATTCCCCAGGTCGTTGCTGTACATGAGCATGTGTTCTCAGTCAACTTACATTATTAAATAAGGGTTACATTTAATTACAAAAATCATCTGTTTCTCTTTATAGGCACTTACACATCAGTTGTAACTATATTATACAACTGGTCATGAGAAATGTGCATGAAATCGACACACAATAACAATTAATGAAGTGTTCTGCACTGCAAACCAACTACAGTAACTTGGCAATACTTCAGTCATGTTTTTACCTTGTCTTGATGGAAATCAGATGTCTCTAATCAAATGAAAGATTAGACTGCAGATAAGCACCACAAGGGAATCCACCAATTAGGATTTTCATTAGTGTAACTACATTACTATTGATTTCATGGCAAAGCGACAACCAAGTTTTCATAATCTCACTGTATTAACTTGTGACTCAGGGCTTCTCACTGTGTTGCAAAATGGAACAAAACAGGATTGAAAACAAATGTTGGCCACTTTCCTGTTTGACAATCTGAAAGGAAACATGTGAAGGAGTATGATAATGTGAATTTCCTGGAAGAGGTTTCCAGTCAAAGCCAGCTATGTTAATTAGTTAAAGGACTGTGTTTGAACGGGCTTCAGTTGGGTTCAGTTCTACTTGATGACTGCGCTGAAATGAAATGGACTTCTCTCCAGCATTGATCAGAGGACATTCAGCTCAGTTACAGCTGTGTTAAACAAGCCCTGTGTCTACATAAGACTACACGGCTCTGGAAAGCAGAACAATGTCTGGCATTGGAATATCAAACATGATGCAGTTTTTATCTCTGCAGATTTTCCAATAGTATCTATGGATATTTACAAGAGACTGATTATGGAATAAACTCTTCCACTTGAAAAGAACAGAATATGCTCTCAATTTACCACCTGCTTTTGACCTGACAAAGTTCAGTGCTGGATTGAACCGTTGCCAGTAAAAGGTGGTAAATTGGGAGCATATTCATTATGCAGGCCTCTGTGCTTTTCAAGTTGAATTCTTTAGTCCAGCACCTACGTTTTTAAGGATGTGTTTCTATAAACTCTTCCACTGCTATCATAATCAATCTGTTACTGCATTATTTCTTTCCACTAACAAACTTCAAAACATACTTTTCAAGGGAGACATTTAACTAAGAAACAATCTGTGAGTACACTTGTGCCAAAAACCTGTTCTAATTCTAATTGAATGGCACACCCCCTGCAAGACGGCAGCAAACTGCACAAAATACAGCTAGATCTCTTGAACGCATTGTTCGTTTTTGGAATAGAAACTGGCACGCAGCACAAGATCAAAGGTAAAGACCAGAATACTTCTCATATCAATCTCTCCAGATGTAAATAATGCCCCCCAAAAGAAAAGAACCGAAAAGGATGACCCATCCACACCCCTTTTAGCCTTTCACCTCTCTTCAGGAAAAACAATACCTGCTTCTCCAAACGGTGTTTGTTGGTAGTGTATGGCCAGGTGATGCTTGGCTCAGAGGTAGTAGTGGTCGTCTGGTCCTCCAGTACTCTTCTCTGGTGCTGGTCCACAGTGCTCTAACAGTCTCAGTTGCTCCCTGCGACCAAGGAGGAGAGAGAGAGAAAGCCCTATTAGATTCTGTATTGTTTTTAATATTATTTCCTCAAGGCTGTACCTTTGACATCTACTGGTGGAGCAGAGAGAGGGTGTGTGTGTGAGGTTGGTGGGGTAAGAGTGGGGGTATGGTTGAGGGTTGAGGGTGGGGGTGTGTGTGAGGGTGGGTGGGGGGTACGGGTGAGGGTGGGGGTGTGTGTGTGGGTGGGTGAGGGTGGGGGTGTGTGTGAGGGTGGGGTGTACGGGTGAGGATGGAGGTATGGGTTTGTGGGGATTGTCTTTTCGGGAGTGTTCATTGGCTACTTTTCACCAGCCCAGCATACAGCAGGTTTTTAAAGGACCAAAGAGTTTGCTTTGTGTTTTAGTTTTAATTTTTGTCATGGAAACAATATGGTGATATTGGTATTGTCCCGGCCCTAGCTGGAACGTCGGCCTGTACCCCATCATCATCGCCATAGCAATGCACATGACCTCTTCATAGATTATGTTTATCATAGTGTCAGTCCAGGACTGAGTGGAGCTTAGGAATCGTTCAGGCATCTTGATAACCAAGAATGTAATGCTACTGAGTGCTGACACTCACAGGCACTTAGTGACACAAACAGAGCAACATGCATGCACACACACAAAGAACATTGACAGGGTTAACACTGCAGCACTCTACCTCTCTCTCTACTCTCCCTCTTCATCCCTTCAGGCCCTCTGTTTATGTATTCTGTTCTCTCTCTCTCTCTCTCTCGCTCTCGCTCTCTCTCTCTCTCTCTCTCTCTCTCTCTCTCTCTCTCTCTCTCTCTCTCTCTCTCTCTCTCTCTCTCTCGCGCTCTCTCTCTCGCGCTCTCTCTCTCTCTCTCTGTTTGTGATAAACAGGGCAGGCCCAGGGAGGACAGGAGCAGAGCGGGGACATCTGGACCCAACATCTGGATCCTGCTCTCTGTGGAGAGAGAGAGGGAGAACAAAAAGGGGAGATGGAGAATTGAGGGATATGGGAAACAGAGTAGGAAGTAGGGAGAAAACTTTTCTGACCAAAATGTATTTTCATTGTTGGATATAAGAATATAAAAACACCAGGAAATCAGTTATTTTAATTTAGGAAATCTCTTCCCAAGTATTCTCATGCATAGTACAGAGACACACAGATTGTATACAAATGTAAGCAATATTTAAAATTATTTTGCTTTAGTCAAATATTATATCTGTTTGGGCTTCTTGCAATCAATTTGCAGTCTACAAATGATTTGTAATTATATTCCAGCCCCTCGACCATCCGCTCAAGAAAGAAATCGTCCCATAGCTGAATCTAGTTGATGATCCCAGGAATTGACTTTTCAGACAAAGAAAATAGAGAAAGGAGGGAGGGAGAGAGGGGAGACAAAAACATTTACCAGAGGAGGAAAGAAAGAGCAGAGTGAGAACAGCTGGAGAAGGTGCCTAGGATGGGCCTTTGAGCCGAACGTCCTGGCCAGGCAGCTGATTAAACTTTCATGAAACATTTCCAAAGGCAGGGAAGAGGAAGTGCGGGCCATGACTTTATGAAGGGCTTTATTGTCTAGACACGGCAGCAAGAGCTCCAAGCTATTCTCCAACGGAGGAATGGTGAGGAGGAAGAGGAGAATATTATATTGGATTTGGGATCAGTAAGAATGGTTGTGCAAGAACACAGTAAGACGTGAGCAATATTGTAAAGACTAATATGATACATGTCATCTAGGTAATTTAGGGGTTTTATAAATCCTGCCGCCCATGCTTCAATTGGTTCAAATTTCTGTAGGACGTCATTTGAGGTAGGTCTCTTGTTTAGGTCAAAGAATATCCAGGAATATTCTAGAGTGACTAGACATATAGAAGCACCGGCAGAGTAGCACTCAGCCTAGAGTGAAAGAAAACCACTGTGTCAAATATAATATAGCCCTCTCAATGATATTATTTGGGCAAGAGGAGGAATTGCAAGGTGTGATTGACTATAACAGCGGGATCTTATTACGAGTAACAGGCTGGAAAAATGGAGCGTCTGGCAACCCGTTCAGTGATACTCGCTAAAGACGTTAAGCTAATTAGCTGACCTGGAGCCTGTAGAAAGTGTCTGCTCTAATTAGGCATGCACGAGTTAGCCGACACCACTGATCCCAGCACAGATCCCATCCCAAATACGACTTTACATAGGCAGCATGCTAGCAGTTCACTCCTACTACACATTAAAACAGAAATGTCTTCCATATAAAACCACACAAGAAAACCAACAGATGCATATTTCCACGTGAGGGAGTAAATGTTTAAAAGTATCCCTCCCGCAACACCGGCACTTTTGTGATTTCTCAGCCTCAGCGTTTGAACTGGAAGAATTGGTTCACCAAATGAGTCCAACGTTCCTCACTCTGGACGGTATATTTTTTCTGTGGACTGTCTGCGCCAGGAATTTGCCATGTCTGGTCTTTGAAAAAGATGAGGAGTGTATGGGATTACAGCTTGGTACAATGTGAGAAACGCATTAGTCCACTGGTTCTGCTCATTCATCAGCTCTTCCCTGAAATCCCCTCTCCCTATCCCAAATGGACTCCCCCAGTCCCACCCACCCTGGACACTTCAGAGAGGATGTCAACATCTGCAAAACCATCTGTAAAAACAACCAGTGCCTACGTGTACACCTGTTGGAACACGTAGGCACTGGCTTATGTGTTTATGTCATTCTGATGGAAAATCACCACTGGGCCATACTTTAGTTATGATCCTGTGTTGGAGGTGGTGCACACTGCACAAATGACTCTCAAAGCACTGAGTGTTCTGGCACAAAATGGCCGCCAAACATCACCCAAGTGGCTGCTTGACCTGTTGGGCGTTACTTACTGTTGCAGGCATCCTTCTGTCAAATCACCATGTAAGGAACACCAAAAACCTGTTTACCACACATCATCACATCAAAGCTAACCGTGTGGATAGTTACAGCTACCTCAACTGAGCATTTCAGCTCTGGTTTCCAGTCAAACCCTGCAACCCCTGCAGCCCTCCAGGACCATAGGATCTACATACCTACATGCCTGCACTGGCACTACACCCAACCACCCTCCCTCCCTCCCTCCCTCCCACCCATCCACCAAACCCACCCACCCAAGGAGAATATGGAACAGATCAGAATGTTCAACTTGATATTCATGTGCAGAGACACAGCATGACACTGGGAGAAAACCCATTTCCTGCAGGAAGAGAGTTGCCAACCATTGTGGTGCAGGCCCAAACACAACACATTAACCCCTAAAACACAAACCACTCAGGAAAGCTTAAAGTAAGAAGCAACATACATGTGTCACGTGTAGGGCCTGGGGGGTAAGAGACTAGATAGATCTCTTTCTTCTTGTCACGTGTTTTGTGTATGTTGTCATACTGCAGACACATTTACTGTCTGTTTCCTCAGGAAATGTAGTCATTAAAAAAAATCTTCTGCTGAATTTACGACTGAGTATTATAGGTTTAAAACAAACATTTACCACACATGAGTATTGGAAATGTAGTTTATTCAAATGTATGTTATGTTCTCACAGTAAATTCACCAGCGATTACTGAGTCAAAAGCCATAATGAAAATAAATCTGGATATACTCTGCTCAAATAGCACATGACATTCCACCAACGTTGCCACAACAGAGCAAGATAAAGTTAGCGTCACAACAAATTGTTGTTATTCTGATAAAGCTATGCAGGCAAAAGCACGCATCAAACATGGCAAACAAGGTAACCATGAATGGACAAAAAGTTAAAATGCTAGCTTTTATTATCATACAGAGTTACCATGAGATGCATGCAAGCAATGCAAATGTTCTATAAATGTCAGCATAACAACGGTGATCTGCAATGAATGGGCGATTGACTCTTATTTAACTGCATAATAACTCATTAAAAAAACAGTAAATTACTTCAGCAGAGCTATTCAGTGTCAAGCCTTTTAATCTTGTCGATAAGGATTATTAATAACTTTCCCCCCAACATTCATACAGAAAGATGGGTAATATGCCACAGCTTTTGGCATGACATATGAGTTTTAATTTGGTTCCAAAAGAGTTCCACTGTTCAATATTTCCCCAGTAGACATTACACCAGAGTACACAACACAGCTCTCTTAGATACTTTTATTCCTTACCTGCAGGTCTTTTGCACAGCAATATGATTCTGGGAGTGTACTGACTAAATACAAGAAACCTTTCAAAAACATCATGACAAACATACAATAGAGGAATGGGCAATGCATTTATTTGCAAGTGAGATTTATTCCCATATTCCTCAATGTACTTGTCTGAAAACAAGTACTACTTTTGGAATGTTTGAAGTGTGTGAGCTGCTTTTTCATTAAAAGCACTTCATTCAGGAATCACTATGTTCCTATATTGTCTCTTTTGCACAATAAAAGGCACCTGTTGTTTGAAACAAGTACAGACAAGTACAGTGCAAGTGCTTTTTACGAGGCACCATTACATTATATTGTGGCCGATTGTTTGATTTGCCGCAAATTTGAGTAAAACTATTGGTACAGGGCCAGCCATTTGCTACGGACAAAATACCCTATGGTTGTCATGAGAATACCATGATGCACTGCAAAATAAAAGGTCTCTCCGGGGTTTCTAACCTTTGTTGGTTTGTTATTTCATAGTCTGTGTTTACAGAAAGGACTACCGATGAGTTGACAGAGGTGACCTCGATTTCGCCGGTAGGGGGAAGGATACGTATTTAGGGTTGTTGCAAACACTGTCGCTTCGGGTTCATTATCCACACTAGCATTCCACTTAGAATAAAGAAACATATTGGGCATATACTCTGAGTAGTATGCTATTGTAGAAATTGGAATATAACCACATTGTGCCTATTGGGGTTTGAAGGATTAGTTTAGGGTAGGTCGTGGTGCCGGGGGAGGGTCACAGAGGGAGACTTGCGGATGAGGGGAGGGTCCTTAGTCGAAGATGATGTCGGAGGCCTGGCGCAGGCAGTTGGAGGAGTCATGGGGTAGGTCGGCATGTGTGATGTTGTTCCCATCCAGACGCAGGTGCTTCAGTCTGGAGTAGTTCAGAGGGCCAGAGAACTTGCAAATATTCTCCAGGTTGAACTCTGGAAGGGAGGGAAGGGGTTTGGTGAACTGACTCATACATGATTCAACATTTCCTACTGTATGTACACATCCTACACCGATTGCCTGACACTTGCTGGAGGCAGACTTGAGGATGGATATGACTGATTTAGATTTATTTGTAATTGCAATGTCGAAATAGAGAAAGAGAACGGAAATAGAATGTTGAAAGAGAGAAAAGAGAATAGAGAAAATAGAGAGAAGAGAAAGAGAGCAGAGAAAAGAGAATGAGAGAAAAGAGGAAATACAAAGAAAATCACTCACTGTTGATTTCGTTGACCTGCAGATAGAGATGCTCCAGCTGTTCGTTGATCTCAGGGATGGACTGCAGCTTGTTGTAGGACAGATCCAGCTCGATCAGGCTCGTCACATTGAACACGCCCGCCGGAATCCCTGCATCCGTCATCTGATTGTAGGCCAACCTCAGGTACGCCAGCTTGGGCAGCTCTTTGAGGTCCCCGGCTGCGATGCTGCTGATGTCATTGTGATCGCCATAGAAGACCTCCAGCGAACTGGACATGCCTGAGGGCAGCTTCTTCAGCTTGTTGTTGGTCAAGTCTATGGCCACCAGCTTGTTGAGGCCCTTGAAGACCCCGTTAAGAGCTTTAGAGGTCAGCTCGTTGTTCTGGAGGTGGACCGAGGTCAGGTTCTGCATGCCGGCCAGACTCCCTGCGGGGAACTTGGACAGCTGGTTGTTCATCATCTTCAGCTCGTCCAAGGACATGGAGGGAGGGATCACAGCTTCCGTCAGTTTGTTGAAGCTGAACAAGATCTTATGAAGTCCGGTCAGCTTGTCGATGGTTCCCTTGGCGACCTTGTCATTGGTGATCTGGTTATGGTCCAAGACCAGCCAACGGAGTTCAGCCGTGACGTTGTCGAAGACCCCAGCCTTGATCTCCTCGATCAGGTTGTTCTGCAGGTACAGGTACTTGATGCCTGAAGGCACAATGGGCACAAACTTAAGGTTGCGGGAGTCACAGTACATGGCAGTGGGGAAGTTGATGGGGCACTCGCATTCCTGGGCACAGTTGGCGCTGGACGGGCCGTGCTGGGAAGCCGGCTGGTAGTCGTAGTCATCGTACTGACCCACGGTCAGGCTGACCAGCACGGCAAAGATGGGGACACGGAGGGGAAACATAACTGTACTTGGGAGAGGAAAACAGACAGAGGGAGAAAGGGAGACAAAGAAAAAAACGTAAAGTGAAACGGGGAGAAAGTCAGCAAAAGTTTGTCTACCACATCTTGAACATTTCATACATAGTCTTACCTACTATTATCCTGAGAGGTACTTTGATTTTAAAATCTACAGAGAACAAACTCTATTTGAACAGTTAAATACATGACATTTCGATTGCATGATAGACGACATAAACTGGTTAAGAATGGACTTGTTACAGATTCCAAGTTAGAAACATTCATCTCAGGCTACTAGGGTTCCCCGAGAGAGAAAAAACATCTATTGAAAAAGCTCAATTGACCAAAACTATTCATGAATCACCCTAAAGCAGCAATCTGGTAATACCAGTGAACTGCAAATCTCTTTAAAAAAAGAGGCAGATCCCTACTGTAAATACTCAGAACTATCTATGAATCAACAATGCAGGTTTTTCAGTGAACACACACTAAATAATATCAACAAATAAAGGCAATAAATATCATCATAACATATTGACACTTTTAAGATGATTTAACTCAATGTGTTGATTTAAAGTAATCACATGATAATAGCGTACTGCAAATGCAAACACATTAATGCCTTTGACTAACAAGACGTTGACTAACAATACTGTGCATCAATACAGTGTATTCATTTTATAAATGCATTCATGTCATGGTGCAATATAAGAACAACACATTGTCCAACGCAACATGAAAAACATCAGATAACTTCGAAGGACAAAAATCTCTCCACTCCTTTCCCTTGTCAAGTGACAACTAGTTAACCCTGTACCACACACAATCCTCCCCCAGAGTTTAGCTGGGTCTGGGATAGCTATTAATCCCAGCATGGAAAGACCAAATACCTAGGGACAACCGAGCAGGAACCCTTCAGGAAATGACAAGAGTCCATTCCTCTTACCTTTCTCTCCTCTCTCTCTCTCCCTCTGCGTGTGGGATGGAAGGTCAGCAGGTAAGAAGACTGTGGTTGCTCAAAAGCCAGATGTCTCTGGAGAGAGGGAGGAGAACGAGGGAGAAAGGGAGAGGGAGGGGGAGATAAAGAGAGTGAGAGAAAGAGAGAGCGAGGGAAAGGGGTGGGAAAGCTTCTGCTTCTTCAGATGACTGTGGTCCCAGATTGACAGAAGGCAGCTGCCCAAACTGAAGTCACACTGTAGTATACAAAGACGATGGCATCAACATGAGTTTTTAAGGCATGGAATCTGAGAATTATGGGCTCTGCCTAACCAGTCACAGGTGCACCAGTGCAGTCTGGGATACGAGGTCCGCCTCGTGCGTGAATGAGGATGCGAAGCCTCCCAAAGGACACATGGCATCATATATATCTGTCATTTTTCCTCCCTCTCCACCAAACAACCACCTCCCTTTCTTCCTGTCCCCTACTAACAAAAAAGCGAAGTGGATACAAGTTAAAACAAAAGGTTCCTGGAATGGTAAAGAAAGTGTGTGGAAAAAATCTGTCTGCAGCCAGAGCCAGCTGCCAATTATTATGCTGCAGCATGAAACCTTAAATAGGGTCTCGGAAAAAGTGACGAGGTCTTAGTGGACCAGAAAAGGATTATAAAACAGCCTATGCTGAAAAAAACAACAACAACAAAAAACCTATCCCAAATTGACCCCTAGCCCCTAACCTAACGTAGCAGGTGTAAGAAGACTCCTGAGTCCCCACATCCATTTTTCAGGGGAAACGGAAGTTAGGTTGAAAATACCGTATTCCTGAAAACCGTAAACATCCGCTTTCTTCCGAGCCCGTGGAGAGTGCCTAGCCCCTAATCCCTAACCTAATTTGCCTCTTCATGGTAAACACATGCTACCATAATAGAGGAAAGTAAGGTGAGGCAGACGTGAGTCCAATGAATTCCATATGTCCCCAGCAGAGGAGGCTGGTGGAAGGAGATATGGGAGGACGGGCTCATTGAACCCGTATCAAACACATCAAAAATATAGAAACCACATGTTTGACTCTGTTCAATTCATTCCATTCCAGCCATTACAATGAGCCCGTCCTCCTATAACTCCTCCCGCCAACCTCCTCTGATCCCCACTGTAAATCACTCAAGTGCTGTCAGAACCCCTCCTTCTCCTCCTCCCTCCATTTATCTTCACACACTTCAAAGTGCTCTTCATCTCCTTCCATATCAAACTATCCATCTGCAGACTGCACTGCATCTACAGTACACGTTTCAAGACAATGGCTCTTCTAGAAGATTTTGTTGAAATTGCTGAAGAAGACTGACATTGTAATGGTTTCCTAATTTCACCTTTCTTTGTTTATGTTCAATTCTTGTGTCACTGCAGGGCTGTCGTCTGGATTCAATTGGTCACAGTCCCATGTCTGTCTCCATGCACATGTCTTTCAGTCGTCACTAGTTACCACAGCCACAAAATCATAAACCCCACCCATTTCTAAAGAACATCTTCTTAAAATGTGATTTTAAACCAAACCTTAACCACACTGATAACCTTATGCCTAACCCTAACCTTAAATTAAGACCAAATAAGTAATTTTTGTTTTCAAATATTTTTACGATATAGCCAATTTTGACTTTGTGGCTGTGGTTACTAGTGGAAACCATAGCTGTGTTCGGATATACCCATACTAACATACTGTATACTACATACTTCATGAGTATATACTACACACTATATACTATTAGTTCATTTTAGTATACTATAAACGAACACTATGCTTTCAGTTGAGCGTACTAGCTCTTCGCCTGTCTACCGGAAGTTGATGCTGTTGCCATGAAACCTCTTGTTAGCTAGTTAGCATAACAAATGACTAGTTAGACATTTTACAACTTCGGGTGTGTTCTTAAATTCAATGTCGAGTGCCAGAGTGCGCTTGTAAATTCAGAGCGTTGTCAGATTGTCCGTTTGTAAATTCAGAGCGTTTCGCTCTCTGGCAACAATTTAATTACGCTTTTTTTGCCGACGTTGACTTGACACCGGTCATTTTCAACGGGTGTTTTGCCAACGCTTACTGACACCGGCCATTTTCAAAGGGGTGTTGAGTGCTCGTAAATTCATTATTCTACATTCTGGTACACTCAGACGACAGTGCTCTGAAATCGGAGTAGATAGCCAGACCGAATATACGAAAGCACCCGAACGTCCATTGAGAACGCACAACGACTATACCATTTAGCTAAGCTAAGATTGACTGGAATAATCAAGTCAACAAACGCTGGGTAGTTAGATAGCCTATAGTTAATATACTGGCAAGTTTGACATACCAGTACATACTGCTGTAATGATATGCTATGTGGTTCGTAAGGATAGCGTAGCTAACAAATTGTCAGTCAACATAACGTGTAAGGTAACTTATTTGAAAAGTCATTACTTTATTTCATTGCTCAAACTTTTCTTAACATTTGTCATAATTAGTTTAAAGCAATGAATTTGTATCCGCTCTCGTTGTACTTCAGCTGCATATTTTCCGTCATTTTCTTCAAATCTGAAAACGATGTGAAGCCGCGCCCATTTCCTGAATATTTGCATTATGGGCCGTAAAGTACGGAAATAGTGTCCTCTGCCTGTATACTTCATATTTTGGCGATATCCGGGAACTTTTGGCATACTAACTATATCCATACTATGACCAATAAGCATACTATATACTCAATTCACGTCACAAATAGTACGGTTAGTGAGGTTAGTATAGGTATTCTGACACAGCTCATGCCTTTCTGGCGGCCATCTTAGATTGAAAAGACATCCAGCATTGGACTGCAGAGATGATTTGAGGAGGAGCATGTGTGTACTTCTTCTTTGACCGTTTCCAAAGGAACCACTGTGGACTACAGCTGTGTAGCCTATCGCTACAAAAACCCATGATTCATTTAACAATGAACATGCTTCTTACTCACACCCTGGTTTTCTTGGAAACAAAACAACTGTGGGCTACTGGGAAGCTTGTGGCTACAAAAACCTATGATTAATTTGACAATGAACATTCGTCCTACTCACACCTAACCGAATTGCTCAAGATTCTCAACTTGCCAAATTGCAGTAGCTTCCAGAGACTTCTGATAAGACTAGCATCCTTGAGAGCTTTGACCATATGTACTGCTATCCAACCGTTTTAAAAAGCCATGTCCTTGCTTGCTTCTGTGTTCACCTCCATCCTTCTTGTCTTCAGATCATTTTCTTCTTCATGTCCCACATGGTCGTCCCAAACTAAAGCAACTGTCCCTCGATTTCTCCTCCATCTCACCATCCATCTAGTTGAAGGCCTAGGTCATGGTTATAAGTGGAAACATGACCGAATACAAAACAGTGTAGTTATTCCCTCCGCAAGGCAATCAAACAAGCAAAGCATCAGTATAGAGGCAAATTGGAGTCGCAATTCAAACACAAGAGGTATGTGGCAGGGTCTACAGACAATCACGGATCACAAAAAGAAAACCAGCCCCGTTGCGGACATTGACGTCTTGCTCCCAGACAAATTAAACAACTTCTTGGCGCGCTTTGAGGACAATACAGTGCCACCGACACGGCCCACTACCATAGACCCTGGGCTCTCCTTCTCCATGGCAGACGTGAGTAAAACATTTAAACGTGTTAACCCTCGCAAGGCTGCCGGCCCAGACGGCATCCCTAGCCGTGTCCTCAAAGCATGCGCAGACCAGCAGGCTGGTGTGTTTACAGACATATTCAATCAATCCCTATCCCAGTCTGCTGTCCCCACATGCTTCAAGATGGCCACCATTGTTTCTGTTCCCAAGAAAGCTAAGGTAACTGAACTAAATGACTATCGCCCCGTAGCACTTACTTCTGTCATCATGAAGTGCTTTGAGAGACTAGTCAAGGATCATATCACCTCCACCCTACCTGTCACCCTAGACCCACTCCAATTTGCTTACCGCCCCAATAGGTCCACAGATGATGCAATTGCCATCACACTGCACACTGCCCTATCCCATCTGGACAAGAGGAATACCTATGTAAGAATGCTGTTCATTGACTACAGCTCAGCATTCAACACCATAGTACCCTCCAAACTCGTCATTAAGCTTGAGACCATGGGTCTAGACCCCGCCCTGTGCAACTGGGCCCTGGACTTTGACGGGCCTCCTCCAGTTGGTGAAGGTAGGAAACAACATCTCCACTCCGCTGATCCTCAACACTGGGGCCCTACAAGGGTGCTTTCTCAGTCCTCTCCTGTACTCCCTATTCACCCATGACTGCGTGGTCATGCACACCTCAAACTCAATCATCAAGTTTGCGGACGACACTACAGTAGTAGGCTTGATTACCAACAATGACGAGACGGCCTACAGGGAGAAGGTGAGGGCGCTCGGAGTGTGGTGTCAGGAAAATAACCTCTCACTCAACGTCAACAAAACAAAGGAGATGAACGTGGACTTCAGGAAACAGCAGGGGGAGCACCCCCCTATCCACATCGACGGGACAGTAGCGGAGAAGGTGGAAAGTTAAGTTCCTCAGCGTACACATCACGGACAAACTGAAATGGTCCACCCACACAGACAGCGTGGTGAAGAAGGCGCAATAGCTCTTCTTCAACCTCAGGAGGCTGAAGAAATTTGGCTTGTCATCTAAATTCCTCACAAACTTTTACAGATGCCCAATCGAGAGCATCCTGTCGGGCTGTATCACCGCCTGGTACGGCAACTGCACCGCCCTCAACCGCAAGACTCTCCAGAGGGTAATGCGGTCTGCACAACGCATCACCGCCCTCCAGGACACCTACAGCACCCGATGTCACAGGAAGGCCAAAAATATCATGAAGGACAACAACCACCCAAGCCACTGCCTGTTCACCCAGCTATCATCCAGAAGGCGAGGTTAGTACAGGTGCATCAAAGCTGGGACCGAGAGATTGAAAATCATCTTCTATCTCAAGGCCATCAAACTGTTAAACAGCCATCACTAACATAGAGAGGCTGCTGCCAACATACTGACTCAAATCACTGACCACTTCAATAAATGGATTTAATAAAAGTATCACAATCACTTTAAATAATGCCACTTTATATAATGTTTACATATCCTACGTTACTCATCCCATATGTACAGTGGGGCAAAAAAGTATTTAGTCAGCCACCAATTGTGCAAGTTCTCCCACTTAAAAAGATGAGAGAGGCCTGTAATTTTCATCATAGGTACACTTCAACTATGACAGACAAAATGAGAAAAAAAAGTCCAGGAAATCACATTGTAGGATTTTTCATGAATTTATTTGCTAATTATGGTGGAAAATAAGTATTTGGTCAATAACAAAAGTTTCTCAATACTTTGTTATTTACCCTTTGTTGGCAATGACAGAGGTCAAACATTTTCTGTAAGTCTTCACAAGGTTTTCACACACTGTTGCTGGTATTTTGGCCCATTCCTCCATGCAGATCTCCTCTAGAGCAGTGATGTTTTGGGGCTGTTGCTGGGCAACACGGACTTTCAACTCCCTCCAAAGATTTTCTATGGGGTTGAGATCTGGAGACTTGCTAGGCCACTCCAGGACCTTGAGATGCTTCTTATGAAGCCACTCCTTTGTTGCCCGGGCGGTGTGTTTGGGATCATTGTCATAGTGAAAGACCCATCCACGTTTCATCTTCAATGCCCTTGCTGATGGAAGGAGGTTTTCACTCAAAATCTCACGATACATGGCCCCATTCATTCTTTCCTTTACACGTATCAGTCGTCCTGGTCCCTTTGCAGAAAAACAGCCCCAAAGCATGATGTTTACACCCCCATGCTTCACAGTAGGTATGGTGTTCTTTGGATGCATCTCAGCATTCTTTGTCCTCTAAACACGACGAGTTGGGTTTTTACCAAAAAGTTATATTTTGGTTTCATCTGACCATATGACATTCTCCCAATCTTCTTCTGGATCATCCAAATGCTCTCTAGCAAACTTCAGACGGGCCTGGACATGTACTGGCTTAAGCAGGGGGACACATCTGGCACTGCAGGATTTGAGTCCCTGGCGGCGTAGTGTGTTACTGATGGTAGGCTTTGTTACTTTGGTCCCAGCTCTCTGCAGGTCATTCACTAGGTCCCCCCGTGTGGTTCTGGGATTTTTGCTCACCGTTCTTGTGATAATTTTGACCCCACGGGGTGAGATCTTGCGTGGAGCCCCAGATCGAGGGAGATTATCAGTGGTCTTGTATGTCTTCCATTTCATAATAATTGCTCCCACATTTGATTTCTTCAAACCAAGCTGCTTACCTATTGCAGATTCAGTCTTCCCAGCCTGGTGCAGGTCTACAATTTTGTTTCTGGTGTCCTTTGACAGCTCTTTGGTCTTGGCCATAGTGGAGTTTGGAGTGTGACTGTTTGAGGTTGTGGACAGGTGTCTTTTATACTGATAACAAGTTCAAACAGGTGCCATTAATACAGGTAACGAGTGGAGGACAGAGGAGCCTCTTAAAGAAGAAGTTACAAGTCTGTGAGAGCCAGAAATCTTGCTTGTTTGTAAGTGACCAAATACTTATTTTCCACCATAATTAGCAAATAAATTCATGAAAAATTCTACAATGTGATTTCCTGGACTTTTTTTTCTCATTTTGTCTGTCATAGTTGAAGTGTACCTATGATGGAAATTACAGGCCTCTCTCATCTTTTTAAGTGGGAGAACTTGCACAATTGGTGGCTGACTAAATACTTTTTTGCCCCACTGTATATACTGTATTTTATACCATCTATTGCATCTTGCTTATGCCGTTTGGCCATCGCTCATCCATATATTTATATGTACATATCATCCCTTTACATTTGTTTGTATAAGGTAGTCGTGGTGAATTTGTTAGATTACTAAGGCTACACTCGCATTAACATCTGCTAACCATGTGTATGTGATCAATGCAATTTCATTTGATTTGATGATACTGTAGTGAATTTAGTGGTGTGCTGACCTTAGAAGCAAGGGAAAGTTACACGGTTAGCTGGAAGGTTAGGATTAAACCAATGGAAAGAGATAATTCCTCATTGAATGCACGCCTGTTGCAGGTCTAAGTGATGCAGAATGTTTATTTTGGAATGAGCATCAATTTTGGCAGCTTTGATTCTAACTCTGACACATTCTGTAGTAGACATGAATACCAGTTCAGACATCTGAATCCATGTCCTCCACCCTGCACTAGTGGTGGCCTTTACACATGACTTTTACATGTTGATCTGGTCTCCTAATTAGACAGTCACCTCTACCACCTCCTCTCTGCATCTTGCTACTGCTATTTTAGTAACCGGAGACAGACCCCCTAAAGAGGTGGTGCTGTTTTTTCTCACTACGCTATTAGCATGATTAATTAGGGGTCAAGAATGTATTACCTGTTAACGATCAGTAAACACTGTCATTAGATATACTGATCTACTTTGGGGCTGAGTGTTTAAATGTGTTACGTTTATCCAAATACGTTCCCTTAGCTGACAACATTCAAAGGGGGCATTCTGGCATTGTACAAGACAATGTCACGTCCTGACCTTAGTATTCTTTGTTTTCTTTATTATTTTGGTTAGGTCAGGGTGTGACGAGGGTGGTATGTGTGTTTTTGTCTTGTCTAGGGTTTTTTGTATATCTAGGTGTGTGTGTCTAGTCTAGACATACAGTATGTAGGTCTATGGTGGCCTAGATTGGTTCCCAATCAGAGGCAGCTGTTGATCGTTGTTTCTGATTGGGGATCCTATTTAGGTTGCCATTTTCCAGTTTGGTTTGTGGGTTATTGTCTTTGTGAAGTTGCATGTATGCACTCTTTGTTTATAGCAGTCACGTTCATTTTGTTAGTTTGTTTAGTGTTCTTTGTGTTTATTCGTCGTTCATTAAAAGTATGTGTTCACATCACGCTTTGGTCTCCTCACTACAACGATCGTGACAGACAATTTATTGTTTCAATCATCTCTCGAAGGCAAAACATTGACAAAAGGTGGAAAATATACTGTTATGAATCCCCCAGAAAACAGTCCCACTGGTTGAATCAATGTTGTTTCCAGGTCATTTCAATGAAATTACGTTGAACCAACATTTTATTAACATTTTTGCCCAGTGGGATGTTTCTTAGTGCTTTCCATTGTCCTGTCCTGTCCTTGTGGGTTGGTTTACCACCTCATCATCACCCTGTACAGAGTGTTTATGTCTTGAAGATGATGTGTTCACGTTTCAGTCCTGTTATTGCTGCACGTTCCTTTGGAAAGACTCCCACCCCTATTCAAACCCTCATAAGTTTGGAAAACAGATATTCTTCCCAGTCACCTTGCTTCCTCTGTTCGCTTTGATGACGTCAACCCTGATGCTCTCACATCCTCTCCACGTCTCAGAACTGAGCCAATGGTTTGAAAATGATGGGTCTTGGCTCTAAGGACTTTTCCCCCCATTTATATTTCAGTAACATTGTCTTTCCTTTTCTGGTGTAAATACTGGCCAAGTTCTAAGTCTCTAACGGATGGCACTGAAACGTTATGTCATCAAAAGCTGTTTCGGTACAGAATACAACCTCGGTTTCACTCCCATTTTCTTCCCAAACCAGTAACCCACAGTTCTTCCCAATGAACTATTACAATATATGTCAACAAGTCAAACGATGGCTGTTTCATTGATGGAAAAATTGGAAGTATCTTTTTGCTTTCTCAGCAACTTCTTAATTACATCTATACATTTAGATGAACTGCAAGACTCTGCTCCAACACAATGAAATAGGTATTTATACCATTTGGTATTAAGCCAGCTTATTTAGCCAGCTTATTGAGCTAAATCCCTCTATTTCTGTAGGTTTATTGATGTCTAGCCATTAGGTACAGCATATGGTTTCAATTAACCATTTAAACATGTATACAGAACATTATGTCAGCTCAGTTAAAAAATGCATCACAACTTTATACAGCCAATCCAGAAATAACAAACTCCATTCTGTTCTGTTTATTAGAATGCTCAAATTCTCCAGACATTCCATATGTAACACTTCCATTCTGTTCTGTTTATTAGAATGCTCAAATTCTCCAGACATTCCATATGTAACACTTCCATTCTGTTCTGTTTATTAGAATGCTCAAATTCTCCAGACATTCCATATGTAACACTTCCATTCTGTTCTGTTTATTAGAATGCTCAAATTCTCCAGACATTCCATATGTAACACTTCCATTCTGTTCTGTTTATTAGAATGTTCAAATTCTCCAGACGTTCCATATGTAACACTTCCATTCTGTTCTGTTTATTAGAATGTTCAAATTCTCCAGATGTTCCATATGTAACACTTCCATTCTGTTCTGTTTATTAGAATGTTCAAATTCTCCAGACGTTCCATATGTAACACTTCCATTCTGTTCTGTTTATTAGAATGTTCAAATTCTCCAGATGTTCCATATGTAACACTTCCATTCTGTTCTGTTTATTAGAATGCTCAAATTCTCCAGATGTTCCATATGTAACACTTCCATTCTGTTCTGTTTATTAGAATGCTCAAATTCTCCAGACGTTCCATATGTAACACTTCCATTCTGTTCTGTTTATTAGAATGTTCAAATTCTCCAGACGTTCCATATGTAACACTTCCATTCTGTTCTGTTTATTAGAATGTTCAAATTCTCCAGATGTTCCATATGTAACACTTCCATTCTGTTCTGTTTATTAGAATGTTCAAATTCTCCAGACGTTCCATATGTAACACTTCCATTCTGTTCTGTTTATTAGAATGTTCAAATTCTCCAGATGTTCCATATGTAACACTTCCATTCTGTTCTGTTTATTAGAATGCTCAAATTCTCCAGATGTTCCATATGTAACACTTCCATTCTGTTCTGTTTATTAGAATGTTCAAATTCTCCAGACGTTCCATATTTAACACTTCCATATGTGAATGTAGCACACACGCACACTCTCGCACACGCGCACAGACACACACACAAAATGATATGTCCACTACAGGAAATACACTGGTACGTTCCTGGGAAACCAACAGCTTGTTAACCAGGTCATGATTATAATAACGATCTCATGCTAAACCATACTATCATTGGATGACACAAATACACACACACACACACACACACACACACACACACACACACACACACACACACACACACACACACACACACACACACACACACACACACACACACACACACACACACACACACACACACACACACACACACACACACACACACACTTTTTGTTCGCATTCTGTGTTTAATTTGTCTTTTAACAGACTGTCTCATCCCTGGCCAGATCAGCCCATCCCCTCATCCTGGCACTCACACGCTGCATGAGGTACTACATGTGCAGCAGGACCATTGACCAGCGCTGACCGAAGCATTAAAAGGGCAACCAATAGATCCACTTAATGTAAGATGGACTAAGCTGGTTAAGCCCATTTATACAACACACACACTTGAGTATCCGCACAAACACAGACACACACGCACAGAGCATTTGGTTTCTTGGATTTCAAATCAAAATCACATTTTATTTGTCAAGCTTCAGGTGTCGACTAACATGAAATGCAGAGTTAAAGATAAAGATAAATGAGATAAAATATAAATAGTAACACAGGGAATAAATACAGTGAATAATGAATAACAACAACCAGTAAAAATACATGGCTGTATACAGAGAGTACCAGTAACGTGTGAATTATGGGCGGCCAGGGGGGGCTCCGCTCCCCTGAATGAGATGTTAGCTCCCCTAAATGCAACAACATTTGAACTTTGGGGGGGTTCTCTAAATAATTTAGCAGTAAATATGAAAATCTTCAACTCAAACAACCCTACCTCTCTGTCATTTAAACCATTTATTTATATGTGGCAGTACTCTTTATGCATAGATTTTCCTTTGTACTTCCTAATTTTTGCCATTTGTCTGCCATGCGTCCCTGATTAAAAATAGCCTTTATTCCAGTGCATTAGTTTTATCTGTTGATTTATCATTGTTTGTTTTTGTCAGTCAGTTGTTTAGAGCGCTCATTGTTTTGTTTTTCAGGCGCGCGTGGGTACTGGTCTTCTCCGTGCCGTCCGGGGCCAGAAGTACCAGACCATTTATACAGTTTTATTACTTTCTATCAATATTTGTTTTCTTTTCTGGATCAGCTGATGATGATTGACAATACCACTAGACAACTATCCTACAGCTAGACACCAATGCGCATCCAATCCCTCCAACAAGTATATGTTAATGACAGTAGGCTTGTAGTTGACTCTTTGGGTTAGAAGCATTACATTTTGCAATGGCATAGTCCTACATTATTGTGGATTTGTGTGCCCATGACAACTGTTTTCACAGAGAAACATCATTAAATGTTACGTAGGCATAGTTAGACTTACAGTGCATTTTCCAAGATCTCCAAGATCCATGATTCATACAGGGTTTAAGTTACATTTTCTAATTCAATTGGTAAATGCTTAGTAATTGTCACGCCCTGATCTGTTTCACCTGTCTTTGTGGTTGTCTCCACCTCCCTCCATGTGTCGCCCATCTTCCCCATTATCCCCTGTGTACTTATACCTGTGTTTTCTGTTTGTCTGTTGCCAGTTGGTCTTATTTGTCAAGCTTACCACTGGTCGTCCGCTCCTGTCTCCGCTCCTGTCGTCAGCTCCTGTCTTTTCCCAGCTTCTCTTTCTCTCGTCCTCCTGGTTTTTGACCCTTGTCTGTCCTGACCCTGCCTGCCGTCCTGTACCTTTGCCTCTACTCTGGATTGTTGACCTCTGTCTGCCTTGACCTGTCGTTTGCCTGCCCTGGTGGTTACAATAAACATTGTTACTTCACACAGTCTGCACTTGGGTTTTTACCTTGATTCCTGATAGTAATGACAAATAACACTGTCATAAATGGCATTAATGTAAAGAAAGAAAGGTTGTGTTTTATGTCACACGATCTGTGAAAACTCCAAGCATTTAACTAGTTAAATATGGACTAGGGGGTAAAACATGTTTTAATTGAACTCATGTATTATTTTGAATGTAGACTACCTATTCTGCGTGTGTTAATGTGTTTAAAATTGATTTGGCTGAGAGGGTAGGCTACCGGCAGGGGTGTAGGCCTAGTGGAGGGGAAACGCAAGTAAATGCTGTTTACCCACCTAAAAAACAAACATTGAAAGCATAGGGAGAGTTACTTTTTTCACCACTACCGGCAATCAGAGTTAACCCACCTATTTTTTGGAACACTATATCACTGGCTACCGGTAGGCATATTTGAAGTCCAGGATCCAGTTGTAGAGGAATGTGTTCAGCCCCAGTGTCCTGAGCTTGGTGATGAGCTCGCAGGGTACTATGGTGTTGAACGCTGAGTTGTAGTCAATGAACATAATTCTTACATAGGTATTCCTTTTGTCCAGGTGGGTGAGGGCAGTGTGGAGTGCAATAAAGAGTCCGTCATCTGTGGATCTGTTGGGGCTATGTGCGAATTGGAGTGTGTCCAGGGTGTCTGGGGTGATGGTGTTGATGTGAGCCATGACCAGCCTTTCAAAGCATTTCATGGCTATAGATGTGAGTACTACGGGGTGATAGCAATTTAGGCAGGTTACTTTGGCGTTCTTGGGTACGGGGACTATAGTGGTCTGTGGTAGTCTGCTTGAAACAAGTTGGTATTACAGACCGGGTCAAGGATAGGTGATTTCTTATTTTTTGTTCTTTTTACTGGATTGTTGGGTTTAGAGCTTGCAAGAAAAGCATTTCACTGTACTTGAAAAATTAAAATGTCAGTGAAGACACTTGCAAGCTGGTCAGAGCATGCTCTGAGTACGCATCCTGGTATTCCGTCTGGCCCTGTGGCTTTGTGAATGTTAACCTGTTTAAAGGTCTTACTCACATTGGCTCTGGAGAGCGAGATCACACAGTCTTCCGGAACAGCTGGTGCTCTCATGCATGGTTCAGTGTTGCTTGCGAGCATTGAAGACATTTAGCTCTTCTGGTAGGATCGCGTCGCTGGGCATCTCACAGCTGGGTCTCCCTTTTGTAATCCGTGATAGTTTGCAAGCCCTGCCACATCTGTCGAGCGTCCGAGCCGGTGTAGTATGATTCGATTTCAGCCCTGTATGGACACTGCCTGTTTGATGGCTATATATGTTGTGCTCATTCCAGGCAACATGTTTGTCATGCAAAAGATCACCGTTCTGATCAAAATAACATAACATTTAAAATAGACAGGAAGGCACATTATTCAGTGTGTGTTCCAAATACTGCCACTCGCAATTGCATCACATGCAGTTGACTTACTTTAAATAATCATGATGCAGAGATTGTTTTATGGTATTTTTTGCACAGATCTGTGCTCTTTTGCTTGACAATAATGTTACACTCCATTTGCAGTGATGTTTTTTTGTTTGATTGGCCCAGTACAGGTGGGTATTAAGCATGAATATACTGTATATATTTTACACAGCCATGCTATATATATACAGTATATATATTATACCATAGAGTCAAAGATAAGGTTTGATTGATCCCTACTCTAATAGGAGCTACGGTACATGCACACATGCATTTAAACCTATACTGTTTGTACAGGCTAATGAATATTGAGTGCTGGTATCAGGTTAATGTTGCTCAAATTGTCAGTAAGGATACAACTGAACGCATTCAACCAATATGTGTCTTCTGCATTTAACCCAACCCCTCTGAATCAGGGAGGTGAAGGAGTCATTTAACCCAACCCCTCTGAATCAGGGAGGTGAAGGAGTCATTTAACCCAACCCCTCTGAATCAGGGAGGTGAAGGAGTCATTTAACCCAACCCCTCTGAATCAGGGAGGTGAAGGAGTCATTTAACCCAACCCCTCTGAATCAGGGAGGTGAAGGAGTCATTTAACCCAACCCCTCTGAATCAGGGAGGTGCAGGGGGGCTGCCTCCCGGGGGGGAGTTATTGTTGCTGGTTACTGCTTTGCTCAAGGGCAGAAAGGCATATCTCACTCACATACATTCACACATACACGCACATTCTCACTCACATATACTGTAGTCTCACTCACACATACGGTAGTCTCACTCACACATACGGTAGTCTCACTCACATATACTGTAGTCTCACTCACACTTAGTGTAGTCTCACTCACACATACGGTAGTCTCACTCACATATACTGTAGTCTCACTCACACCTAGTGTAGTCTCACTCACACATACGGTAGTCTCACTCACACCTAGTGTAGCCTCACTCACACCTAGTGTAGTCTCACTCACACATACTGTAGTTTCACTCACATATACTGTAGTCTCACTCACACATACTGTAGTTTCACTCTGACACATGGGCACATGGATAGAGACATTCACACTGTCATGCATGCACCTTCTCCTGCCTGTCTCTCCCTCATACACACACATATGCACATGATGTGAGCCATAACACACACATGCATGTACCTGCCAACCCGTGTGTGCATTATGTATACACACACATGCACACACACTCACTCTCTTTCTCTCTCACACACACACACACTCTCTCTCACACACACACACACACACACACACACACACACACACACACACACACACACACACACACACACACACACACACACACACACACACACACACACACACACACACACACACACACACACACACACACACACACACACACACAATGTGTGTGTGTGCAGAGGGGGTCGACAGAGAGAGCGATGGAGAGAAGCCAATACCCACCACATGGGGGCGACAGAGAGGGGCAGGAGACCCATGACGCTGTGGTGTGACTAACAGATGTGTGTGTGCCACTGCCAGAGGCTCCAACACTGATACATTCCTGTCATGGATCTACATGCTTCACCTTCCTTATAACATCCACCAATCACCTTACTGGTTGGGGCTCCAGCCCAGTCAAATAGCTCTCTGGTAATCCTTATGTTATGGACAGTTATTTAATTGAAGACCTTGGTTGATTATACAGCAAGTCATAAAAATCATAAATCTCTCTAGAAATGACAGTTTTTAGATGGACAGTGCAATTTGTGTTCTGGTAGAATAGGCTTATTTGGCACCTACCTTTTCTTCTGTTAAAGAAGAACATTCTGTAGAGCATTTAGTATTACTGTATATTACACACTAAATAACAGGCCCCATTGTGACAAGAGGTGCACCAGAATACTGTACCATTCCCTCATCTGATATATTCCAGGTGAGATGAATTGGGTTAAGGTTAGAATAAGGGTTAGGGGAAGGGTTAAACTAAAATGCAACGTTTGGGAGTAACTGATTATGTAGTCAGTTACATGCCATTTGATTACAAACAAACTGTAATCAGTTAAGTTACCAGCAAAAATATTCTAATCAGTAATAGGATTCCAGATACTTTGAAAGTCAGAGACTACTAGGATGACACACCAAATGCATTTGATGGATCCTTTTTGTCTTCTTCTAATGCTTCTTAAGGGGAAAGTAATCCAAAAGAAACTGAAAGTAGTCAAATTATTTGACTGAGTTTGGGTAAACCAAAAGTTACATTCCTGTTCACAATTTTGGACCGGTAATTAGTAACTAACGGATTACATTTAGAAAGTAACATACCCAATCCTGCTAAAATGCTACAGTTGTCCCCAATGTGACTTGAACATGCAACCTTTTGCTAGACAGTCGCGGTTTAAGTCCACCCTTCCTCCCCGACCAACCTCCATACTTTCTGTCTGAAGTAACTAGACCATTAGTACATATCATTTGTCTTAGAGGTGCTCAGAAATAGACGTGTTGGCTGACAATGTCACTAAAATGATGCACGCACATCGATGTGGTCGGAAGTCGTGCTTTGTTATGATTCTGAGCGATCAGAAAGCTAGCAAAAATGACAAGCTGCCATGTGGGGAATCATAGGTGGCTCGTTTCACCTAGTTTAATCTTGTTCTTGATACCACGTCTTGTTTTGAGGCGTTTTGACTGATTTCATGTCAATGCTAATATGGCTAAAATTCACTAGCTAGCTAACCAACAACTGTAACAATGTATTTAAGAGACAACAAGTGCTCATTGTGCAAATTTACTTGTTTTCAATAAACATTTGGAGACTAAATATAGTTGACATGTCAACAATCAAATTTTGCCCTATAGTTGCGCACACGTTGGTTTTGTTGCTAAACAACCAACTCGCCTATATGTATAGTATGTTTCGTATGGCTCTGAGGCCAGGCTGAGCGCACCTGATTTTAATCTAGGTTTGAAAATAAATTGACCAGTTGGGAGTTCTCACAGAGAGGTTTGGGAAACACTGCTGTATAAATATCTCCCTGTCAATATGCAATATGTATATTGTCTGGTATCTCAGTGTGTGTAAGTGACCCAAAACTGTAAGGAATCATGGAGGCTTACAGACATATCTTACACCGTGATGATATCAATACTATTCCAGTAAATATACTATATCGGGTTTCCTACGTTTTTTTTTTAAAGAGTCAATTGGAGCAAACTTGTTTTAAAGTGTCTATCTTTGTTGTTAACACAACCTTCCAATAGTTCATAGGTCCAGGGCATGCTGCCTGTTGCGGGAGTAGGATTCATGAAAAAGACTGAAGATATCCCCTATAGAGCAGACATGTTTTTACCACAGTTATCTGGGTGTCACTGGCCTCGTATCAAATCTGTCAGCTATTAAACAATATACAGTACTTACGATGTATCTTGATACCCAAGACTATTCAACCACGACCATAGGCAATTTACATTTTACTTGATTGGTTGTCGCATTTAAATATTTAATATAAAATCCATAAATGTAGCTCATATTCGCTGAAGCGATGTGAGTTTTAACACTACTGTTGCCTTCAGCTTGTTGTTGATATAATATTATTCTGGTATATCTACATTACATCACTCTTACTGTTTACCTTGGATCCTGTTTGTTTCAGATGTCCAGTCCCCTCCCTGAACTTCTCTGAAAACCCCACAACAGAGAGCCAGCGCAACAATAGTTCTGGCAACTACAGAAAACATAGCCCCTTATAAATACACCATTCAAGTCAGGCTTGATAGCCCATTAATCCCCTAAAGCCTTGATATTTCACCTTATGGATATAGTTGTAGTTTTGCACAAAATCACTTATGCTTACTTGTTATGAGGGCCTTTCAACTTTTAAGAGTGGTCTAAGAGTCTCTCCAGTACTCTGTGTTTGGTGTGTGACCGTAGAATATTACAGTGTGAATACTTTCTCACCTGCTTTCTCCGGTGTCTCACCTGTTCCTCCTCACGACCTTGTTCACCTGGAAACTCCGTCCATCACTATGAAGTCTATACTCGTTTGACTGTTCCATAGATATTACAGCTCCATCTAGTGACAGGGCAAGTAGAGCCCTCCACACACCGAACATAGAGTTGGTTAGAGGGCGCACTTTCCACAAAACCTATGCTATCACAGAAGCAATAATGTCAAAGATAGGAGGTGGGCCCTCTTTCCAACTCTATGACAACGACACACACAACGTGGACATACCAAGGGTTATGACCTCTGATGGCGACACCCCCAGAAAAATGCTGCTTTTTAATTGGTATTTTTATTTGGTTCAGGACGCCTTAGGCGGAGCCCCTGCTCAGAAAAAAGAGAGGAACATCTTTATTGTTGATATATTAAGTCTGAACTACTGTAAGTGCTTGTGCTTTTAATAAGCAATTAGAGTTTTTTTTATACAGCATTTATATACAGCGTCTATACATACAAACATTCACACTAACATGGGCACTGAAGGCATGACAGTCCGCCTGCAGCCTCCAATTCTCTTCAGACTTAAAAAAAAGAACAAAAGAAAGGCAAAGTAAAAAAGAAGAGAAAGAAAACAGGCATTAGCATGGCATCCCAGAAACCACCACCGTGCTTCAAGTCAAAAGAAGAAAAGCATGCGTATAGATCTTTGGGCATGGCTTCTGTTTCGGAACGTATATATTGTTTATTCTACATCTTTAAGAGCTATTTTCATCTTGGTTGTATGAGCTGATGTTACATGACAGATGGGGGAATGGAATGTGAAGAAGAAGAAATAAATGCTTTATGGAAAATCTTAAATCTTTAAACTGTTGGAACATTTAGTAAAAACAACAAAATTGAAATCAACAGTGAAGCAAGCAGGAGACATGGCAATCGACTACAATGTGAAAGAAAGAAAATCGGAATTCTTTCAAATAGTACGACATATTGTAAAGGTACACTTTGAACGCTAGCTACTACACAGGTAATATACTCTAGTGCATTCTAGTATCCTAGCTGGTGTTAATGGTATTAAGACACGAGTTAACCCTTTGCTGCCCGCTCCGCAGGTCAGCTTACCTACTGTAATTGTCACAGATTTATGCACGTAAAGGCTTGTTGCACACAAAAGGTCTACACCGGTCAAATTCAGATTTTTCGGCCAATCTCAACCAGCTGACATGTGTGAGGTATTAAAGGGTTAATCGTGTACATATTTTCAAAGTGGTCATATATATTTTTTGTTGTTGTTGAAAATATTTTGTTGTCTTTCATAATGTTTCTTTCACACACAAAATAACATTTCAGTCATGCAATCTGAGGGCACACACTTCAAAACCAATGCACAGTCTTCTGTTAAAGGACAATTCCGCCACTTTTCAACCTCATATTCATTATCTCCAGCACCATATCAGTGTCTACATGTGTGAAAACGACACGTTGTTTTGTCTATGCTCTGTGGTTAAAAAGAGAAGAAGAAAGGTCCTAATAAAAGGCTTCTCTGTGACATCACAGGGTAGGCTTAAAAGTTAAAAACAAACAGTGCTTTTCAAAACCCGCAACGAGTTTCTAGCCAGAGGGATGATGGTATTTTCTTGATGATGTCATCTTTTTAACTTCATATTTGTTTTCTCCAAAACATAGAAATGTGACGTTTTCACATATGTAGACGATGGTATTGTAATGGATATAATGAAAATGAGGTTGAAAAGTGGGTGACATCCCCTTTAAGTTGAGCTTTTTGACAGGTAACTACCATTAGGTAGTGTTACAGTATTTAATGAGTTGACGGATTATTGTGTATGGAAGACCTGTTACAGGATAATGCCAGTGATTACTGTTGTAGAATATGAAATGTACAAATGGCACATGGTCTATTATAAATCAACTGTTTGCATACAGAGCTGGTTTGAGTTATTACTAAGCCATCTATGGAAGGTTTGGTACTGAGTTTTGTAACTGTTCTGTCTTTGCTCATGAGAACATTAAGTACTGTAACTGTTAAAACTGTATTGGATGTTCGCTATGGTTTTAAAATGGGGATAAAGTTGCCGATCAGTGTTGTGGGGTGGATGGGGGGCTGCGGTTCACACACACACACACACACACACACACACACACACACACACACACACACACACACACACACACACACACACACACACACACACACACACACACACACACACACACACACACACACACACACACACACACACACACACACACACACACACACACACACACTCTCTCTCTCTCTGGGGTGGACTACTTTTTCTCTACTTCTTCCTGTAGTTGCCCAGCTGGATGGCGGAGCGGTCGAACACACAGCGGAAGGTGATGGGCTGCACCTCCCAGTAAGGGACGGGGTTGGAGAACAGGCTGATGCCAGAGTACATGGCCTTCTTGGTATTGTAGCCTGGTGGGCAGAAGTCCTGGGTGCCCACCACCCCTATCTTGTTGCTGTGGAGGTAGATCACCTGGGAACATATCAACCACAATGAGTGGTTAGAGGGAGGGATGTCTGGAAATGAACATTGCGTATATAGAAAGGTCCTTTCTGTGTTAATCAACTTATTTATATTTTATTTCATCATCATCATCATGAGATTGATCTGTAATGGTTACACCCTCCTGACAAAACCCTGTGTGAGGTGGAACATTCATGGACATGAAGCCTTTACCCATTCTCCCAGGTGTGACGGGACACCTGTGTGTCCGGTGGAACCCACCTGGATGTACTTGTGGTCAGGCAGGCCTGCAGGCACGGTGGTGAGGGCATTGTTGTCCAGGTGAAGCTCTCTGAGGTGAGGAACCATGGCCAGAGAACCGTTCTCCACCTGGCTGATCTCATTGTAGCTTAGACCCAGCCTAGGAGACAAACCAGCCAATGGGGAGAGACACAGAATGTGTCAGAGCCAATGGGACAGAGACACGATGTGTAAAAGAGCCAATGAGACAGAGGTACAGAAGAAGAGCGATATAAGAGGGCATGAAGCCCTGAGCTGTCGCTACAAGTCCCAACATACAGAATGTATAAAAAGAAATGAGAGAAAGAGGAAAGAAAACATCCAATGGGAAAGACACAAACTCGTTTTCTGCCAATGAAAACCATGGGCAGAATGTAGACTAGCAAATGAGAAAGAGGTTCTACTTTTGCCAAGGGACCAACTTCGTTGACAAAATGAAATACTCGCTAGCGAACTTGTTGCCGATCCAGAAAATGTAAAATAATATTTTTAGTGAATCCTGCAGCTCTTCCAAAATAAACTGCATGAGAGTATATTTCTGTTGATTAGTCTCCCTACTTTGGCATGAGTCTTTTCCTACCCTCGAAGCAGTGATCTTATAAACCCAGCTGTTGATTTTCAGAAACATTGCTTTCATATGCATTTTGTTAAAACTCTCAAACACATAATGCCTTGATAAATCAACGCCCCCAATGTCTCAATGAGAGTCAGAGAGAGAGAGACAGAGAGAGAGTGACAGAATGAGAGAGCTCTGACAGGCACAGCCACAGGGAGTGAGAGAGAACCAGGAGTTGGGTTCTCTGAGTGAGTCTGTCTGGTTGGAGAGACAGAGAGAGACAGAGAGACACACAGAGAGACACAGAGAGAGACACACAGAGAGACACAGAGAGAGACAGAGAGAGACAGAGAGACACACAGAGAGACACCGAGAGAGACAGAGAGAGACAGAGGCACACAGAGAGACACAGAGAGAGACACAGAGAGAGAGCGAGAGAGCGAGACAGTACTAGCAGCAGAGTACCAGTGAATGGGACGATGTGGTACAAAAAACACTAGTGGCATTAATGCCAAGAAGTACCGCATCAATTCAAATACTCCTTATATAACTGAATTGGTGACTAACCCAGGATTGTTGCTGAGGTTTGAAATACATACTAGGGTGTGTGTGTGTGTGCGGGGCACTGTTGTCTAGAGATGGACCCAATATCCCACTACAGGACTACTTATGAAGTGTTGACCCACTCATCAAATACAGTGAAGAAGAATACTGTAAGCATGCTTTGTCCTCGTCAAGAGCATTTATGAAACGTTTTTGAAAAAAACGTTTTTGAAACATTGAGTAGAAGTGTTGAAACATCTTTACTTAGCCAGGTTCTTGAGGCCCTTCAGGTTGTCCGCCTGCACCTTGGTGATCTTGTTGCTGTCCAGGTGGAGCTCGGAGAGGGAGGAGGGCAGACCTGGCAACCCACAGGAGAGAGACAATGACGAGAGGACAAACAACCGGGGAAACCACAGCAGTTGTGGTGAGGGGAAGGTAAGTGGTTAATGTCTACGTACAGTATGCCAGTAGGACTCTGAATCCATACTAATTCTAATGCATCTGAAATGGCACCCTAATCCCTAGTGCACTACTTTTGACTAGGTAATAGTGCACTATAGGGAATAGGATGCCAACTCAGACGCAGCCTCTAACATCCAGAGGCCTCTCCTTCATCCCTTCTATTCGTATTAAAGCATTAGATTAGAGGATCTCTCTCTGAGTACTATTCGATCTGAACTGGTGGCCAGATTCCCACAATAGGCCAGATAACATTCATGTTACACGCCTTTGAATGAATATGCTGTTTTAGTTTTCCTCTCTTGGTTCCACACTGTAACCATTGTTCAGTGGAGCCTATCAATCCAAATGTGCATTCCTGCAGTGCAAGATGATTGATGATTTTGGCTGTGGTCGATTGAGTAAGAGATCCTCACTGTTAACTTGAATTCCTTTGTTTTAGCTGGAGCTATTGAGCTGTGAACTATTCAAACCAGGCCTGGTTGAAAATATAGATTCAGGCCCTGCACTGTAAAACAAAAAGATGTTGATTCAACGTACAATTGAAAGGCATTAAGTTGCAATTGTGAGTAGGCTCAACAAAATGTTCACACACCAACTATTGTTGTGAGTTTGCTCAACAAACATTTTCACAATCCCATTGCAGCTGGTTGCCTTTTGTTGTTGTAGTGTGGTCAAAATCCCTACAGCCATCCTTTATTGAAATGACATGTTATTTTCCATATTCTTTAGTTGGATCCTCATAGTGAAATGATCTGACATGACTGGATAGGTGAAAGTGATGGCGGTCCCGTGTGGCTCAGTTGGTAGAGCATGGCGCTTGCAACGCCAGGGTTGTGGGTTCATTCCCCACGGGGGGACCAGGATGAATATGTATGAACTTTCCAATTTGTAAGTCGCTCTGGATAAGAGCGTCTGCTAAATGACTTAAATGTAAATGTTAAATGTAATGGCTCTCTGCTCATACCTAGCCTTGTGTTAGATTTCCTATGATCCTTCAAGGGACTGGAAGGAAGGATGATTTGTGATGGGGTGACCAGAGAGGGCAGTACCTTTGGGGATCTCTGTCAGGTTGGTGTCTGCAATGCGGATGTATGAGACCTTCTTCAGGGCCCCGAACGCCCCAGCCTCAACCCCTGCACTCTTCAGGGGGTTGGAGCCGAGCTCTGGAAAGAGAAGGGAGAGAGAGACAGACAGAGAGACAGAGAGAATTAAGGGAGATAGAGTATTAAGAGACAGAGGGAGCAGAAATAAAGAGAGAGAGCAAGAGAGAGATAGACAGAGAAGAAGATAAATAGAGAGGTAGACAATCAGGGGAGGAGACAGAAAAGAAAACAGAGAGAAAAAAGGTCCATTAACCACATCCCAGTCCTGGTGTGTTACGGGAATCTCAACCTACTCATGTATAAACATGGTTTGCGGCCGGCGTGGGATATTGTCCATAAGCCCTGTCTGCCTCGTCCTTTAGCCTCGCTGGATTGGCCGATTTGTCACACTGGGGATATAATCTGAGGATCAGTGTGTTTTAGGGCCTACCGCTCCAGTCCTTCAGCTATGCTATAATGAGATACTTTACATTCTGAGAGGGAATGTAACACACACCAGAATAGAGACATTATAAATAAATGTATAAATGTGCACACACACACACACACACACACACACACACACACACACACACACACACACACACACACACACACACACACACACACACACACACACACACACACACACACACACTATCACTCTGTCTGCTGCTGGCACCCTCAAATTCCACTCTCCACTCTGTAAGCAATGAACCAACCCTTCCTCTCTGTAGGCGATTGCTAGCACTCTCTAAACACTGACACGTTGTAATTCATGGTTACACAACACTTTGCATCATCAGTCTCTGACTGTAATGTTTTAGTGTACTTTTTAGCTGAAAACTTGTTAACTTGCTCCTGTCCTATTGCTACTACACAGTCAATTAAGGAAAGATGTTCAAGTAACTGTGTGTACTGTATATGTGTGTTAAGGATTAGACTAGTTCTATCGTATGGAATTTGAGTACCGAACAAGGGATGGGTTGAGTTCATTATGCACCCAACAGAAGAAAACAGACTTGTCATTAAGGCAATCCAGGCAGACTAAAGCAAGGGCACAACATATCTGAAAGATTTCTAATAGTATTTGAAGCCAGGTCTGGTCCATACCCATGACGATGACCTGGGCCATGCCCTCGAAGGAGGCCTTCTTGATCTTAGTGATCTTGTTCTCGTGGATGCGAAGCTCCTGCAGGCTCTTGGGCATGTTGGCGGGCATTTCCTTGAGGTGGTTCTTGGAGAGGTAGAGGCGCTGCAGCTTGCCCAGGGGAATGAAGGCCTTGGGGTGGATTGTGGTGATCTGGTTGTTCACCAGGATCAGGGTCTGGGGAGATTGGAGAGAGTACAATCCCTGTTATATTTAAGCTAATGCTAATGTGTATGTTTTGCTAATGATAATTTATATGTTTATGCTAATTATAATTAGTATGTTGGTGGTAATGCTAATTACTATGTAGATATTTATGCTAATGTACAATTGGGCAACTGCTTTATCTATTTGAGATTGCTTTTGAGATAGCTTTTTCTATTTGAGATAGCTAGCTACATTATTGCAATATATCACTATTATCATGAGCAATGATGTGTTACTCTGAAATGTGTTCTGTCACTGGCTACTTTAATGTGGCTACAACTTCCCGTGGGTGTATGTGATCATTGTTTATGTGTGTAAAATGAAGTAATTGAAGGCAGACTTTTCATTATATCATAGTGAGGTTGCAAAAATTGCTTCACAAACAGACGACTATTTTAGACTATTTTGTACTAGTTGACGAGCATCTTAAACGCTTGACATCAACAAAATACGATGTTTTAGACCTATTGCAGATTGTTTGATTACATTTCACAAGTATGGACTGACTCATTTGAACGTATCCAAGGTAACTGAAATGTGAGATTGTTTTTTAACGTCTGTACAGTAATCCCAACACACCCTTGGACCTAGTCTTAAAGAGCACAGGCGCCAGGGTTGTTGTGATTGGAGGCAATTTCTGAGAAATTTCACAAGAGAAATTGCTGTGTCTGTAGTGGACCGTTCCATACTCAAGGCTGCAGACGGGGGTGGAAGAATGGAGAATGCAGAGAATGCAGCAAATTCCCCCCGGAGAGAACAACTAATGTACGGGGGTAGAAACAGTGTGGGCCATTTGACAGAGGTAGGCTATTTATTACAGGTCAGAAAGCTATACACGTGTAGAGAGGTCACACGATGGCCCAGAGGAGAATAGTTTCCATGGCACCTGGGGAACATTGGTACCTGGATTCCTGTGGTTAAAACAAATGAGTGAACGTGGTTTACAGTGCTGTTTCCTTTGGTAGACTATTTTTAGGATCTTTGATCCGAGTTAAACATGTTAGTTAAACATGTTAGTAGTTTGGAATATGATCAGGAAATCAGCTCTCCAAAAAAAGTACACACACACACACACACACACACACACACACACACACACACACACACACACACACACACACACACACACACACACACACACACACACACACACACACACACACACACACACACACACACACACACACACACACACACACACACACACACACACACACACACCTAAGATCCCTCTTGTCTCAAGAAAGTCCAGAGATAAATCAGATTTCCATTGCTTCGCTCTAGCTGATACTTTTGCATGTATAATACGCCTGTTAGGATGTCATCCAACAAAACACGGCTTCAAGTTCAGCTTCAGTGTTTTCCCTTTAGCTCTCTCCTACCCAAGACATTCAGGTTTCTACACTCACTCTGATGTATACTTTGAAGGGATGTCAATATTGCACTCCCTAGAAGAATTGATACAACATGGCGAATTGTGAATCAATGTTTTTTGGAAAATGCAAAAAATAAGGGGCCAATCAGTATTTGGTGAAAGCTGCAACAGAATGGACATCTTGACTATTTAGTGGACATATTGAGGGTTTAGTGGACATATTAAGTGTTTAGTGGACATATTGAGTGTTTAGTGGACATATTGAGTATTTAGTGGACATCTTGAGTATTTAGTGGATATACAGCATTAAGTGTTTAGTGAACATATTGAGTGTTTAGTGGACATATTAAGTGTTTAGTGGACATATTGAGTGTTTAGTGGATATATTAAGTGTTTAGTGGACATATTAAGTGTTTAGTGGACATATTGAGTGTTTAGTGGACATATTCAGTATTTAGTGGACATATTGAGTATTTAGTGGATATACAGCATTAAGTGTTTAGTGAACATATTGAGTGTTTAGTGGACATATTAAGTGTTTAGTGGACATATTGAGTGTTTAGTGGACATATTGAGTGTTTAGTGGACATACAGTATTAAGTGTTTAGTGGACATATTGAGTATTTAGTGGATATACAGTATTAAGTGTTTAGTGAACATATTAAGTGTTTAGTGGACATATTAAGTGTTTAGTGGACATATTAAGTGTTTAGTGGACATATTGAGTATTTAGTGGATATACAGTATTAAGTGTTTAGTGAACATATTAAGTGTTTAGTGGACATATTAAGTGTTTAGTGGACATATTAAGTGTTTAGTGGACATATTGAGTGTTTAGTGGACATATTGAGTGGTTAGTGGACAAATTGAGTGTTTAGTGGACATATTGAGTCTTTAGTGGATATACAGCATTAAGTGTTTTTTTTATTTTTTATTTATTTTATTTTACCGTTATTTTACCAGGTAAGTTGACTGAGAACACGTTCTCATTTGCAGCAACGACCTGGGGAATAGTTACAGGGGAGAGGAGGGGGATGAATGAGCCAATTGTAAACTGGGGATTATTAGGTGACCGTGATGGTTGAGGGCCAGATTGGGAATTTAGTGAACATATTGAGTGTTTAGTGGACATATTAAGTGTTTAGTGGACATATTGAGTGTTTAGTGGACATATTGAGTATTTAGTGGATATACAGTATTAAGTGTTTAGTGGACATACAGTATTAAGTGTTTAGTGGACATATTGAGTGTTTAGTGGACATACAGTATTAAGTGTTTAGTGGACTGTCACGTTTCTGACCTGTTTTCTCTTGTTTTGTATTTATTTAGTATGGTCAGGGCGTGAGTTGGGTGGGTTGTCTATGTGTTGTTTTCTATGTTGGGGTTTTGTGTGTTCGGCCTGGTATGATTCTCAATCAGAGGCAGCTGTCAATCGTTGTCCCTGATTGAGAATCATACTTAGGCAGCCGGGGTTTCACGTGTGTGTTTGGGGGTGTTTGTATTTCGTGTCAGTGTTCGTGCCACACGGGACTGTCTTTCGGTTTGATTCTCTTTTGTTATTTTGTTTCGTGTAGTGTTCAGTTTATTGTTAATAAATCATGGACACTTTCCACTCTGCGTTTTGGTCCGATCCCTACACCTCCTCTTCTGACGAAGAGGAGGAAATCTGCCGTAACACATATTGAGTGTTTAGTGGACATATTGAGTGTTAATCTCTTACTTGGAGTCCCTTCAGAGTCTTGAAGTCATTCTCCTTGATCTCAGTGATCTTGTTGTTCTGCAGGTCCAGCAGGGTGCTGTCTGCAGGGATCTCATCTGGAACACTCTTCAGCCCTGCAGAAGAAGAGGAAGGAGAATAGAGATACTCACAGACCGAGACAAAACAGGAAGGAGAGGAGAGATACTTCTAGGCCAGCCCGTTGAAGCTAGTTTCATAGCTCCATGTGATTTTAATTAATTAATTTACCAATTTTTTTATTTAATTGTATTTTACATTCAATTTTAGAGTTAATGATGTTGAATGAAATTAGGTTTGGCCCAACCCTGCCATAAGCATTTGTGTGCATGATGACGCATGACAAGGAGTGTGTGTGTATGTGAGAGTGTGCACGCTTGGCTGTGTGTATGGTATGTTTGTCCAGGTGACAGGAGACTTCCTGAGCTGTGCTGCAGCTGTGCCTGCTAGCTGATGGGAAATGAAGTTTGCAGTAGAGCGTGGTCGAGGGATTATGGCGCATTCACGTGCTAGTCGGAACAAGGAAAGTAGTACATTTCAGACTTGCTAACTGGTTGTAGTTATACACGTGCTAGTCGGAACAAGGAAAGTAGGACATTTCAGACTTGCTAACTGGTTGTAGTTATACACGTGCTAGTCGGAACAAGGAAAGTAGGACATGTCAGACTTGCTAACTGGTTGTAGTTATACACGTGCCGTGTTCAACCAGTTAGCAAGTCGGAAATGTCCAAATGTTTAGCATGTCAGCAGTGAATAACCCCAAAGAACCAAAGTATGATGTGTTTCATGGTAATAATCCAGACATGAGTGATACCAGATACACCATGAGTTAGCATTGAAACAATCTATGGCACACAGTGTGGAAATGGGACTCAAAATTAATTTCCGTCAATTTCCAGTGTCCACATACCTGGACACTGACCTCATTGCATGCAGTTTGGGTTGGAGAGTACATTGCATTATTTGGCACTGAGACAGTAAATGTCACCTGTCTATATGACTGGTAAACCAGAACCATATGTTCTGAGGGAGAACACTGAGGGAATTATGAGATGGGGTGAGATATACACTATGTAGATGTATTGGGTACATTTTGTATTTTTGTGTAATATGATTCTGTTCTATTCTGTTCTATTCTAACTTTTCTATTATATTCTGTTCTGTTATATTCTATTCTATTCCATTCTATTCTATTCTATTCTATTGTGTCCTATTCTATTCTACTCTATTATTTTCTATTCTATTGTGTTCTATTCCATTCCATTCTATTGTATTATATTCTGTTGTGTTCTATTCCATTCCATTATATTCTATTATTGCATATTCTACTCTGCATGCAATGAGGCATATTCTATTCTATTCTATGGGTATTGTTTTAAATAGAGGGCGAACACAGAGAGCTACCACAAGTCATCTAAACAACACTGAGGGTCAAGGTTCACATGGCTGGTTTCCATTCTAGAGGAAGGCGGTTGTCTCTAGAATAAACTGTTTAGTCATTCAGGGCTTAAATGCTGTGTCTTTTAAACTCCACATATGCAGACACACTTTGGCTTAAAAGCTTTGAGCACGCCCCACTTACACAAACCTTCTCTTCAGCTCAGTTGGCTTTTCTATCAGTTTCTCCTACCCTGCCCAAGCCCCACAATCCTCCACACAGCTGTCTGTGGTAGGCTCTCAATGTGTGGCATATCACCATTGTGCTCCCTCTCTCCATCTCCCACTCCCACTTAATATCTTACATTCTCTCACTCCTCATGTCCTCTCATATCCCTTCAGCCTACCATCACGTCTCTTGCTCATCTACTCGCTCCCCTTTTCCATCTATTGCCTTCTCTCTCTCCTCTCTCTCTCTCCAATCTGAGTTGGAAACATGTGCCATGCGGAAATGTGTTGAAACTCAGAGATAAAACAGATCCAATCTTAGCTGAACAGTAGAGCACAAGAACATGTTTGTCCAATCTTTTTGAACAGGGCAAATCTTGGCTCGAGGTTTAACTTATCTATAAGTCAATGTGTAGGGGAATCCATAATGAATACCCTGTTAGTTAAAACTCCATTGGTCTGAAAGCAGGAAACCAAATAGAGATAGCAGGAAGGAATGCTGTACTGATTTGCATAAGGGTCATTCCACAAAAATAGGGCATTTTAAAAGCCTGTTATATTAAATGAAAATTCAATAAATCAGATTTTTTATATGGATAAAGACTTGCTGAAGTGCAAACATTCTGCATTTTGACATGTCCCTCTGTGCACATAACATGTCAACCCTGTTACCCATAGATAGACATGCTAGAAATGTTACAACAATTGATTTTGTTTTATGATTGTCACTCCTTGTTGCACACGACACACTTCCATTCCCCCTGTCACAAGGAGATTTATGGCTGATTTAAGATGAAATCACACTTTTTAAAAAAAGTTACACTTCTCAAAAGGCACTGAATTGGTGGAACGACCCATATAGTCCTTAACCACTAAGCATTGATCCTGATCTCCTCAGTGTTTGGACGTTAGCCACTGCTGGAGGTACATGCAGGCAGGCACACACACGTACACATGCACACGAACACACAGAGGAATTCATATTAAAAGCAGCCTCCTGTGTGTCCTCCCATTTCTAGGTGATAATAAACATTCCTGAGACGTATTAAAACAAAGCAGAGCAGGAGGGAGGAGATACCAATCTCCTTGAAGAGGGAGATCTGTCAGTCATGTTTTTATTAAACACTATAAGACCGCTAATGAACTCCTATACTGGCACATTAGCAACAACTGTATAATACTACCTGCTGATTGGTTGGTAATATGCTAACCCAACAACGCCACATCCAATGTGGTGCTAGTAATGATCAAAACTGACATACATGTCTAGGTTAGCTTATTTCATGTGTACAGGCAAAGTACGATAAGGATTTGACACAATTGTGAGAAAAATGTGAATAAGGAAACGTTTGAAGCTTGCAAACCATGCAAACCATGCAAACCATGCCAATCAAGATCTTGATTCCGGTCCATTTAGTAGTAAGGTGCAGTAGCCTAACTGCAATGAATGCATTTCCATTCTCTAACTAATCTGTATTCTAGAGAGGCTGAGCGATGCCACGAGACCAGTAATGCATAAGGGAGCTCGTCACAGTTTGGTTGAACCTGTGCAGGCAGACTCATCCCATTAGACGTCCCACTGAGCCCCAGGCATTGGCTTTTTCATCAGTAGTTTCCTCAAAGATATCCAGGAGAGAGGAGGGGAGAGGAGAGAGGGTGGAGGTACAGCTTCACAAGCATAAAGAACTGATCTGGCGAGGCACCCATGGTGCATCTGGAGCATCCATTGTTTAGATCACAGACGGCCCTAAAAAAACATGCTTCGAAGTGCAAGTCTGTGTGTGAACCTAGAGGGCTGTGTCCACGGCACGCCACGACACGACAGAGCCGATCCTCTGCTAAACCACTTTGAAAAAACCTGCCACCGTCAGCACTTTGACTGGTCCTCTATCTGCTTGGCAATGTCTATTGGGCCAGCAAGGCCTTCTCTCTCTCTCTCTCTCTCTCTCTCTCTCTCTCTCTCTCTCTCACTCTCTCTCACTCTCTCTCTCTCTCTCTCTCTCACGCTCTCTCTCTCTCTCACGCTCTCTCTCTCTCTCTCTCTCGCGCTCTCTCTCTCGCGCTCTCTCTCTCGCGCTCTCTCTCTTGCTCTCTCTCTCTCTCTCTAATTGATGTTTTGTTTAGGTGGATCCTTTGAATGAGTTCTCAGTGCACTTCTAATGACTAATTGCAAAGGGCTTTACACTGTTTGTTGACAGCTGTATATGAAAGGCTTTGAGGGCTGAGGTGCACAATGCAAAGTGTGTGAGTGAAGGCCTTACATGGGTTCAGTCAGTGTCTAGGTATCTAGACCACACAGTGTTGTAGTTGACCCTGCTGTAGGGTAAAGTCTCCGGGAAGAAGTTGTCGGGGATCTAAGGACCATTCGATATAGTTGGTTAAATAGCTAATAGCTTTTTGCAGTTACTTTTTTGTCTCATCACATACACTGCTGCTACTGTTTATTATCTGTCAATTACATCGTACCCCTGCACATCCACTTGGTACTGGTACCTCGTGTATGTAGCCAAGTTATCCTTACTCATTGTGCATTTATTATTAATTTTATTCATACATTTGATTATTTTTCTATTATTTCTTTATTTTCTATCCCTCTGCATTGTTGGGAAGAGCCAGTAAGTAAGCATTTCACTGTTAGTCTACACCTGTTGTTTACCAAGCATGTGATTAATAACATTTGATTTGATTTGATATGCTCGTGGTTATTTTACTAGTGTATACTGCAGAGTAAAACATGTACTTGACATCGATAAGATTTATTGTTCTGGATATTGATTGATGGCTTAGGGAACTTGAATGGGCAGTATAGTGTGGTACATTACAGTGTGGTTTACCACTCAAGTTGAGTTAGTCTCATTGACGTACTGGGCAATGCCCACCAAGATGCTTTTGCACATTGGCACGTTTGTTGAACTCTCTCACCATTCGTGCCGTTCCGCTGATGCCCCCCCCAAATCACGTCAGAGCCATCTTTTTGTCTGCTTGTTACAGTAGCAAAGGCAACAGGGCCAGATACTGTTCATATGCACTCAAGCGGACCTAACCTATCAATTATTTGTCTATGAGGTGACAATTAGCGTACGTTACGTTAACTTGTGTCAATGACGTCTGACGGGGTCCATATTTGGATAGTACAGGAAGAGGGCTGTAACTAGCTGTAGTGCTAGCTGTGAGCGATGTCTTTAATGTTGCGGATGCGTAATGTGAGATGTTATTTAGTTAACAGTTCTGAGATCAGTGGTTATAAATGTGTAAAAGGAGGTGTGTCTTCTACTGTGTGCGTGTGTGCGTGTGTGTGCGTGTGTGTGTGTGTGTGTGTGTGTGTGTGTGTGTGTGTGTGTGTGTGTGTGTGTGTGTGTGTGTGCGTGCGTCTTCATTCTATGTGTGTGTGTGTGTGTGTGTGTGTGTGTATGTGTGTCTTCATTCTATGTGTGTGTGTGTGTGTGTGTCTTCATACTATGTGTGTGTGTGTGTCCTCATACTATGTGTGTGTGTGTATATGTGTGCGTCTGACTGCCTGTGTTCAATAATCGAAAGGTGGAAAGGTAGGAGCAGTCAAAAGACACCCTCTCCCTTTCATTCCTCCTCCTCCTCCTCCTCCTCCTCCTCCTCCTCCTCCTCCTCCTCCTCTCATTCTCTGTAAGGCCTGAGGGCTGTGTTTTGTCAGAGCATGTCTGATCTTTCTCTCTGAGAGGAGGGGTGGGGGTTGACACTTCCTTTCGTTGCAGCAGCCTTGTCAACCCCCCTCCCTCCCTCTCATCCCTCTCTCCTTCCCTCCCTCACCACTTTCTCAAAAAATCTGGACATACTTCTGACAAGTCTCAGGCAGGAAGCAGATTAGAGTAGAGACACCATGTAACATATCTGTCTCATTACTCATCTCTCTCTCTCTCTCTCTCTCTCTCTCTCTCTCTCTCTCTCTCTCTCTCTCTCTCTCTCTCTCTCTCTCTCTCTCTCTCTCTCTCTCTCTCTCTCTCTCTCTCTCTCTCTCTCTCTCTCTCTCTCTCTCTCTCTCTCTTTTCCACTAGCAGCGTGAGGTGAACCACATGGCGTTCTGTCAGTCAGAGCTGACGTGGTTGGTACGGTAAACAGTTTGGAGAGAGTGTGTCTACGTGTAGGAGATGGGGACAGGGATGAGAGGTCAGTTACTGAGAGTCAGGTGGCAGGAACATCTGGTTGAGATGTTTAGACTCAGGGTTTTTGTCCTCTGGAAGAATTGGAAAAGAAAGACTGAATAGCAGACAACAGACTTCTGCTATGAGCCACCTGTGTGTAATGGATGTATTTATAGTGCCTCTGGTCACACTCACTGTCCCAACCTTTAATAACAAAGGGAAAAACATTACAGACTACAAAGGGAAGCACAACTGAAAGCTGCCCAGTGACACGAGCCTACTGGACGAGCTAAACTACTTCTATGCTCGCTTCGAGGCAAATAACACTGAAACAGGCATGAGAGCACCAGCTGTACCGGAAGACTGTGTGATCATGCTCTCTGCAGCTGATGTGAGTAAGACCTTTAGACAGGTCAACATTCACAAGGCCGCAGGGCCAGACGGATTACCAGGACGTGTACTGCGAGCATGCGCTGACCAACTAGCAATTGTCTTCACTAACATTTTCAACCCCTCCCTGTCCGAGTCTGTAACACCAACATGTTTTAAGCAGACCACAATAGTGCCTGTGCCCAAGAACACTAAAGTAACCTGCCTAAATGATTACCGTAGCACTCACGTCTGTAGCCATGAAGTGCTTTGAAAGGCTGGTCAGGGCTCACATCAACACTATCATCCCAGAAACCCTAGACCCACTCGAATTTGCGTACCGCCTCAACAGATCCACAGATGATGCAGTCTCTATTGCGCTCCACACTGCCCTTTCCAACCGGGACAAAAGGAACACCTGTGTGAGAATGCTATTCATTGACTACAGCTCAGCGTTCAACACCATAGTGCCCTCAAAGCTCATCAATAAGCTAAGGACCCTGGGACTAAACACCTCCCTCTGCAACTGGATCCTGGACTTCCTGACGGGCCACCCCCAGGTGGTAAGGGTAGGTAACAACACATCCGCCACGCTGATCTTCAACACAGGGTCCCCTCAGGGGTGCGTGCTCAGCCCCCTCCTGTACTCCCTGTTCACTCATGACTGCACGGCCAGGCACGACTCCAACACTATCATTAAATTTGCCAATGATACAACAGTATCACCTTATCACCGACAACAACGAGACAGCCTATAGGGAGGAGGTCAGAGACCTGGCCGTGTGGTGCCAGGACAACAACCTCTTCCTCAACGTGATCAAGACAAAGGAGATGATTGTGGACTACAGGAAAAAGAGTACCGAGCACACACCCATTCTCATTGATGGGGCTGCAGTGGAGCAGGTTGAGAGGTTCCTTGGTGTCCACATCACCAACAAACTAACATGGTCCAAGCACACCATGACAGTCGTGAAGCGGGCACGACAAAACCTATTCCCCTCAGGAGACTGAAAAGATTTGGCATGGGTCCTCAGACCCTCAAAAGGTTCTACAGCTGCACCATCGAGAGCATCCTGACTGGTTGCATCACTGCCTGGTATGGCAACTGCTCGGCCTCCAACCGCAAGGCACTACAGAGGGTAGTGCGAACGGCCCAGTACATCACTGGGGCCAAGCTTCCTGCCATCCAGGACCTCTATACCAGGCGGTGTCAGAGGAAGGCCCTACAAATTGTCAAAGACTGCAGCCACCCTAGTCATAGACTGTTCGCTCTGCTACCACACGGCAAGTGGCACTGGAGTACCAAGTCTAGGTCCAAGAGGCTTCTAAACAGCTTCTACCCCCAAGCCATAAGACTCCTGAACATCTAGTCAAATGGCTACCCAGACTATTCACATTGCCCCCCCCCCCACCCTCCCGTCTCCATACCACTGCCACTCTCTGTTGTCATCTATGCATAGTCACTTGAATTAACTCTACCTACATGTACATTCTACCTCAACTAACCGGTGCCCCCGCACATTGACTCTGTACCGGCACCCCCCTGTGTATATTGTTATTTTTTACTGCTCCTCTTTAATTGCTTGTTACTTTTATCTCTTTTTCTTATCCATATTTCTTTCAACTGCACTGTCGGTTAGGGGCTCGTAAGTAAGCATTTCACTGTAAGGTCTACACCTGTTGTATTTGGCACATGTGACTCATACAATTTGATTTGATTTGATTTGAATCTTCCATTAAAAGTAAGAAAATCTATTAAAAAAATCTATTAAGTGAATTAGTTTGTTCAAACTCGGGAGCATTTCCATAGCAATGTCCCGGATAAAATGTCTGGTCAGATCGTCTCAGTGCTCTGCAGATGATGTTTTCATTTAAGAAAGTCGGCTTGGCTGATACATAAGTAAGTGAGAGGAACCAGAGGTTGAGATAGTACGCTCTGTTCTTGTTGAGATACTGGCACTGTAACATGACCTCTTGACAAGTGGCAGACTAGAGAAATAGGAGCTGAATGCCAACATAGTCCTTTATTGTAGCAATTTCAATAAAAGACAAATGAATGTGATACCAAGCATATGACTGCCCTCGCCTCTCGCCCTCATGCCTTCAGCACATCCAATCATTAATTGCAACGTTTATGCAATTTCCAGCCATGCAATCCTTTTTTTGGGGGGTGTACTGTAACTTTCTCTCCTTGTGAGGGGAAGGTCTGTTCAGTCATTATGTGTCTGATTGTCCCTGAGTTGAGCGTGAGTTTTCCATGACGTTGTCCATTCACAGCAGCACAGTGTAGCTACATCTGTCAGCAATACTAGTAATGACTCAGTTCAGTCAGGGCATTGGGAAAAAGAAGGGCTTCTGTCATCCACAGCACCTGTTGACACATAGGGACCCAGTAAATCAAACTCTCCTAGATAGGGTAGTTCAAGGCAACTGGGAACATTATATCCCTGTCGGATGAAGGTCTTTGACGACTGTAACATCAACCTGTTTTTAATCTAAACCTTAATGAAACCTAGCATTTTTTTATGAAGAGTCTTGTATTCATAAAACCTAATTTCCTAACTCAGAAAGAAAGGAAGCTGTTTTGATCGTACACCACCAGGGTTGGGGAGTAACGGATTAATCCCTTACACGTTGCATGTAAGGGATTACAAAAAACGTTAACTGTAATCCGTTATGTTACCAGAAAAAATATTGTAATCAGATTACAGATACTTTTGAAAAACTAGATGATTACTTTGAGGATTACTTTTTATTTCAGAAAGGATGTTTGAAAAAGTAAATATTTAACACTTCTCTCTTTTCTCAATGTCATTTAAATCAGCATTGAAAAAAGGAGCAAGTTTAAATTTGTTCCACCTGAGTGAGTCTGACCACAAGTCAGAGACCACTATGATGACACACCAAATGTGTTTGATGGATCGAGGGAAAAGAGCAGGAATAGGCTTTTGTAGGCTACAGTCCAAGCTATGTCTTCCAATGGTGCGACTGCTGTTGGCATCCAAAGATTATACAACTTGAATAAACGTTTGAAGGTAAGGATGACAGCAGTGGTGTAGTCTACGGCGATACGGATATCACTTATTATTGATATCTACATAGCGCATTGATGTGAATCACACTGGTGCTCTCTCATTTAGCTATTTGCACCTCACGGATTGTGGTTGTTGTGGATGGCTGTTCACAAATCTAAATGTGTATTTGAACCCAATAATGTTTGAATTCAAGACGTTTAAGCTGTCTATCAATCATTGTTTTTGAAACCAGTGGACAGCCAGTGAAAAATGTGTCCTTGCAACAGCTGCATAGTGCGAATCCACCCTTATGGAATAAATGTGGGGCTTTTATTGCTCAATCTAATTCATGCTGAAAAAAATTAATAAATCCATAGGCCTAATGGACACATGCTCAAACTTGCACACTTTTGATATACTTAAAGGGGCAGTCTGTTGCTCCATCCATTTTTGGACTTGTAAATTATATATACAGTATGTCCATTGATTCTTGAAGAATATAACTTAGAAATGCCTCATGAGCTTAGTTCAACTGTCGTACCCCATCAGAACTCAAAATATAAGCGTGTTTTACTCCAATGTTTGTAAACATTATAAATGTAAACAAACACTGTATAGCCTCATAACATGATTACGTTTTTTGTTGTTGTTGTATTAATCTGAGAATGGTTATATCACTCCAGGCCCATCCCTCAGCTTTTAACCAAAACAGAGGCGGGGCAGCCGTTTTGTTATTGTTTCATCTGTGGATTTGCCCTTTAAACAGCTGCATATTATTAAGATATCAAAGTGTCATCAACAAAAAGGTAAATAATAGGCCTATAACAAAAAATGCAGCATATGGCATTCATTTTTCACATATAAATAGCACTTTTCAGTAGTGCTCAAAACATGCCATTCCATGAGCGCAGCATACATTTTTTAAACTCGAATCAACGAGCCAAATTAGACCTCCATGACAACAAAATCATAAACAACAGAGTAGGGCTCGCTAATAAGTCCTTAGTTTTAGGGTCATGCTCAGGTAAAACAATTTGGCTAATCTATACTTCCAAGTCCTATTCTTAACGATCAAGGGGTATAACATTTATTGGAATGACTGGAATTCTGATAGACTTTGGTTTTTAATGTAAAGATATAATTTAATCATATTATTATATGTAGTAGAAAGCGATGGGTTACAAGAAGCCTACATAATCAACCCATAAAGTAAAATTGTATATCCATATATGGCCTGTTATGTAAACTTTAACACTGATTTATCCTGCAATAGATGTCGTTCAATTGGTAACATACATTTTTGTCTTCTTCTAATGCCTCTTAAGGGGAAAGTAATCTAAAAGTAACAGAATGTAATCAGATTACGTTACTGAGTTTGGGTAATTCAAAAGTTACATTACTGATTACAATTTTGGACAGGTAATTAGTAACTGTAACGTATTACATTTAGAAAGTAACCTACCCAACCCTGACCACCACAATGCCTGTAGAGTAATTGCCAAACGTATTTTTTAAATAAATGTATTGTAACTACGTCTGGTGAATGTCTAGACTACTAGCCTCTGCACTACTTCCTGCACATACACATTTGATAACTGTAGCACGCACCGCCAGCTGGACGCCTGCAGAAATAAGGCCTTGTGCTAACTTTTCCTTTTTCATCCAGTTTTCTAACTGTAAAAGGGGGTGACTTTGGATGGAAAGGAAACCAATCGAGCCTCCTCCGCTCCCCTCCGCTCCCCTCCCCTCCACTCCCCTCTCAGGCCTGTTTGTGTGCCAGCAGGTCTGGGGAACAGATGCAGTCTCCAGGCCAGAGGGGCCGGTCCCGGAGATGAGGATCCAACTCTGGGGCTCCTGGGAGACGTTCAACGCTAACAGTACTCAGTGAGGTAATGGAACCAGCCCTTTCCTGATCATTAGTCTCTCCATCTGTCTGTCAGAGTTGTTCTGTCTGTCTGTCTGGCTGCGTGGGTCAGTCTGTGTCTCTTCCTCCACTGGAACTCACGGTTTCCTTGATTTCCCTCCTTTCTCTGTCCCTCTCCCTTCTTCTCTTTCACAGTATCTTTCTGTCTGTTTCTTTCTTTCTTCTCTCTCTCCTCTCTGTGTATACATCCCAGTCCATCTGTATCTCTCACTCTGTCTTTGTCTGTCTCCAGTATTCCTTCCCTGCTCCTCCCTTTTAAAACAAGAGTAAAGCCCAAAAACGAACCAAACTCATAGAGAAGAGAAGAATTGCAAAGTTATACAAGCTATATAAGCTACAGCCAAACAACTGGGTCAGTGACTTCCCTTGGCTGAGCAGTAGTCCTAGAGATGAGTCAGGCCAAAGCATAAGGGCGAATGAAGCAAATAAACAGGATAATCTCGCAAACAATTAAGAGGATCAAGTAAATCATTTTAATTGTGTGGAAACAGAGCGCCAGGCTAATTCTTGGCAGAGTTCGTTTGCCTCCGGTGGGGATGGAGAAAGGAGCGATCTGACGGAGAGAAAAACAATCTTTAGAACATTGGGCTTGTTAAACCGGGGTGAGTTCGAGACTTTCCCAAGCCCCGCTAACCTTTTATATCCCTGCGTCTGCGAAAACAATTAGGAACATTAGAAAAAGGCCAAAGCCCCAGCAAAACTATGTCATCGTCGCGGAGGAGCGTGAAATTCGCAGCATCTGAGAGCGTTTAAAGTGGTCAGACTGGGGCGATATTCTTTTAGGCCAATTAACGAGCTGTTGATGGGTAGATCAAACACCAGACACTCTTTGAACATTTCTCTGAGGTCCCCAGATGGAGGGAACACCTCTTTGGGAACCAGGAAGATGTATCTTGTAAACTAAGGGACTGCCTCAGTTAAACGAGAGAGGGAGAGAAGAGCTGATGCAACAGGTTGTCTGTATTACACTGACAAATTGACCTCAGCTCATGAAAACACATTGAATGACAGAAGTACATACTGTTATGATATTAAATAGAATTTACTGGGAGAGTGTCTCACCTAAGTCGGAGCACTGCACCACACGCAGGTGGCACTGGCAACGGAAGGGGCACTTGGGTCCTTCGGGCACGGTGAGGATGTCCACCCTGGGGTCGATGGGCACCTCTGGCGAGCCAGAGCCCGCCTCATCCTCCATCATGAAGTCCAGGAAGCCCGACTGGCGGAAGGGCAGTGACCAGCACGCTGTGACCAGGAGCAGGGAGAGACAGGCTGACCTCATGGTGCCTTTGTCCGGGAGCCTACGGGGGAGGGAAAAGGTCATGGCTTAGAGGTTAGAACTTTTTGTTGTGAGGTGTGTGTAGGGGTAACAGGGTGAGAGGGCAAATGAGAGAGGGTAAAGGTCTGAGGTGGGAGGCTATAGGCTAGAAGGCCAAGCACCTGGAGTTGCTTAGGTTTGTAACAGGTCAGCAGGGGGAGAATGGCCTATTTACCTAAGAAAGTTTAAAGAGGAGATGTCAAGGCAAAGCCAAGAACATTGGGAAATGTATCAATCTGTAAAATGGGGGACCACCAAGGCTGTACCAAGTGTATGTGCACTTTCACAGGGCAGAAACAGTAAGTATGCATACATATTAACAATATATGGTAACGATTTGTGAAAAACGTCTTTTCAAACCAATGACTGATTACTGTATAATTGTACAGGAAAGTAATTTGTACTTATACTGTTTTCCTTGTTTATCTCTCTCCATTTCAAGGCCCTCTAAGACTATAGAAAACCAGCCATATACTGTGAGAAGTCTTCCAGTCTTCTTCTCTGACCGACAAGTCATGACCGCAATGGTCATCCATTCCAGTTCATTTTTGACCCACTCAAGCCTTCTGGCCAGTCCAGTCACACAAAACCCACTCTGTCCAGTCAAACTGACCCAGTAGTCCAAGCCCAGACAAACACGATTACTGTACTGTACTTTCAGTTCTCTCCAACTGGTTCAGGGTCAGTGTTATTATTCGGCTCATGATGTTTGTGGTTTCACACCGCCCCTTCAATTACTTTGGGACCAAAGAGAGAGGCGGGTCTGCTGGACCTTTGCATGACAGACAGATTGCTGGGTAGGTGACTGTGTGTGTGTGTGTGTGTGTGTGTGTGTGTGTGTGTGTGTGTGTGTGTGTGTGTGTGTGTGTGTGTGTGTGTGTGTGTGTGTGTGTGTGTGTGTGTGTGTGTGTGTGTGTGTGTGTGTGTGTGTGTGTGTGTGTGTGTGTGTGTGTGTGTGTGTGTGCGTGTGCGTCCGGTTCTTAGGGTGGCGTCAGGTCAATGGGAACAGGATCAGGCCTTACGGCGGCTCTCTCTGAACATGCAGGGTAATTATAGGTCTAACCCACAGCCATCACACAGACAGACAGAGCTACATTACAGCACTCAATGGGAACAGAGTTCCCTGAGCATACTGTATCACCATTGGGATCAATTTCATGAAAAAAATATATGAAGAAATTGATGGGTTGATGGATTGAAATGGAATGGGTTCCAACTGTGTGGCATATGCCTCTGCTCATCGTAATATGGGTGGACGAAGAAAACAAGGATTTTATTGGATTTTACTTGTTATGCTGTGACTTTGACTTCTATTTTCCATGGAGGACTGAGCCTTAGCCTATGGAAACATGTTATTAAGTAGCCTTGCACGAGCCTTGGCTTATTCGAGCTGGAACAACTCATAGGGCAGGAGCCTATCTGCTGTTTCTGTAGCGTGAGGAAGCTTGATGTAGAGGTACAACCCTGGACAGGATGCTAGTCTATCACAGGACCTTACCTCCATTCTATCTCCTAAATGCTGAGTGTCAAGCGAGACAAATCAGGTCCCGTTTTTAGTCTTTGTTATGACTCAGCCAGGGATTGAACTCACAACCTTCCAATCTGAGTTGGAAACATGTGCCATGCGGAAATGTGTTGAAACTCAGAGATAAAACAGATCCAATCTTAGCTGAACAGTAGAGCACAAGAACATGTTGGTCCAATCTTTTTGAACAGGGCAAATCTTGGCTCGAGGTTTAACTTATCTATAAGTCAATGTGTAGGGGAATCCATAATGAATACCCTGTTAGTTAAAACTCCATTGGTCTGAAAGCAGGAAACCAAATAGAGATAGCAGGAAGGAATGCTGTACTGATTTGCATAAGGGTCATTCCACAAAAATAGGGCATTTTAAAAGCCTGTTATATTAAATGAAAATTCAATAAATCAGATTTTTTATATGGATAAAGACTTGCTGAAGTGCAAACATTCTGCATTTTGACATGTCCCTCTGTGCACATAACATGTCAACCCTGTTACCCATAGATAGACATGCTAGAAATGTTACAACAATTGATTTTGTTTTATGATTGTCACTCCTTGTTGCACACGACACACTTCCATTCCCCCTGTCACAAGGAGATTTATGGCTGATTTAAGATGAAATCACACTTTTTAAAAAAAGTTACACTTCTCAAAAGGCACTGAATTGGTGGAACGACCCATATAGTCCTTAACCACTAAGCATTGATCCTGATCTCCTCAGTGTTTGGACGTTAGCCACTGCTGGAGGTACATGCAGGCAGGCACACACACGTACACATGCACACGAACACACAGAGGAATTCATATTAAAAGCAGCCTCCTGTGTGTCCTCCCATTTCTAGGTGATAATAAACATTCCTGAGACGTATTAAAACAAAGCAGAGCAGGAGGGAGGAGATACCAATCTCCTTGAAGAGGGAGATCTGTCAGTCATGTTTTTATTAAACACTATAAGACCGCTAATGAACTCCTATACTGGCACATTAGCAACAACTGTATAATACTACCTGCTGATTGGTTGGTAATATGCTAACCCAACAACGCCACATCCAATGTGGTGCTAGTAATGATCAAAACTGACATACATGTCTAGGTTAGCTTATTTCATGTGTACAGGCAAAGTACGATAAGGATTTGACACAATTGTGAGAAAAATGTGAATAAGGAAACGTTTGAAGCTTGCAAACCATGCAAACCATGCAAACCATGCCAATCAAGATCTTGATTCCGGTCCATTTAGTAGTAAGGTGCAGTAGCCTAACTGCAATGAATGCATTTCCATTCTCTAACTAATCTGTATTCTAGAGAGGCTGAGCGATGCCACGAGACCAGTAATGCATAAGGGAGCTCGTCACAGTTTGGTTGAACCTGTGCAGGCAGACTCATCCCATTAGACGTCCCACTGAGCCCCAGGCATTGGCTTTTTCATCAGTAGTTTCCTCAAAGATATCCAGGAGAGAGGAGGGGAGAGGAGAGAGGGTGGAGGTACAGCTTCACAAGCATAAAGAACTGATCTGGCGAGGCACCCATGGTGCATCTGGAGCATCCATTGTTTAGATCACAGACGGCCCTAAAAAAACATGCTTCGAAGTGCAAGTCTGTGTGTGAACCTAGAGGGCTGTGTCCACGGCACGCCACGACACGACAGAGCCGATCCTCTGCTAAACCACTTTGAAAAAACCTGCCACCGTCAGCACTTTGACTGGTCCTCTATCTGCTTGGCAATGTCTATTGGGCCAGCAAGGCCTTCTCTCTCTCTCTCTCTCTCTCTCTCTCTCTCTCTCTCTCTCTCTCTCACTCTCTCTCACTCTCTCTCTCTCTCTCTCTCTCTCTCACGCTCTCTCTCTCTCTCACGCTCTCTCTCTCTCTCTCTCTCGCGCTCTCTCTCTCGCGCTCTCTCTCTCGCGCTCTCTCTCTTGCTCTCTCTCTCTCTCTCTAATTGATGTTTTGTTTAGGTGGATCCTTTGAATGAGTTCTCAGTGCACTTCTAATGACTAATTGCAAAGGGCTTTACACTGTTTGTTGACAGCTGTATATGAAAGGCTTTGAGGGCTGAGGTGCACAATGCAAAGTGTGTGAGTGAAGGCCTTACATGGGTTCAGTCAGTGTCTAGGTATCTAGACCACACAGTGTTGTAGTTGACCCTGCTGTAGGGTAAAGTCTCCGGGAAGAAGTTGTCGGGGATCTAAGGACCATTCGATATAGTTGGTTAAATAGCTAATAGCTTTTTGCAGTTACTTTTTTGTCTCATCACATACACTGCTGCTACTGTTTATTATCTGTCAATTACATCGTACCCCTGCACATCCACTTGGTACTGGTACCTCGTGTATGTAGCCAAGTTATCCTTACTCATTGTGCATTTATTATTAATTTTATTCATACATTTGATTATTTTTCTATTATTTCTTTATTTTCTATCCCTCTGCATTGTTGGGAAGAGCCAGTAAGTAAGCATTTCACTGTTAGTCTACACCTGTTGTTTACCAAGCATGTGATTAATAACATTTGATTTGATTTGATATGCTCGTGGTTATTTTACTAGTGTATACTGCAGAGTAAAACATGTACTTGACATCGATAAGATTTATTGTTCTGGATATTGATTGATGGCTTAGGGAACTTGAATGGGCAGTATAGTGTGGTACATTACAGTGTGGTTTACCACTCAAGTTGAGTTAGTCTCATTGACGTACTGGGCAATGCCCACCAAGATGCTTTTGCACATTGGCACGTTTGTTGAACTCTCTCACCATTCGTGCCGTTCCGCTGATGCCCCCCCCAAATCACGTCAGAGCCATCTTTTTGTCTGCTTGTTACAGTAGCAAAGGCAACAGGGCCAGATACTGTTCATATGCACTCAAGCGGACCTAACCTATCAATTATTTGTCTATGAGGTGACAATTAGCGTACGTTACGTTAACTTGTGTCAATGACGTCTGACGGGGTCCATATTTGGATAGTACAGGAAGAGGGCTGTAACTAGCTGTAGTGCTAGCTGTGAGCGATGTCTTTAATGTTGCGGATGCGTAATGTGAGATGTTATTTAGTTAACAGTTCTGAGATCAGTGGTTATAAATGTGTAAAAGGAGGTGTGTCTTCTACTGTGTGCGTGTGTGCGTGTGTGTGCGTGTGTGTGTGTGTGTGTGTGTGTGTGTGTGTGTGTGTGTGTGTGTGTGTGTGTGTGTGTGTGTGTGTGTGTGTGCGTGCGTCTTCATTCTATGTGTGTGTGTGTGTGTGTGTGTGTGTGTGTGTATGTGTGTCTTCATTCTATGTGTGTGTGTGTGTGTGTGTGTGTGTGTGTGTGTCTTCATACTATGTGTGTGTGTGTGTCCTCATACTATGTGTGTGTGTGTATATGTGTGCGTCTGACTGCCTGTGTTCAATAATCGAAAGGTGGAAAGGTAGGAGCAGTCAAAAGACACCCTCTCCCTTTCATTCCTCCTCCTCCTCCTCCTCCTCCTCCTCCTCCTCCTCCTCCTCCTCCTCCTCCTCCTCCTCTCATTCTCTGTAAGGCCTGAGGGCTGTGTTTTGTCAGAGCATGTCTGATCTTTCTCTCTGAGAGGAGGGGTGGGGGTTGACACTTCCTTTCGTTGCAGCAGCCTTGTCAACCCCCCTCCCTCCCTCTCATCCCTCTCTCCTTCCCTCCCTCACCACTTTCTCAAAAAATCTGGACATACTTCTGACAAGTCTCAGGCAGGAAGCAGATTAGAGTAGAGACACCATGTAACATATCTGTCTCATTACTCATCTCTCTCTCTCTCTCTCTCTCTCTCTCTCTCTCTCTCTCTCTCTCTCTCTCTCTCTCTCTCTCTCTCTCTCTCTCTCTCTCTCTCTCTCTCTCTCTCTCTCTCTCTCTCTCTCTCTCTCTCTCTCTCTCTCTCTCTCTCTCTCTCTCTCTCCATTCAGTTGTATTCCATCCATGCCACATGTACAGTATGTAGGTCATCAACCCATACTCATACCTTTCCAAACTTGTGCAGCATTTGCGAGAGGGTGACAGAGACGGTATGTTGGACTTGTTTTGAGTGACTGACAGGAGACAGATCTCAAGACAACAATTCCAACCCTCCTACCCCCTACCACTACCTCTACCCTCCATGACTCCATTCTACTCCAACTCTCCTTGACCAGGGTCTCAGCCTTCTGTCTCCAGAGGGCCTGTCAGTAACGAATCCATGTTAGGTATTTACAAGGCTACGAGATGTCTGAAACATGTGTGCCCTCTTTAAACCCATCAACAACTCAACGTGTCAACCCCTCCCCAACCAGACGCAGATACCCAGACAGTTTGAACCATTTCCAGTCCTCAAGACCCAGTTTGTCTGTCTGCGTGATTCGTCTGCCTTTCCATATTGAAATCCTACTAACGGGTCTCCATTTGTCATTGTTTTTTCCTTAAAGACATTTCCAAAGGCATCTGAGTTCAAGAGAGTTTATCTATACGGGGAGAAAACCAGAGATCCATCCAAGAAATAACTTCTATGTCAAATGACGGACAGATTGGGCACTATAGATAATATACCAGCGCTTTGTCAACAGGAAAGGCCTGCATCACTAACCCCTTCAGTGGTCACAATAGTTCCCTAACAGAGTGATTTCCCCACGTCAAACCCAGAAACTCTCTCTGGATTTGTTACAAGACCAACGTCTGCGAGCATTGCATTTCTTTGGGAGAACTCCAAAGATATTCAGAAATTGGGTCATAAAAACACATATATCGTTGACAGACCGCAGAAAGCCCTGAAGCATCTGTGCTGTTTTGGACCATTGTAGGAGAAAGCCAGTGAATGGTTACACCGCGTTTGAACCGTTCATTGAGAAGTATTGTATGGCTGACATTTATATATCCATGCTTGTATTATCTACAGCTTGTATTATCTACAGCCTGTATTATCTATAGCCTGTATTATCTACAGCCTGTATTATCTACAGCCTGTATTATCTACAGCCTGTATTATCTACAGCCTGTATTATCTACAGCCTGTATTATCTACAGCCTGTATTATCTACAGTCTGTATTATCTACAGCCTGTATTATCTACAGCCTGTGTTATCTATAGCCTGTATTATCTACAGCCTGTATTATCTACAGCCTGTATTATCTACAGCCTGTATTATCTACAGCCTGTATTATCTATAGCCTGTATTATCTACAGCCTGTATTATCTACAGCCTGTATTATCTACAGCCTGTATTATCTACAGCCTGTATTATCTACAGCCTGTATTATCTACAGCCTGTATTATCTACAGCCTGTATTATCTACAGCCTGTATTATCTACAGTCTGTATTATCTACAGCCTGTATTATCTACAGTCTGTATTATCTACAGCCTGTATTATCTACAGCTTGTATTATCTACAGTCTGTATTATCTACAGTCTGTATTATCTACAGCCTGTATTATCTACAGCTTGTATTATCTACAGCCTGTATTATCTACAGTCTGTATTATCTACAGCCTGTATTATCTACAGCCTGTATTATCTACAGCCTGTATTATCTACATGTATTATCTACAGCCTGTATTATCTACAGTCTGTATTATCTACAGCCTGTATTATCTACAGCCTGTATTATCTACAGCTTGTATTATCTACAGTCTGTATTATCTACAGTCTGTATTATCTACAGCCTGTATTATCTACAGCTTGTATTATCTACAGCCTGTATTATCTACAGTCTGTATTATCTACAGCCTGTATTATCTACAGCCTGTATTATCTACAGCCTGTATTATCTACATGTATTATCTACAGCCTGTATTATCTACAGTCTGTATTATCTACAGCCTGTATTATCTACAGCCTGTATTATCTACAGCCTGTATTATCTACATGTATTATCTACAGTCTGTATTATCTACATGTATTATCTACAGTCTGTATTATCTACAGCCTGTATTATCTACATGTATTATCTACAGCCTGTATTATCTACAGCCTGTATTATCTACATGTATTATCTACAGCCTGTATTATCTACAGTCTGTATTATCTACAGCCTGTATTGAACATCTACTCTGCTGCCCAACCTACTATTTTTCTCTTTCTCCTTTTCTCTCTCTTTTCCCTCTCCCTTCATCTCCCATAGATTAAGACATTTTTTCTTTGACCCTTTGGCAGTACAATTTGCTTTTTGGAAAGAGCACTACTGGAGAATGGAACTTTATATTATTCCAATGAGGAAAAAAATAATTTGTGGCTAACGTCCATCTTTCAGCTTATTGTTCTCTCTCGGCCTGGACAGTTCCAGTGAGTCCAGACGGGAAAACGTGGCCCCTGGGCTCAACGCGGGGCCTCTAAAGACCCATGTTTTACTTTTCTAATACAGAGCTAACAAAACTATACAAGTTAGTCCAAACAAACAAGACTTCAACATCAACGACTCCATCAACATGCCACAACATGTTTAGGTTGAGGTTGTGGAGAGCACTAGGGGTGGACTAGGAAAACAAGTCCTGTCCATCCTCCAACTCATAATCCCTTCCTCTCCCCTCTGTACTCCAACTCCAGTTCAGCCCTGTAAAAAAAAACTCCCTCTGTGTTGGAGGATGTTGGCAGTTAGCTGGGAGTTTTGCGGTGTCTTGCAGGGAAGCCATCAGTCAGATCTCTCTGTGATAGAGGAAGCTGCACTGTTAGTGGATTAATAAGGCTTTGGGTTGCCAGGTACTGATTTTTCTTTTCCCCTTTCTTTGACTTCAAAGCAGGTCCTCCCTTTAATTTTGGTTGCTCTGGGCGATTTGGGTCTGCAGCGCTTCCATCAAAGCAGAGTGGTCATGAGGCGGTCTGAAACGGTGCGTTAACGTTGATGTGAAACAGAACAGCAGTACAACAAGTTAAATAAACCATTTCAGATCGATTTGTTTTAGTCTAAAATGCCCTGGATGGGTTCATTCTGACGAACTGCTGCAAGGGAACTGTAATGGCTTGAGGCAATACAAAGACATCCTTGTTGTTGTTGTGTTTTCATTTCACTTGCAGGATCTCCAAGTGCCAGAGGAAGAGTACAACAGAGAGAAAGCAATGCATTAAAGTGCTACAACTGAAGAAAAGGACACTGGTAAACTTAATGGGTTTTCCACCAGGGCCAGTTACTGACAAGAGAGGAGAGAAAACTCTCCAGGGACTTCACATCAAAGAAACCTCTTCTCTTTCTCTCTATTCCTCTGCCCACAACAACTCTGAATGCATGTAAAACCATAAACGAACACACTGGACAGTTTGATGGAAGGGAAAACCACATGTACAACCACAAGCCAACTAACTGACAAAACAGCTCACTTGCTCAAGTGCCTTGAGGAGTAAAAAACTAAAAACCGCTAGCCAAGGGATAAACCAATAAAGTCAAGGAAAGATAACATGGTATCCTCTTTAGGATAAATAGGGTAGGGTTTTCTAATAGATTGGCATGGGAGTGAAGAGCTAGCATCAACAGTAGCACCACACCCCCTCCCTATAGCTGGTGCTGTCTTCATCATTCTGTAGGCTATCACACCCCCTCCCTATAGCTGGTGCTGTCTTCATCATTCTGTAGGCTATCACACCCCCTCCCTATAGCTGGTGCTGTCTTCATCATTCTGTAGGCTATCACATGGTCTGGTATGGGAATGATTAGCTATGGTCTCTCCTCCCTAAGCCAGTCCTGTTGTGAGACTAAGACCTGGCCACGCATCTAGTTTAGAGGGAGCGCGCACACACACACATGCACACACACACACACACACACTAACCCTACACACACACAAAACAAATTTGCAATATCATGCACAAACGCATCACTTTCATGATATGCCTGGGATGACTCTGGTCGTACATTCTAATTGAATGTATGTGCAAAAGCATTGAAATGAACAACCGTTCATTACCAGTTCAACCACAAAATGCACACAGAGTCTGGCGATAGAGTTAAGGAATGAAGGAACATCAAAAGAGCATCCACATCACAGAACCTACCAAGCCATTAGAAAACCCCAAACCACAAGCACAGCATCACCATTTTACTAACCAAGTCTGCACGTTTGGGACCCCCGAAACACAATAACCCCAATTCCAAATCCCTTTGAACAATTCCCCTCACAATCCCCCTCTCTTCCCACACTCCCCAGGCCTATAATCCAGTCTTTCCCGAGTTTCCCCCCAATATCCATCCCCTCTATCTATCAGTGTGTTATCCTACCTGTGCTCTTCAGAAGTGTGGGAGAGAGAGCGAGAGAGTTAGAGTGCGCCGAGGTCAGATGGTCTTCCTTCCAAATATCCAGTTGGGGCTTTAGGCTGAATCACTGTGAGCCTTCTGCACTGTGCTGCAAGGGGCCGAGCGATAATTGCACTGAGAGCGCGCGCAGCCAAGACCAAGCAGGTGTGCTCTGTCTCGGCCGAAGGGGAGGAGGAAGGGGCTGAGAGAGGAAGAGAGAGAGGGAGGGAGCTCCTGTTAAATTGAGACACTTGGTGGAGAGAACTTCCCCCAGCAAAGAGAGAGAGAGCGCGCTCCAAAAACAGCTGGAAATAGAGGGAGAGAAAAGAGAGGAAAATTAAAAAATGAACAGTCACAGAGCGATGGAGAAAAGAAGAGGAGAGTGGAGGGAAGAAAGGAGAGAGAGAGAGAAATGGAGGGAGAAAGAGAGGCAGAGTTAAGGCAATAAGCAGTGACTAGGCTGGCAGGCTCCCATTCAGTACCATCTAGTAATGATAGGTCCTCCAGAGCTCAGTTCAAAAACGCCAGCTACTCTCTGCCTTTCTCTCACAAACTTTCTTTCTTCCATTTTTCTCCCTCTATCTCTCTCTCTTTCTTTACTTTGGTGAAATTCAAACTAATTTAACACAGCCGACTACCCCTCTGCCTTTGTTTAATCCCACACAAGCATTCAGTCCACCCTCCCCCTTCACCCCCAATCTCTTGATTGGGTCGGTTTACTTATTTACACGTAACCAAAAGGGACAAGGGGACCGTTCCAATTACTAGGAAGAGGAGGGGGATCTTAGTTCTTAGTTCTCCCCATCCCCTGGTTTACCCTCCATGTGTCACATCTACTTTAGGTCTATAATTCCCCCTCCGGCTGGGCTCAGGGTTGGTCTGTCTGACTAACATGTCACCCTAACCACCCTGGTGTGTGTGTTATTTTAGTCCAAAATCTAATGTGAAGGATTTAATACTCTTTAAATAGTTCAGATTACTGCTCCAGACCTCTGAGGTGCAGTTGGAGCTGAGCACTTTAGAGCTCTGTGTCGCTTGGACTGGCTCTGCCTAGTTACACTTGGGTTACACTCACAACAAAGACTGCAAGAGAGAGGGAGAGCTTTCAAGAATACTTTCTACAGTACAGAGATGAGTACACAGAGAAATATGACTAGGACATAATGAATGCATTTGAAGACATGTAGGTTGTTGTTAACAGCCTACAGCTGTTATGAATGTGTTATGGGTGTGATAGATAAGGCACTACAAATTCATAATGCTTTATGCAGCTTTGGTTCATAGAACGTTTTCACAAGCATCATTACAGAAATGATGGAACTGGATCAGTTCAAGCTAATTGGAGGAAACATTGCTTCCACCCATCCAGTCCTTTCATTGGTCGCTGTGTGGCGGGGAAAAGCTAGACGGATGCATTGAAGGAGGCATACTGGACATTTAACAAGGACTTATAACTGAATGATATGTACCTATTGATTCTTAAAGAACATAACTTAGAAATGCCCCATTGACCTCAACTGGCGTACCTCATCAGAACCCCAAATATAAGCTTGTTAACTCAAATGTTTGTAAACAAAGTCAATGTAAACAAACACTATATAGGCTTATTGTTTCAACTGTGGATTGCCCCTTTATGGCCCGGGGACAGGCAAAGCATTGCAAAGTTCATGCTAGCTACTGATCTAAAGCCATAGTGTTAATGGTATATAGAACAACGATGACCAGAGTCAATGAATTCTACTAGCTCCATAAAGCGTACATGAATGGTGACGTATCCAGACTACCACTCTAAGAACTACACTGTATCAACAGCCATGAATTATCTCAACAAGGTTGAATTATTTCAACAACACATGCTGCAGAGATCTCAGAGTGTGGGCATATGGTCGTTGATGAATGATTGTATAGAGGGTAGAAACAGAGAGCAGATCTGATGAATGATAGAACAAGGAACATCTACAAAGGACTGCTGTGCCTTCCTGTATTCAGCCTCCACCCAATGTATGCTAGCATCAGATACTCTCTCTCTCTCTAACTCTTTCTTTCTCTCTCTCTCTCTCTCTCTCTCTCTCTCTCCCACTCAGCCTATCATGCACGGCTCAGATCAAAGGGATCTGGTAAAATGGCTGAACTTTAGCTAGTAAGACTTTGTCTCTAATGGGAAGTACAGCATTCCAGCCGTATCCCATCTCAATTATCCTTCTCCAAGCTAAGGAAAGAAGGGCCACCCACATAGACATTGGTCATGACCAAGGTATCAGTACGACTGTCTTAAATCACTCAGAAACCAACCCAACAAACTGAACCATAAAAACACCCAGTCTCAAAATACAAAAGCAGGTAACATTGAAAAGGTATTTTTACTTGTTGAGTTAAACGACTTTTTAAATGGTTGTCATTTTGTACTGTCTTTGATTCAGATTCTGGTCGAGTTTCTTACTTTTTTGTAGGGTCAGGAAAGGTTCAACTGAAATACAGGGCCAGTTTTTCAAAAGTGATCTATCTGGATTTCGCCTATCGGATAGTATTAAATGCATAGAAATAGAATGAATAGAACAGATGAATCATTGACTTGAATGGGGACTCCAGTTCTATTCATTCTTTCTCTATGCATTTAATCATATCTAGGGAGGAGGGGACAAGGGAGTCAGACAGAGAAAAAGAAGGGTGGGTCATGATCTTTGGCACTGTGTGGAGGTCTTGGATGAAGCCTCGGGGTAGAGGCCCACGAATACAAACACTGAGATAATACTGTCATGAAGTTGGCCTGTGGGTAAGGTTTATGACCCCCCCCCATAAATACCTTTCTCCCTTCCCTCTCTCTTCACTCTACTGAGGGACTCTTGAATAGCCTTTGTTAAACATAGAGAGTCTGGGAACATCAAACAAGTGGAGGGAAAGGAAACATATTTCGGTAATAAAACCAGTTGAAAATATGCGACATTATGACTGATGACAGGGCAACATAAACTGTATCTGGGAAAGTCTACACATTATAGTTATCAGATTCACATGGAATTGTTGTGCAATTTAAATGAAACTATTTCTGAAAAGATTAAATGTAATTTTAGCTTCCAAATGAGAGAATTGGGTTTTCATAAGATTAGAGCTCTGCTCAATCAGTGGCCTGCCCCTGTGAAGAGACATGGGTTATAAACTATGAAACACACCCTTCTCTCCATCCACTATATAAGCCCTTGACGAAAATGTAACCTCTGGTTCCGTGTACATTAGGACGACGGTCCGATGTCAGAAGGATTCAGATAATAACTACAGAACGAAGCCAACCTCAGCGTGAGCTTTGGTTGCGAATGGTATGAACTTTGAACTCTTATTTGCTACAGAAGTGATACCTCCTAGCCGTTGAGTTAGCAGCGGCCGCTGTAAATGTGGGCTAGGAGAGGACAGACAGAGTATCCCGTCTACCACACAACGACAACACTACAACGTATCCCGTTCACCACCAGAGACACTCTTCAAAGAACAAAGGACTCTGTTGGGCAACACGGCTTTCCATCTACCACCAACCTATTGAAGCGCAGCTCAGAGTAAATAATTATTGCATTTTCCTTTTCAAAATGGGCGGTAATTTAGAATGCATAAGATTCTGTATTTATGATAGAGTAGCTGCCTACGGCCCGATAGAGGGAATAGCTTCTCCCTTTGTTTATCAGTCTTCCCGCTCTTTCACTCAAACCCAACCCCCTTTTCTTTGTGTAACCAGCTGTCAAATCTGTTCCGTCCACTAGGGACGTTTTCCTTTATGACATAATTTGTAATCAAGGTATGATTCATTCTGTGTATATGTAATTCTGTGTGATTCGTTAGGTATTTAGTAAATAAATAATTAAACCCAATTTTGTATTGCTGATTCAACTTGTTAGCCAGGGTTCGTGAAGATAACCAAGAATTTGGGGGGATGGAGGGGAAGAGAGTGAGTGTAAAGGAGAGGGGAGTGGGGATGGAAAGGAAAGGTGGAGGGGAAAGAGGAGTGGTGCATGGTGAGAGAGGGAGGAGGGGCAGAGGGATATGGGGAGAGGAAAGAAGAGGAGAGAACTGTCAACAGGTCATTATTTTTGACCTTCAGGCAGGACTTTAAAAATGAAACAGCTCAGTTCACATGGCCTCCAGGTGGTCTTAAGGACTTTAAAAATGTCTGAGTGGATCAAGGAAGGTTCTATACCTGTAATCACTAATATAGGTGTTGTACTGGGATCATCAGGGGTTGTCACAAAAGTCTCAGTTTTTTGTCAACCTACAGCTTCTCACTATCAAACCCCAGGGATAACGTTTAGTTGGACAGTAGAGACCCCTAATCTTCTGAGGCGTCAACTTCAATGTTCCATGATCTACTTTTTTCTGTGTGTGTGTGTGTGTGTGTGTGTGTGTGTGTGTGTGTGTGTGTGTGTGTGTGTGTGTGTGTGTGTGTGTGTGTGTGTGTGTGTGTGTGTGTGTGTGTGTGTGTGTCTGTGTGTGTGTGTGTGTGACCAGGCAGGTAAGGTTTTGCCTGAGGTCGGCTCGTCCTCGCTCCACAGCACACAGATAGGCCTAAACATAGCTCTAAATGGTTTGAAAAAGCACTCGGGGCTAAACGAACACAGTCTCCACCTCTCTTTCCATTACTCAGCATTCTCCCTCCATCTCTCACATTTCTCCCTCCCCCTTCCTTTTATCTTTCTGTCTCTCAATCTCTCCCTCGTTACCCTTCCCCTCCCTCCCTCCCTCCCTCCCTCCCTCCCTCCCTCCCTCCCTCCCTCCCTCCCTCCCTCCCTCCCTCCCTCCCTCCCTCCCTCCCTCCCTCCCTCCCTCCCTCCCTCCCTCCCTCCCTCCCTCCCTCCCTCCCTCCTCAGCTTCTTCCCTTCTTTGTCCCTGTCCCACCCTCTTCCCTTATAAAATCACACTGTTTCCACGCCAGCTTGCCATGACACTGTGAGGCTGTTGCCTCCGTCAAGCCCAGACTCCCTTCAGCCTCAGCCTCATCTCAGTCCTCTTGATTAGAACAGAGCAGGGCTGGAAACTGACTCACCACAACATGGCTACACTCTCTGGGTCAAATCATTTACCACAGCAGAAATATGACAAGATACTATTAAAATGATATCTATTAAAGATGATTGTGATGTCTCTTGATAGGCTACTGTCTGATGTTGGGAAACAACCTTAAGCAAGAAGGAGGTGGAGTTCAAAATGGAGGCTGGATTGGGTATCAAAAAAGGGTAGGAGGATTGGCTTTGTAAAGACTACCTGTCGAAACAGGTTCATATACCTTTTTCTCTGCAACAATTGTTTTAATTAATCGCTTTGATCTTTAAGTGAATCATTTTAGTTAATACTTGCCAATGACACCCACCATCACTCCAAACCTGACAGTAGTCTGGATCTTTGTGAATACATCTACTTTAGCCCATCAGTAAGCGTGACAGTTCCAAGATTGGTGGTTGCGTACATTAGTCCTGGATGGCATGCTTCCTGAGTCTGGCGTGTCTTCAAATCAAGTTATTAATCATTCGTTATTAATTCAGGTATGTGAAGACATGTGTGAAGCATACCAACCCAGCCTCTTTTGGGCGTCAATTAGGTAATTTAGACCCAGTTAGCTTGATATCCTGACACCTGTGTGCCCTGAAGGACCTGCTGTGAAATACAGGCCCATATCACACCTCAATAATCACTAAATGGGTGTGATATAACTGTGATAAGTGATAAATATCACACAGGAAGTAAGAGGTGTCCTCTTTCAGCAGAACTTTATAGGGTGTTTGGGGTATGATGAATGTGGATGCTGTGTTTCTCAGATGGTATGGTTACAGCACTGACAGTGCAACGATGATTAATTGACATTGCAATAATCCGTTGCACGTCTTTACAGAACAAGGGCCCTTCCAGGGATTGGCTGAGGCACTCAATCTTGGTGAGATCATTGTGTCCCTATGAAGGTGGTTTAGTGACCTCTGACATTTTGTGGTCAACTATGCAACAGGCTCTCAGTAGCAAACAGGAATGACATGACGTTTGATTCAGAGTGAACAAAAGAAACGCCTGATGTGGCTAGGTTTACACTGCCAGTAAAGAGTGGTGGTCTTTGAATGACTGCATCTGGGTGACACATTTACATTTGACATTTTAGTCATTCAGCAAAAGCTCTTATGCAGAGCGACTTACAATAGTGAGTGCATACATTTTCATACTTTTTAAAAATACAAAGACAAATGATTTCTAATGGACTCCACAGAGCAAGGGCTTCAAACGGGTTTCCAGCTTCTCTACTGGTCTCATCATTTGAAGGTGACTGGGAGCTTTTGGTTGAAAAACTCAACAGTTGATTGATTTAGGTCTTTATACATCTTTATTCATGTGAATAATCCTTATAGACACCAACAATCATCCTGTATTAGAATGGGGTGTTTGCGGTACACATGCTACAGTACTAATTGACTAACAATGGGACCCAAGCAGAGTTTTCAGAATTGCAACAGAAGCTCCTTTCAGAAATCCCATCTTGGACTTGTTAAGTGTTATAACAGGAGTAGTGCAGAGGAGCTCTGTCAGACTCATCTCTAGACCCAGAGAAAGTCTACTGTGACGGGCTAAACAGACATCAGAAACTCACCAGGGAAGAGAAGGACAAAAGACGGACTCTGCAAGCCAATGGCAGGAGCTGTAACAGCAATGACAGTCCATCGAAAAAAGAGAACAATCAAGTTCCGAGCCAAAAGTACTGTGGGAAGTGACCTTTTTTGGGCCAATCGGAGTGGCGCTGTGCGGCACAGCATTTGTATGCTAATCACTCCGGAGGAATCCCGTCCCATTGGGTTCGTAACTAGAGTAAACCTCCTGAGTCGTGTACACACACACACACACAAGCATAAGCACACACACACACACTGTCCCTGGCAGGGCACTAACTGCTGGCATCGATGGCTACTTTTCACGGAAGAGGAGGCGAGAGTGCCGAATTCAGAGTCTGATAAATCATTATGGTGAAATAAAACGCACCAGCTATGTCATTAGTGGCCTAGTGAAAGCTGCTCACTGGAATGTCTGGGTTTTGAAGGCCATGCCGTTCCCATTAAAATGCATTAATTGTCCTGGATGTTCATACACACGTAAACACAGGCCCGTAAACTTGACCCACAGAAAGTTCCATCGATGAATATCCTTGTAAAATGGATGGTGTTGTTATCTTGGTGAGAGTTGAATTGTATTGACAACTAAGTAATAATAGAGAATGGAAGACATGCTGACGTCATCTACAGTACGTCTTGAATAAACATCATTTAAATATTCTTGTATGTTCACATACATGAATATATAACGATGGACTGACCCCAAAAAAGTTTCAATAATAAATATCACTGTGAAATGGAGGCCACTGTTACCTTGACTTACTTGCCACTTAACTTCTCAAGTATAGATTCACAATCTGTATTCATAAGCAAGGAAAGCGTTTGTCAGTTGTGCATTAGGTTTTTACACAAAGGGCCTTTCAGAGAGACCAGCCTGGCATTCTGCCTCTTCTCTCTCAATCTCTGGCCCCACACAGCGTTGAAACACACAGGCAACGGAAACACTTGCTTCGAGCGAGTGCTGTTGTGGTATTAACTTGCCCATTCAATGTACGACAGAACTTCTCCTCGCCATGGCAACAGGCTTTCGAAGTGAACGAGGGGGGAACACTACTTCTCGATTGGCCAAGCTTACCTCACACCCTCTAATAACGAGGAGAAAAACGAGGAGGATAACACAGCTGCTTGGCTAGAGAGGTGCTAGCTGAGGTGTTGTTTGTGAGGGAATGAGTTTGGGGGAGTATAACTTTAAATGCACCTCTCCTTGAGCTAGCTTACAAATAGCTCATCATGCCTCAATTAAAGGTGTTGCACAGGATTTATTCGAATTTTTGCATTGTAATTTCAGAAAATGTCAATAATATATCTGGCGCTAACAGTGCAATGATAGTGTTTCACAGTATTACTTACCCACCAGTGTTGTGATTGGCTGTGATATTCGCCTGTTGATTTCTCCCGCCGAAGCTGCATCTGTTGTCAAACTGGGAAAGCCGTTCTGACTTTGTGGCTGTGTTATCTAGTGGACTGTTCGGTCAATTTGAATAGTGTAGGGAATCTTTGTAACATCTAAATCATTGTGAAATATTTTTCAATAACAAAAAATATCGTTTTTACAGCTGTTTGAAGCTGGTGGACCACCAACTTCAAACAGCAGTTTTGGTAGACCAGAGTTTGCAGAAAGATATTTCACAGCAATTTAGATGGTACAATGTCCAGTGCTTCTTTTCTCACAAAAACTGAAATTGAGCGAATAACGTAGAATTTTAGCAACCTGGAAATTAATGATTTCCACTAAATAACACAACCACAAAGTCAGAAAAGCTTTCTCAGTTTGACAACAGATGCCGCTCCGGCGGGAGAAATCAGTAGACGAATATCACAGCCAATCACAACACTGGCAGGTAAGTGATAATGTGAAACACTATCCTCCCACTATTAGCGCCAGATGTATTATGGACGTTTTCTGAAATTACAATGCTACAATTCAACAACAAAATATCCTGTGAGTAGCACCTTAAAGTTGAAGGTTCTTAAGTTTAAGGTAGCTTATAATGCCTCATCATGTCAGGGCTCCTGACTTCAACATGAACTGTCTTGACTTATTGGCAAAACACACAAACTATTTGTACACTTCTATTCATACATTTATATGACATCTGCTATGTTTCAATGGTAGGAGTTGATGATGTAGGGACAAAACACACATTAAAACTTCTTATGGCTGCAATCCCGTTAACGGGATGATATGACAACAGCCAGTGAAAGTGCAGGGCGCCAAATTCAAACAACAGAAATCTCATAGTTAAAATTCCTCAAACATACATGTATCTTATACCATTTTAAAGGTAATCTTGTTGTTAATCCCACCAAAGTGTCTGATTTCAAATAGGCTTTACAGCAAAAGCACCACAAACGATTATGTTAGGTCACCGCAAAATCACTGAAAAACACAGTCATTTTTCCAGCCAAAGACAGGGGTCACAAAAAGCAGAAATAGAGATAAAATGAATCACTAACCTTTGATGATCTTCATCAGATGACACTCATAGGACTTCATGTTACACAATACATATATGTTTTGTTCGATAAAGCTCATATTTATATCCAAAAACCTCAGTTTACATTGGCGCCATGTTCAGAAATGCCTTAAAAATATGCAGAGAGCCACGTCAAATAACATAAATACTCATCATAAACTTTGATGAAAGATACATGTTTTACATAGAATTAAAGATACACTTGTTCTTAATGCAACCGCTGTGTCAGATTTCAAAAAGCTTTACGGCAAAAGCACAATATTCAATAATCTGAGAACAGCGTTCAGCCACAAAAGGAAGCCATACAGTTACCCGCCAAATTGTGCAGTCAACAAAACTCCTAAAAAGCATTAGAAATCTTCACTTACCTTTGCTGATCTTCGTCGGAATGCACTCCCAGGACTCCCACAAGAAATGTTCATTTTGTTCGGTAATGTCCATCATTTATGTCCAAATAGCTATTTTTGTTAGCGTGTTTGGTGAACAAATCCAAAGTCAGAAAGCGCGTTCACTAAAAGCTGACGAAATGTCAAAAAGTTCCATAACAGTCAGTAGAAACTGAATCAATCTTTTGAATGTTTTTAACATAAATCTTCAGTAACGTTCCAACCGGAGAATTACATTGACTTCAGATGTGCGATGGAATAGAGCTCCCTCTCATGTGAACGCGCATGGTCAGAGCATGGACCTGACTATTTCCTGTCTCCTTCGGCCCCACTTCACAGTAGAGGCATCAGACAAGGTTCTACAGACTGTTGACATCTAGTGGAAGCCGTAGGAAGTGCAAACTCATCCATATCCCACTGTTTGTTCAATAGGGGCTGTGTTGAAAATCTACCAACCTCAGAATTCCCACTTCCTGTTTGGATTTTTCTCAGGTTTTTGCCTGCCATATGAGTTCTGTTATACTCACAGACATCGTTCAAACAGTTTTAGAAACTTCAGAGTGTTTTCTGTCCAATACGAATAATAATATGCATATATTAGCAACTGGTACTGAGGAGCAGGCAGTTTACTATGGGCACCTCTGTGCACCTTTCATCCAAGCTACTCAATACTGCCCCTGCAGCCATAAGAAGTTAAAACTCACAATGGATCTGATTAAAGCACTCGCTCAAAGAAACATTTCAGAAGAAAGCAATCAATCAATTCCCGGATCTCTCAGCTCCGCACAAACCTCTTGGGACATACTACTGGCAACTTCCGACCACTGTAAACTAGTTTGTTTTCTAATCAGCCTTTCTTTTACAGGCAATCTGTCAAAAAAAATCATGGGCATTAATATGGAGTTGGTCCCCCTTTGCTGCTATAACAGCCTTCACTCTTCTGGGAAGGCTTTCCACTAGATGTTGGAACATTGCTGCGGGGACTTGCTTCCATTCAGCCACTAGAGCATTAGTGAGGTCGCACACGGATGTTGGGTGATTAGTCCTGGCTCGCAGTCTGCATTCCAATTCATCCCAAAGGTGTTCGATGGGGTTGACGTCAGGGCTTTGTGCAGGCCAGTCAAGTTCTTCCACACCGATCTCATCAAACCATTTCTGGATGGACCTTGCTTTGTGCACAGGGGCATGGGCCTTCCCCTAACTGTTGCCTCAAAGTTGGAAGCACAGAATCGTCTAGAATGTCATTGTATGCCGTAGCATTAAGATTTCCCTTCACTGGAACTAAGAGCCTAGGCCAAACCATGAAAAACAGCCCCAGACCATTATTTCTCCTACACCAAACTTTCAAGTTGGCACTATGCATTCGGGCAGGTAGCGTTCTCCTGGCATCTGCCAAGCTCAGATTTGTCCGTCGGACTGCCAGAGGGTGAAGCGTGATTCATCACTCCAGAGAAGGTTTTTCCACTGCTAGGTAGTGAGTGTTGCACCTGAGGACAGACAATTTTTACGCGCTTCACGCTTCAGCACTCGGCGGTCCCGTTCTGTGAGCTTGTGTGGCCTACCACTTTGCGGCTGAGCAGTTGTTGCTCCTGGACGTTTCCACTTCATAATAACAGCACTTGCAGTTGACCGGGGAAGCTCTAGCAGGGCAGACATTTTGACAAACTGACTTGTTGGCATCCTATGACGGTGCCACGTTGAAAGTCACTGAGCTCTTCAGTAAGGCCATTCTACTGCCAATGTTTGTCTATGGAGATTGCAGGTAATTAGCTTTAAAACAGATTTTTTTTCTCTCATCCATCAGCCCCATGACATAATGTGTTGAATTGCAGGAAAATAGCTTTAAAACTGTCAAATGTTCTCTCCGCCCCATGGCAAAATGTGTAGAATTGCAGGAAATTTCTTTAAAACATCAACATTTTGTCTCTGCGGCCAATAGGACGGCGTCTAAAAGTGTTGATCGGAGATGGAGCTGTTGGCCATTCCCTCTACCAATGACCCCCCCCACGCTAACTTTCTATGGGAAACACTGCTAAGCTCCCAGTCTTGCAGATATTACACAGGCCTTGTACCTCTCTAACTGTATTGGGATAACATATGTAATAACAGATTAATAAGCCAGTAAGTACAGTAAGCCTTTTTGGATATCTTGTTGCTTTATGCTTGGAAAGCAGCATTAACACTTGTTAGTACTGTAACTGTGTATATGTGTGACTGATACGTGTGTATATGTGTCACTTCACTTTGTCTCGAAACACGGTACACTATATGACAAATAAAAATGTGCTTTCTTCTCATCTTAAGTAGTCATTACTCTGTAACACTCCTTTACTATAGTATGAGTACAAATGTGTTGGGTGCACAATCTGCTCTCTAGTCGAGTCTGTTTTTGATTTGCTGGGTCGAAACAGAGCCAGTAGCCAGACAGCAGTCTTTCTGCCAGAGGCAGACTCAACATTCCCAGAACCATTTGGAATTATAAAATTAGTTTATAGTATCGCCAGAGCTTCAGAGTGCCAAACTCTGTAACAAAAAGAGCTTTCAGACATATCGATATTTTCCCTGTGTCTCATAATGAGATGTCATGGTTACCAAAATGAAGTCTTAAGTTCACACAATGGGCGAGTTACAAAAAGAAACATGACCTGCATCAATGTTTGCTCAACCTATAGCCTACAGCATGTGATCATGACCTTACACTATAGATCTACAGAAGAACACATTTCTGCCTGTTATCCAGTTACAGTAGTCATTACTGGTCCTCATCACATTTGACCAATAAAAGGCCAAAAAACAGATAGGAGACTGGAATGAATAGAAGACCTCACCTCCCAGACCGTGCTTGACAGTAACAAGCATCACTGTGGTCGACGGTCCAACAACAAGACATTAATCAGTGGCCTATTTCCTCTTCAGGATGGATAGGAAGAGGAATGCGGGGTGTTTTGAGGGATTCACAACATCTGGGTTGGAGGTAGTAGGAAAGGTTTAACCATGGGAGGACGGATTCGGTGAACCAGAGAGACAAGAGAGTGCTTTGGCGCTGTACAGCGAAGCGTCCTGCGGGCTTTTGGGAACTCGGGCCACGTGTGATAAATATTAGTTTGTGCTCCTACTACAGAACATCGGTTGGCCATGTTTTATGCATTCCTCCTGGCTAGTCCTCCAGAGGCCATTGCTCTGCAAGGACAGCACACTGTTTGATTACATTGAATCACGTTCAAGGAATGCCTGCGTTTTTATTAACCCAACTTGTGTTCTATCTAATCATGTTGTTTGAAAGAGAATCCACATTTTAAGTCAATCGTTTTGCTTTTCCACTTATTGCGTTTTGCATTTTACAATGATTTCTAACATACATTTGTTCTTAAACCTCGCTAATACATTTTGTATCGTGAAGACACCAGAGACATATTCCACAGTTATACTTATTTGTTACGTCTACATTCATTCTGCCTATTGAACTAGTGATTTCCCCAATGTCAGCAGAAACCAGACTCGGAACAGACGGCATCATTCATATGTGAGTTGCATTAATCCATTATGAAGCTGTACGTGCTGTGAGATGCTGTGACCCATAGTCAGCACTTTCTGGGGGGTGTGGAATCTGCCTGGGCTGCTCTAATCATGACTAGGCTTGATGAGCTGGCAAGGAGGAAGGCTGTGAGCCATGTCAGTCAAAATGTGCTTAAATGGAATGCAATGCACAAGCTAGCCCACAACCCCATGCACTGAGCTAAAGGAGCATCTGTTTTACATCTGTTCATTGATGATATCAGGTACCGAGCCTATATCATCAATCTGGTATCTGATATTAAATGCTCGTAGATAAGGGGTCCAATATGGTACAACACTGGCTTGGTGTCGCAAGCATTTCGCTAAACCCACAATACCATCTGCTAAATATGTGTATGCGACCAACACATTTGATTTGAGATGTAGGCTTGGTTGGGGATTGGATGCCCATTTCCAGAGGCCGCTAAATACAACATGCTAATTCAGACTGGGTTAGGGGGAAAGGGTTTGGCAATGTATTCCCAGGTGTGTCTTCAGAACTAGTGGTCCTAGTGGTTCAGTAGGGGGGGTGAAGTATCAGGGGTGTGGATAGAGAAGGGTTCTTTGGACCAGTCTTTAAACACCCAGCCATCAGAACACACGGGATGGGTAAATAAAAAAACAGGTTACATCTATGCAGTGGATTCAATAGTTGTAATTTAAGTCATGTAAATACAGAAACAGGTGACATCTATGCAGTGGGTTCAGTAGTTGTAATTTAAGTCATGTAAATACAGAAACAGGTGACATCTATGCAGTGGATTCAATAGTTGTAATTTAAGTCATGTAAATACAGAAACAGGTGACATCTATGCAGTGGGTTCAGTAGTGGTAGTTTTAGTCATGTAGTGGTAAATAAACTGGACATAATGGACAAGGAGCTGAAACTACTGGAGTCACTGTTAATTCCATATCATGGCCATTGAGTTTATTCCCGTCAGAGTATTTCCAAGAATCTGTAATATTGTTTAACAGTGCTCAAGTTAGCCTTCAACAAGTGGTAAGCCAGGTATTTCCTCAATGGTGGTCGGTCCTATGTAAGATGCAAAGAGTCACTTGCCACATCATCATGAAGTGACACTTCTTGAAAGTCCAATATCTTGAAAACTTGACTGCTGACATGCAAAACATTTTGGGATTATATTAACAGTGGACAAAATATAAATATATATATATACACTACCGTTCAAAAGTTTGGGGTCACTTAGAAATGTCCTTGTTTTTTAAAGGAAAGCTAATTTTTTGTCCATTAAAATAACATCAAATTGATCAGAAATACAGTATAGACATTGTTAATGTTGTAAATGACTATTGTAGCTGGAAACGGTAGATTTTTTATGGAATATCTACATAGGCGTACAGAGAACCAATATCAGCAACCATCACTCCTGTGTTCCAACGGTACGTTGTGTTAGCTAATTCAAGTTTATCATAAAAGGCTAATTGATAATTAGAAAACCCTTTCTGCAATTATGTTAGCACAGCTGAAAACTGTTGTTCTGATTAAAGAAGCAATAAAACTGGCCTTCTTTAGGCTAGTTGAGTATCTGGAGCATCAGTATTTGTGGGTTCGATTACATGCTCAAAAATGGCCAGAAACAAAGAACTTTCTTCTGAAACTCGTCAGTCTATTCTTGTTCTGAGAAATTACGGTTATCCATGCGAGAAATTGCTAAGAAACTGAAGATCTCGTACAACGCTGTGTACTACTCCTTTCACAGAACAGCACAAACTGGCTCTAACCAGAATAGAAATAGGAGTGGGAGGCCCCGGTGCACAACTGAGCAAGAAGACAAGTACATTAGAGTGTCTAGTTTGAGAAACAGACGCCTCATAAGTCCTCAACTGGCAGGGTCATTAAATAGTACCCGCAAACACCAGTCTCAACGTCAACAGTGAAAAGGTGACTCCGGGATGCTGGCCTTCTAGGCAGAGTTGCAAATAAAAAGCCATATCTCAGACTGGCCAATAAAAATAAAAGATTAATATGGGCAAAAGAACACAGACACTGGACAGAGGAAGATTGGAAAAAAGTGTTATGGACAGACTAAGTTTGAGGTGTTCGGATCACAAAGAGGAATATTTTTTAAGATGCTGGAGGAGTGCTTGACGCCATCTGTCAAGCATGGTGGAGGCAATGTGATGGTCTGGGGGTGCTTTGGTGGTGGTAAAGTGGGAGATTTGTACAGGGTAAAAGGGATCTTGAAGAAGGAAGGCTATCACTCCATTTTGCAACGCCGTGCCATACCCTGTGGACGGCGCATAATTGGAGCCAATTTCATCCTACAACAGGACAATGACCCAAAGCACAGCTCCAAACTATGCAAGAACTATTTAGGGAAAAAGCAGTCAGCTGGTATCCTGTCTATAATGGAGAGGCCAGCACAGTCACCGGATATCAACCCTATTGAGCTGTTGTGGGAGCAGCTTGACCGTATGGTACGTAAAAAGTGCCCATCAAGCCAATCCAACTTGTGGGAGGTGCTTCAGGGAGCATGGGGTGAAATCTCTTCAGATTACCTCAACAAATTGACAACTAGAATGCCAAAGGTCTGAAAGGCTGTAATTGCTGCAAATGGAGGATTCTTTGACGAAAGCAAAGATTGAAGGACACAATTATTATTTCAATTAAAAATCATTATTTATAACCTTGTCAACGTCTTGACTATATTTCCAATTCATTTTGCAACTCATTTCATGCATGTTTTCATGGAAAACAAGGACATTTCTAAGTGACCCCAAACTTTTGAATGGTATTGTATATCATTTATATACACAGTACGAGTCAAAAGTTTGGGCACACCTACACATTCAAGGTTTTTCTTTATTGGTTACTATTTTCTACATTATTAAATAACACATATGGAATCACGTAATAACCAAAAAAGGGTTAAACAAACATCTTCAAAGTAGCCACCCTTTGCCTTGATGACAGCTTTGTAAAATCTTGACATTCTCTCAACCAGCTTCATGAGGAATGTTTCTCCAACAGTCTTGAAGGAGTTCCCACATATGCTGAGCACTTGTTGGCTGCTTTTCCTTCAGTCTGCGGTCCAACTCATCCCAAACCATCTCAATTAGGTTGAGGTGGGGTGATTCTGTCCTGTTGAAAAACAAATGATAGTTCCACTAAGCGCAAACCAGATGGGATGACGTATCACTGCAGAATGCTTTGGTAGCCGTGCTGATTAAGTGTGCCTTGAATTCGAAGTAAATCTCTGACAGTGTCACCAGCAAAGCACCCCCACACCTCCTCCTCCATTCTTCACTGTGGGAACCACACATGCGGAGATCATCCGTTCACCTACTCTGCATCTCACAAAGTCACAAATTTGGACTCATCAGACCAAAGGACAGATTTCCACCGGTCTAATGTCCATTGCTCGTGTTTCTTGGCCCAAGCAAGTCTATTCTTCTTATTGGTATCCTTTAGTTGTGGTTTCTTTGAAGCAATTCGACCATGAAGGCCTGATTCACGCAGTCTCCTCTAAACAGTTGATGTTGAGATGTGTCTGTTACTTGAACTCTGTGAAGCATTTATTTGGGCTGCAAATCTGAGGTGCACTCTAATGAACTTATCCTTTGCAGCAGAGGTAACTCTGGGTCTTACTTTCCTGTGGTGGTTTCATCATAGCGCTTGATGGTTTTTGCGACTGCACTTGAAGAAACTTTCAAAGTTCTTGAAATGTTCATGTCTTAAAGCAATGATGGACTGTCATTTCTCTTTGCTTATTTGAGCTGTTCTTGACATAATATGGTATTTTACCAAATAGGGCTACATTCTGAATACCACCCCTTCCTTGTCACAAAACAACTGTTTGGCTCAAATGCATTAAGAAGGAAAGAAATCCATAAATTAACTTTTAACAAGGCACACCTGTTAATTGAAATGCATTCCAGGTGACTTCCTCATGAAGCTCGTTGAGAGAATGCCAAAGGTGTGCAAAGCTGTCATCAAGGCAAAGGGTGGTTACGAATATAAAATATATTTTGATTTGTTTAACACTTTTTTGGTTACTACATGATTCCATATTTGTTATTTCATAGTTTTGATGTCTTCACTATTATTCTACAATGTAGAAAATAGTAAAAAATAAAGTGTCCAAACTTTTGGCTGGTACTGTATATAGTTTGAGTGGATTTTTCCTTTAAGTGTTAACGAAAACTCCCAGGTCTCTCCCAGGAGGGATGGGGTAACTACAAAATAACCCAGTCTCTACTCACCTTGGCTCCCTAATCAACCACAGCTGTGCTTTGTTAGTTTCACCAATAACACCAGGTGCTCTATTCCCACCACAACACAAAATGGCCGCCCACCATCCTCCATTTAGAATCCCTCACAGGAGTTAGGGAGGGTGAAAATGGGACAATAACACAAGTGATTGATAGTGGTACTGTAGGTTTGAGGTCAGTTACCAAACTAAGGTATTTGTTTCTCCCAGTCACAATATCTCCCCTTGAACTGATCGGAGACTCTTTGTCATTGTGCTTTTATGCAACTTCATGATATTCTCACCAAAGAGAGTTGATGAAGTATGGAAAGAAAAGGGATACAAAGACAACCAATATATTCTGAGAATTTGGATTGTACTATCCTCCAAACTAAACAACGGTGAAATGTATTTCAATATAATGATTCCACAGAAATACGACAGAGAATAACATTACTTGGAGAGCGCTACTAAATTCCTGACAGTGCCAGAAGAAGTCTTCAGGAAGAATATAAATTCTAGCAAATCACCACGGAAAGGCTCATGTTACAATTTCAGTCAACCGTGTTAAAAAAAAGCATACCGATATTTATTTAACCATTTAACTACAGTGAGTACAGATTCATATTGATGGAAATAAGAGGGAAAGAGAATAGTTATTTGGTGGAAAAAACAGGCAGACAGTTAAAGTGTGATGTCTTTAGCAGGCCATCCAGGCTCTCGGGTGGCTTTTGGTATGTCTGGGGCGGAATGTGTGTGAAAGACATTAATGGTGGAGAGCCCCACCATGCCATCAGCTATAGTCCTGGAGAGGAGGCTGCCCTGGCAAGGTCACTCATCACTAACAAGAAGTGGTGTGTGTGTGTGTGTGTGTGTGTGTGTGTGTGTGTGTGTGTGTGTGTGTGTGTGTGTGTGTGTGTGTGTGTGTGTGTGTGTGTGTGTGTGTGTGTGTGTGTGTGTGTGTGTGTGAGTGAGTGAGTGAGTGAGTGAGTGAGTGAGTGAGTGAGTGAGTGAGTGAGTGAGTGAGTGAGTGAGAAAGAGTGTGTCAATAAGTTTTAATAAATGCGCATATGCGAGAGAGTGAGAGATATAAAGAAAGAGAGAGATAAAGAGAGAGATATATAAAGAGAGAGAGAGAGAGATAGAGAGACAGTGAGTAAGTGTACATATTTGTGTTTACAATGTGTCTGAGTCAGTGTCAGTGACATTGAGTGCTCCACATGGAATCTTTAGATTTTTCTGTTTCTGAATGAGGTGAGAATAACAGAAGCGTACTAGAGGAAGACCCCTTAGCCCCGTAATGGCAGTGAGTCGTAGTGAGACAGCACTGTTTCTTTACAGGAAAGACTAACCTAAATAACAAGATAAACAGATGTCCCCTCTACACACACATATCCTATTACAGAACAGTTGAGTATTGTAAACACACACACACGCACACGCACACACACACACACACACACACACACACACACACACACACACACACACACACACACACACACACACACACACACACACACACACACACACACACACACACACACACACACACACACACACACACACACACACACACACACACACACACGTCTCAGGCCCACTCCCACCACCACACACATACACATGCCAAAAAAATCTCACTCTCCCGCAAGACACACAACCCAGATGAGGAAATGCATTAGGCAACGTCTGAGGAATGCACCAATCCAGAGGAGAGATAAACTCTGGCTGGTCATTTGAGGGACAGAGAGGGGGAGACAACAGCAGTAAGAAACGCTATGGGACTTTGGTCTTAGTTCTATCTTGTAATTTATCATAGCGCAGAGATCTCACATAAATAATCACAGCTTGTTAGAGAGGCGAGGACAATGTGTACACAGGAAGTCACGAGTGCCAGAGCAAATGTTGTTAATACAACAGCACATCCTCTCCATTCACGACATTTTCTAATTGTTTGGAGAAGGATCTCTGTGTAATGAAGCCTAGTACGACAGGGATCAGACTGGAGTTGAGTCTAAAGTCTTTATTCTACATGTTTGACATTCAAAGTAATCCATGTTTGTAGTAATATCCCTAGTCCTATATACATTTTTGTAGTAAATATCCCTAGTCCTAAATACATTTTTGTAGTAAATATCCCTAGTCCTATATACATGTTTGTAGTAAATATCCCTAGTCCTAAATACATTTTTGTAGTAAATATCCCTAGTCCTAAATACATTTTTGTAGTAAATATCCCTAGTCCTATATACATGTTTGTAGTAAATATCCCTAATCCTATATACATTTTTGTAGTAAATATCCCTAGTCCTATATACATGTTTGTAGTAAATATTCCTAGTCCTATATACATGTTTGTAGTAAATATCCCTAGTCCTATATACATGTTTGTAGTAAATATCCCTAGTCCTATATATATGTTTGTAGTAAATATCCCTAGTCCTATATACATTTTTGTCCAGGCTCCATCGCAGATGATCTCTGTCTCCGTGGCGATAGCATTTCCTGTTCACTGAGGTCCTTGGCCTCGGCTGTCTTCTGTTTGTGCCACGTATCTGCATTCCGGTCTGCTTATTGCTACCAGAACACTGTGACGCTATCGATTTTATCACTGACTTGGCTGGATTCTTGCCTCTTAGGTCTGAAATCTCGGCTATCCCTGGAAAAAAATGAAGCACTTCAGCAAACATCTTGCACCGTTTGACTATGATGCTCAAACCCAACCTGCTTGTGCTTTTTTCAAAGATATGTCTTATCATTCAGTTGGAGTTCAAGCTATCTTTATTTTCCCAATTGTGAAATGTGTTGTGCAGTCAGGGTTCATCAATAAAAACAACATTAAAAACATTGGCAACCATACAACAGATATACACATAAGATAAATAATAAATAATGAGATCGGTTCACATGCCAACCATGTGGCTTTGCTACAATTCTCTATGAAACTGTACTGCTCAGCTGTTGCAATGATATCCATCTATGCTATTGTAAGTAGCTTTCATTGATCTTTTTTTTGATTGTTTAGGGAGAATCATATGTTGGTTGCTTAGGGAGAATCATTTTTGGGTTGTTTAGGGAAAATATTTTTGGGGTTATTTAGGTAGAACCATTTTTGGGTTGTTTAGGGAGAACCATATTTGGGTTGTTTAGGGAGAACCATATTTGGGTTGTTTAGGTAGAACCATTTTTGGGTTGTTTAGGGAGAACCATTTTTGGGTTGTTTAGGGAGAACCATATTTGGGTTGTTTAGGGAGAATCATATTTGGGTTGTTTAGGGAGAATCATTTTTGGGTTGTTTAGGGAGAATCATATTTGGGTTGTTTAGGGAGAATCACCGGTTTATCTCTTTCCTCTGTACTCTCTGGCTGGATCCCATTGTCTCTTAAACAGACTGCTTTTCTTAACACTTCTCCTTGATGACTAGTGATCTGCAATTACATGTGGGATAAAAACAACCAATTCCTTTCAGATTGAAGGGCATTCAAGTAATTCATGTAGGATTATTATTACATAGCCTCTGTCTCTTGTTGAGGCATGTCAATTTTGTGAGTTGAAGGGACGAGGGGAAGCTGCTGATCATTCCGTCGGTAACCTAATGTAGCAGGTGTAAAAAGACGCCCGAGTAGAGTCCCCACATCCATTTTTAAGGGGAAACGGAAGTTAGGTTGAAAATACTGTATCCCTGAAAACAGTGTTCAATCAGGGGCCGAGATAACCTGCTCCTCCTGCTCATCATTAGCTTGTCTTAGCATAGCTCAGGTGTCAGTGGCTGTAATGAATAGAAGGTCAGCCATCACTCTTCACCTTGCATTGAGACAAGCCCAGTCTTGAGCTCCAATGGGTGCCCTGATTGAGCCCAGAGTGGCTGGTAATTCGCACAGCCAGACAAAACACTTCCCTTTGTGTATGTTAGGGCCAGGCGCCAGACAGACAGCGATGGGGACTGTTTTTGTCTTCTTCCTCTGAGAGGTTTATTAGTCTCCTGTTCCGTCCACATCCATCATTGTGACTGCCAATGGGATTGCTCCAACTTCCCTTTTTAGCCCCTAGACTTGGTATGTTTCTTTAGAGAGTTAGTGCGGTACAGTACGGTGCAGTTATGACGTTTGTAACAGAACGTTGTGTGACTGACCAGTACGGGAACAGGAACCAAATCAAAACACCCTCGAGGGGATTCCATTTAGTTGTCGTTCCTCCCCGTCTTTGCCATATCGCAGATTAATCAAAGAGTAGAAAGGTTCACGCTGCACGCTTCATCCCATCCCGTTCCACAGAGAGTATAAGATAATGTTTCTGTGTTTTGATATAAGCCCAAGGATTTTCCATTTGCCATTTTATTATCTAATATGTCATGCTCATTTTTTATGCCTGTTTAATTCCTCAATGACGTCCACCATAACTATTGTAGCATATCGGATCTCCCCCCAGTGCTTGGAGTGCAGCCATGTGGTAGGAACTCCAGAAGGCAACGGGGAAAAGACCTGGGGATGGAGATGGGATTAGAACCACCATGCTGCTGGCTGTAGGAACACTTTGAGCAGGACCACAATAAGTACAGCGGTCGAAAGAGAGAACACTTCTCGGCTTGTAAACCAGACCACAGAGAGAAAAACCATCTAACAACAACTTGAAAATCTAACACACTGTTCCCTTTTGCATACTGAAGAGACAGAGAAACAGTTATTAATGGTAGGAGAGAGGGAGCGAGAGAGGGAGTGAGCGAAAGAAGGAAAGAGAGAAAGAGAGTTTGTGTTGAGCAAGAGCATAGGCGTTGTTCACATCTTTTCAATCTTTATAATGGTTCTGTGGTTAATGACAACCCTGGAACTATTCAAAAATGGTTTATTAACCATTCACTGCCTTTCTTGTTCAACAGTCCAAAAAGGCAAAAACGTTTTAGGGCTCTCTGCGGTCTTTTCAATGAAATCTAAGTCTTGGTGAAAATAAGTGAATTATTCTTTGTGATTAACTGTAAAGAATAGCATTGGTCACAGAGAGACCAAAGCTGTGTCAGAATACTCATACTAACTGCACTAACCATACTATTTGTGACGTGAATTGAGTATATAGTATGTTTATTGGTCATAGTATGGATATAGTTAGTATGACGTACAAAATTCGTCAAAATATGAAGTATACATGCAGCGGACACTGTTTCCGTCCTTTTAGGGCCCATAATGCAATTCTTCAGAAAATGGGTGTAGCTTCATAACTCTTCAGATTTGAAGAAAATGTTGGAAAATATGCAGGCGAAGTCTGACGAGAGTGGATACAAATTCATTGCTTTAACTAACTATGACAAATGTAAAAAAAAGAAAAGAAAAAAAAAGGAAAAATGTAATACAGTAATGCTTTTTCAAATAAGCTACGTTACACGCTATGTTGGCTGACAATTTGTTAGCCCACGCTACACCTAACGAACCACATAGCATTTCCGCAGTATGTACCAGTATGTTAGCTAGTTGCTTAGCATTGGCTACTAATACATTGAACTTGCCAGGCAGTATATGAACTATCTGCTATCTAACTAACTACCCAACATTTATTGACTTGATTAATTACATAATTCTTAGCTAAGTGTTGTAGTCTTGCATTTCAATGGCTATCTACTCTGATTTCAGAGCACTCTTGTACAGAATAGCTGATGAATTTACGAATGCTCAACACCCGTTGAATATGGTTGGTGTCAGTAAATGTCGGCAAAGAAAAGTGTAATTAAATTGTTGCCAGCAGCACAGTTACAGTCACCAACGCTCTAGATAACATGAAAACAGCCTAACCAGCTCTGCTAGGGCCAGTAAAATGGTCAGAGTGAGGTGTTCTCCCATTTGTGTCTGGAAGTAACTAGCCAATGTTAGCCAGTTAGCTTGGGTGCTTGACTGCTGTTGAACGCTTGGATCAACCCTACTCCTCGCCAGAGCGTCCAGTGTGCGCTCTGAATGCTCCAAGAGCGAAATTCCCTGAATTTGCGAAAGGACAATCTGACAACACTCTGGATTTACAAACGCCCAGAGCACACCCTGGCACTCCAGATTGAATTTACGAAAACACCGAAATCGTAAAATGTTTAGCTAGTCATTTGTTATGCTAGCAAGAGGTTGGATAGCAACAGCATCAACTTCCGGTAAACAGGCGAAGCTCTAGTAAGCCCAACTGAAACGATACCATTCGTTTACAGTATAGTAAAACAAACTAATAGTATAGAGTATGCAGTATATACTCATTAAGTATGTAGTATACAGTATGTTAGTATGGGTATTCAAACACAGCTCAAGTCTTTCTCAAAGCACAGAGATCAACCCGGAACTGTATGACAGTCCTAACCTAAAGCTCTGTTGTCCTGCCCACCCGTCTCTCCGTGCTAGATACTTGTCTTCACAAGAGAGACTGGCGGGCCAGGGAAACCAGTCTGTTTCTTTTGGAGCCGTCTCAGTTTACCCAAGAGTCGCCTCTAATTCTTTCCACATATTTCACATTTTCATATCCAGGATCCTGTGAAGTTGTGAGAAGGTCCTCTATGAACAAACAGAGGGTGGGAAAGATGACCAGACATAACTGGACAGATGGATGGTCAGTGTGGTCACCTCATCACCTCTGTTGTGGCCATCAAAATTCCAATATTACTGACAGAAACTGACCAACACCTCATAGACTGACCACTAGGCATTGTGGTTGAACCAACGTTGTCTTGTTGAATCAATGAAATTACTTTGAACCAACATGGAATGGACGTTGAATTGACGTCAGACATTTGCCGTACAGGTGAAAACCTCAACTGTTTGACCGTGTCAAACTCATCGGTGTGGAAGACAAAAAGATCGCTGGCATAACATTCAGATGGTTGTGTTGCATGAGTAAACCTACTAGCAAGGTTGTGACCTATTGTGGCTCCTCATCCAATTCACTTCCATAGTGATGTTATACTGAAGCTTTACAGCCTCACACTAGCAAAGGGTAGGTCCCCTCACAGCAGTAGCCCAGTTAGAACTTGTTAGCGGTAGTGCTAACTCCTCTGAAGTTAGCCCCAGCTCAGGGACTGTACAGTTTTAAAGGCCCTTGACCACAGAGGGAACTGGAGAGCTAATGAGCAGTAATAGAGGCCAGGGATATCATAGCGCTGACTCAGAGAACATCTTGGTTTCATTGGAGCTCAAAGAACACAGGAAGGGAACAGTGAGCGGTTACACAGAGAGACACGTACGGAGGAGGAGGGGAGGGGAGGACAGGACAGTAAAAAAAAAGAGAGCGAGAGATTTAAAGAGGAGGGAGATGCAACAGAACAGAAAAGAGAGCGGAAAAGACCCACAAAAAGTAAGTAAGACCAACATGTAAGTAAGACCAACAAGTAAGACGGATTGGAGTGAACAAGGAGAGAGGGCTTACATCTTCAACCTTCTCCTGATCTAAGTCAGAGTTTCCAGAGCAAAGAGAGCAAGCAGGCAGAGGCCCAGAGGCTGATACAGCAACAGGAGACCTAGCCAACACATACCACAGCAGCTACACTGCTGCCCTGCTTCTCATGGTACTGTTACAGTGCTACACCATTGAAGATAGGCCAGTAAACCTTAGCACAGGATTAGGCTATGTGTCCTACATTCAATCAATGTCCCTGGAGTTAGACTACAAACCATTCTGCTTGAGCTGGGAGAATGTACTGTACATTTGGATATTTAGTTGATTAAATCATGATAACTGAGCTGGGGGAAAAGCAAATTAACTTATCTCAGGGGAAGAGTCTGTAAGATATTTTGACTGGATGGTGTCCAAGAACACACTCCAACTCCCACACACTCACCCATGTGAGGCCTACTGCAGGGGAGACTTAGAGAGAACCCAGCTGGAGCTCAGGCCTGGTGTGCTGTGGACCTCTGGACTACAGTGAAGGTCAATGATTCAGTGGCTAATAAGCCACTATATACAGGCACAAAAGACAAGTTGTCCAGGTTTTGGCCTCCATGTTCCGGCGCGCAATAGGGATGAGATGGCTGATTAAAAACACATTTGAGAGCTGAGAGATTCCTTGATTCCCCTCATTCCTGTAAGATATTAGTCAAGGTTTTCTCCTTAGCCAGCTTTTAAAGTCATAACCTGTAATTGCATTGTATCTCAGTTCATGAGCGAAGCGGCTCAGCAATTTAATGGTAGTCTTCTAACTAGCCAATTGACTGTTAGCCTTGAATGCTAATACTAAGTGATTTACAGTAATGCTAGAGTAGATAGGGGAGAGGTGGAAGGTGAGGAACATGTTCACTCATTGCTGTGGTGACAGTGTGATACTTATCTAAACAGCATGGCTCCCTGCCCTCTAAAACTTCTCTCCAGCTTGGCAGAGAATCTAAGCAAGAAGCTTTTAAAATATTTTTGTTACTATGCCTCACACATCTGACATCTGCAGTCAGTCTTCTTTTTTGGTGATTAAGAAAATCTCTCTTCATCTATCGAAGACAGACATGTCGTTGCACAACTTAAGTGAATGTGCTGATGACAGCCATAGGCTGTGATTGGTGGAGAGGTGTGATATATACAGTACCAGTCAAAAGTACCAGTCAAAAGTTTGGACACACCCACTCATTCAAGGGTTTTTCTTAATTTTAACTATTTTCTACATTGTATAATAATAGTGAAGACATCAAAACTATGAAATAACAAATATGGAATCATGTAGTAACCAAAAAAGTGTTAAACAAATCAAAATATATTTTAGATTTTTCAAAGTAGCCACCCATTGCCTTGATGACAGCTTTGTACACTCTTGGCATTCTCAAAATCAAATCAAATCAAATTGTATTTGTCACATACACATGGTTAGCAGATGCTAATGCGAGTGTAGCGAAATGCTTGTGCTTCTAGTTCCGACCGTGCAGTAATATCTAACAAGAAATCTAACAATTTCACAACTACCGTATACACACAAGTGTAAAGGAATGAATAAGAATATGTACATATACATTTATGGATGAGCGATGGCCGAACAGCATAGGCAAGATTAAGTAGATGGTATAGAGTACAGTATATACATATGAGATGAGTAATGTAGGGTATGTAAACATTATATAAAGTGGCAAGTTAAAGTGACTAGTGATACATTTATTACATCCAATTTTTAATTATTAAAGTGGCTAGAGATTTGAGTCAGTATGTTGGCAGCAGCCACTCAATGTTAGTGATGGCTGTTTAACAGTCTGATGGCCTTGAGATAGAAGCTGTTTTCAATCTCTCGGTCCCAGCTTTGATGCACCTGTACTGACCTCACCTTCTGGATGATACCGGGGTGAACAGGCAGTGGCTCGGGTGGTTGTTGTCCTTGATGATCTTTTTGGTTTTCCTGTGACATCGGGTGGTGTAGGTGTCCTGGAGAGCAGCTAGTTTGCCCCGGGTGATGCGTTGTGCAGACCTCACTACCCTCTGGAGAGCCTTACGGTTGTGGGCGGAGCAGTTGACGAACCAGGCGGTGATACAGCCCGACAGGATGCTCTCGATTGTGCATCTGTAAAAGTTTGTGAATGTTTTTGGTGACATGCCAAATTTCTTCAGCCTCCTGAGGTTGAAGAGGCGCTGTTGCGCCTTCTTCACCATGCTGTCTGTGTGGGTGGACTATTTCAGATTGTCTGTGATGTGTACACCAAGGAACTTAAAACTTTCCACCTTCTCCACTACTGACCCGTCGATGTGGATAGGGGGGTGCTCCCTCTGCTGTTTCCTGAAGTCCACGATCATCTCCTTTGTTTTGTTGACGTTGAGTGTGAGGTTATTTTCCTGACACCACCCTCCGAGGGCCCTCACCTCCTCCCTGCAGGCCGTCTCGTTGTTGTTGGTAATCAAGCCTACCACTGTAGTGTCGTCTGCAAACTTGATGATTGAGTTGGAGGCGTGCATGGCCATGCAGTCATGGGTGAACAGGGAGTACAGGAGAGGGCTGAGAACGCACCCTTGTGGGGCCCCAGTGTTGAGGATCAGCGGGGTGGAGATGTTGTTTCCTACCCTCACCACCTGGGGGCGGCCCGTCAGAAAGTCCAGGACCCAGTTGCACAGGGCGGGGTCGAGACCCAGGGTCTCGAGCTTAATGACGAGTTTGGAGGGTACTATGGTGTTAAATGCTGAGCTGTAGTCGATGAACAGCATTCTTACATAGGTATTCCTCTTGTCCAGTTGGGTTAGGGCAGTGTGCAGTGTGATGGCAATTGCGTCGTCTGTGGACCTATTTGGACGGTAAGCAAATTGGAGTGGGTGTAGGTTGTCAGGTAGGGTGGAGGTGATATGATCCTTGACTAGTCTCTCAAAGCACTTCCCATGCGATAGTCGTTTAGCGATAGTCGTTTAGCTCAGTTACCTTAGCTTTCTTGTGAACAGGAGCAATGGTGGCCCTCTTGAAGCATGTGGGAACAGCAGACTGGGATAGGGATTGATTGAATATGTCCGTAAACACACAGGCCAGCTGGTCTGCGCATGCTCTGAGGACGTGGCTAGGGATGCCGTCTGGGCAGGCAGCCTTGCGAGGGTTAACACGTTTAAATGTTTTACTCACGTTGGCTGCAGTGAAGGAGAGCCCGCAGGTTTGGTAGCGGGCCGTGTCAGTGGCACTGTATTGTCCTCAAAGCGAGCAAAGAAGTTGTTTAGTTTGTCTGGGAGCAAGATGTCGGTGTCCGCGATGGGGCTGGTTTTCTTTTTGTGATCCGTGATTGACTGTAGACCCTGCCACATACGTCTCGTGTCTGAGCCGTTGAATTGCAACTTTCTTTTGTCTCTATACCAGCGTTGAACAAACCTGAGCAGGGGCCTTTCCTGTTTTAGTTTCTGTCTATAGGCTGGGAGCAACAAAATGGAGTCATGGTCAGATTTGCTGAAAGGAGGGCGAGAGATGGCTTTGTATGCATGTCGGAAGTTAGAGTAGTAATGATCCAGAATTTTGCCAGCCCGGGTCGCGCATTCCATATGCTGATACAATTTAGGGAGCCTTGTTTTCAGATTAGCCTTGTTAAAATCCCCAGCTACAATAAATGCAGCCTCAGGATATGTGGTTTCCAGGTTACATAGAGTCCAATGAAGTTCTTTCAGGGCCGTCGAGGTGTCTGCTTGGGGGGGATATACACGGCTGTGATTATAATCGAAGAGAATTCTCTTGGTAGATAATGCGGTCGGCATTTGATTGTAAGAAATTCTATGTCAGGTGAACAAAAGGACTTGAGTTCCTGTATGTTGTTATGATCACACCACGACTCCTTAATCATAAGGCATACACCCCCGCCATTCTTCTTACCAGAGAGATGTTTGTTTCTGTCGGCGCGATGCGTGAAGAAACCGGGTGGCTGTACCGACTCTGATAGCGTATCCCGAGTGAGCCATGTTTCGTGAAACAGAGAATGTTACAATCTCTGATGTGTCTCTGGAAGGCAACCCTTGCTCGAATTTCGTCTACCTGGTTGTCAAGAGACTGGACATTGGCGAGTAGTATACTCGAGAGCGGTGTGCGATGTGCCAGTCTACGGAGCCTGACCAGAAGACCACTCCATCTGCCACTTCTGCGGCGCCGTTGTTTTGGGTCACCCACTGGGATCCAATTCATTGTCCTGGGTGGTGGTCCAAACAGAGGATCCGCTTCGTGAAAGTCGTATTCCTGGTCGTAATGTTGGTAAGTTAACGTTGCTCTTATATCCAATAGTTCTTCCCGGCTGTATGTAATATGACTTAAGATTTCCTGGGGTAACAGTGTAAGAAATAATACATTAAAAAAACGAAATACTACATAGTTTGTCGGCGCAATCTCTCAACCAGCTTCATCTCTCAATCAGCTTGAAGGAGTGCCAACTTGTTGGCTGCTTTTCCTTCACACTGCGGTCCAACTCATCCCAAACCATCTCAATTGGGTTGAGGTCAAGTGATTGTGGAGGCCAGGTCATCTGATGCAGCACTCCATCAGTCACCTTCTTGGTCAAATAGCCTTTACACAGCCTGGAGGTGTGTTTTGGATCATTGTCCTGTTGAAAAACAAATGATAGTCCCACTAAGCACAAAAGGTATGGGATGGCGTATTGCTGCAGAATGCTGTGGTAGCCATGCTGGTTAAGTGTGCCTTGAATTCTAAATAAATCACAGACAGAGTCACCAGCAAAGCCCCCCCACACATCACACCTCCTCCTCCATGCTTCACGGTGTGAACCACATATGCGAAGAACATCCGTTCACCTACTCTGTGTCTCACAAAGACACAGCGGTTGGAACCAAAAATCTAAAATTTGGACTCATCAGACCAAAGGACAGATTTCCACTGGTCTAATGTCCATTGCTCGGCTTTCTTGGTCCAAGCAAGTCTCTTCTTCTTATTGTTGTACTTTAGTAGTTGGTCCTTTGCAGCAATTCAACCCTGAAGGCCTGATTCACACAGTCTACTCTGAACAGTTGATGTTGAGATGTGTCTGTTACTTGAACTCTGTGAAGCATTTATTTGGGTTACAATCTGAGGTGCAGTTAATTGACAATCTCTGAGGCTGGAAACTCTAATGCAGCAGAGGTAACTCTGGGTCTTTCTTTCCTGTGGCAGTTCCTCATGAGAGCCAGTTTCATCATAGCGCTTGATGGTTTTTGCAACTGCACTTGAAGAAACTTTCAACGTTCCTGATTGACTGACCTTCATATCTTAAAGTAACGATGGACTGTCATTTCACTTTGCTCATTTGAGCTGTTCTTGCCATAATATGGACTTGGTCTTTTAACCAAATAGGGCTATCTTCTGTATACCAACCCTACCTTGTCACAACCTGACTGATTGGCTCAAATGCATTAAGAAGGAAATTAATTAATTAATTGAAATGCATTCCAGGTGACTACTTCATGAAGCTGGTTGAGAGAATGCCAGGAGTGTGCAAAGCTGTCATCAAGGCAAAGGGTGGCTACTTTGAAGAATCTCAAATATAAAATATATTTTGATTTGGTTACTACATGATTCCATATGTGTAGTTGCATAGTTTTGATGTCTTCATTCTACAATGTAGAACATTCGTACAACCCTGGAATGAGTAGATGTGTCCAAACCTTTGACTGGACCTGTATATTCAATGATAAATCATACCAGAAGAGTACAAGTACGTCATTCGACTATCGCCATAGATGGTAAAAGAGTGGATTGGCATAACCAATAGTAGAGCGATGCTACTTTGGTGGATGGGGGTAGTGATGTAGTAGTGTTGTTCCTGCTCTGCATCAGCATTCTAAATGACAGATTCTACAGTAGAGACCAGCGGACACACCCCACACTGGACAGCTTGTTTACACACACATCATAAACTGGCCTAGCTCCTCACTCCATGCACTCTCTCACACACACACACACACACACACACACACACACACACACACACACACACACACACACACACACACACACACACACACACACACACACACACACACACACACACACACACACACACACACACACACACACACACACACACACACACACACACACACACACGTCCATGTGGTTTCTCTCTGTCTAGACTTGCTCTCTTCTTTCTCTTTAAAGGAACACACCCACCTTCTTAATCCCTCCATCCTCCTCAGTGTTTAGCACCACTCACATTAAGGATTAAACACCTTTAATTTACCCCCCCCCCCTTCAGCACTATAGCTACTTATCCCATAGTAATGTTTATGGGAATCAAATTATAGAGACAAAGCAGGAAGTGGATGCTGTGCCCCGTTTTGGCACAACATCAAGACCCGGGTCCTATTCACTAAGGATTCACTAAGACACCCAAAGGAGGGACTACATGAACTTGTCCAATGAGAAGCGTTAGTTTTTGTTTTGCGTTGCAAAACGTTTCCCTGGGTTCACATGTGAGGCAAACAGAGAGTTGAATATCTTTCTTATGTGTAATAAGAATGATTGCAGTGACGGAAGGGAACTTCTTAGAGGCCTCAATGTAACTCAATAAAATATCATTATTGCTCTTAATGACTCAATTGGCTCGTCGATCCGAGTTTCTGTTCATTGACATTCAAAGCAGACACCAGTAAAAGTGGGAGCGGGGATGACTGCCTAGTGCTTAGGTAATGTCTGCTCTGAGTGGAAAATCCCATGTTCTAGACCAGTACTCCCCATCCCCTGGAGACACCACCAGTGACCAGCGTTTTAATTATCCATCTCTCTACCTCTCCCTCTCTCTCTTCATCCTTCCGGACCCAAACAGACACGCGCTGGTCCGTACCCGAGAGACCCGTTCGGATCCGAGTGTAGAAAGCGAGAAATAAACCTCAGGACAGGCGCTGCCAGCTCCATCAATAAACTAGTGATATTCACCAAAGGATCCAGTTACTTACGTGTGAATAAAAACTGCCTATAATAAATGACAAAAAAACAATGCTGTGTTTTGATGTGTAGCATATTCAAATATTCAAAACCTTAGTTTGTTTTGTTTTACATTTTTTAAAACTTTCCTAAAACAATAATTGTCCATGTCACGGTTGGGCTGTCAGAGATTTGAACGCTAAATGCATCAGGTCATTGCATGTATATTGGCCTATAGGCTTAGGCATCCACTGTATGTTATGAATAGTTAAACCATTTACATAAAGGAAGAGAAGGTTAGGCCTAGCCCTAGAGAGACCGAGAGAAAGATAGAGACATACCGGCTCCATGTTCCCACACCAACATGCATTCTTTAACCTTGTCAGATAGGCTACTATTATACAGATAGGCATGCAGCAGGAAGCTAATTCATACATTTTCGATCAGAATATTTATTATTATATAAGCATTATATTGTTAGATTAAAGGAGTAACTCTGGTAGGCCTAAAACATTCTTCCTCACCTGAAGTTCAACTGTGGGAGAGAGTTGGAGTGCCAGTGACCACTGCCTTCATAGGCCTGCAGTAATTAAACCTAATAATAGCCATACCATACCAAACCAAAGGTTTCTTAACTTTATTAGGGTAATAACAAAAGTAAGTCAAGTTATTGTTTGAAGGGAAAATATGAACAGGATATTATATTGCAGCATTAAATTACAATTTGCATCTCTTTGGCTTTTCCTTTTCATGGTTTGAGTGCGAGTAGGCCTATATCGGCCTACCAGTAATGTAATGCTTCTCGTGGCCTGAAGGAAGAGTGGACCAAGGTGCAGCGTTTAAAGTGTTCATGATTTAATCCAAAAAAACAAATCGAAAAAAACAACAAACAGGAGAACGAAAGCGAAACAGTTCTGTCTGGTGCAGACACAAAAACAGAAAACAACTACCCACAAAACCAACATGGAAAATGGCAACCTAAATAGGCTCCCCAATCAGAGACAACGAGAAACAGCTGTCTCTGATTGGGAACCAATTCAGGCCACCATAAACCTACAAACCCCTAGACCATACAAAATCCCCATAGATAAACAAAAACCCTAAACAAGAAAAACCCATAGACAATACAAAAACTAAACAAACCACCCGTGTCACACCCTGACCTAACCAAAAAATAAAGAAAACAAATATAACTAAAGTCAGGGCGTGACAGTACCCCCCCCCCCCCAAAGGTGCGGACTCCGGCCGCAAAACCTAAAGATATAGGGGAGGGTCTGGGTGGGCATCTATCCGCGGTGGCGGCTCTGGCGTGGGACGTGGACCCCGCTCCACCTTAGTCTTGGCCCACTTCGGTGGCGCCTCTGGAGCGGGGACCCTCACCGCCGACCCCGGACTGGGGACCCTTGCAGCGGGCCCCGGACAGGAGGGAGACTCTGGCGGCTCCGGACAGGAGGGAGACTCTGGCGGCTCCGGACAGGAGGGAGACCCTGGCGGCTCCGGACAGGAGGGAGACCCTGGCGGCTCCGGACAGGAGGGAGACTCTGGCGGCTCCGGACAGGAGGGAGACTCTGGCGGCTCCGGACAGGAGGGAGACTCTGGCGGCTCCGGACTGAAGGGCGTCGCTGGAGGCGAGGAGGGAGACTCTGGCGGCTCCGGACAGGAGGGAGACTCTGGCGGCTCCGGACAGGAAGGAGACTCTGGAGGCTCCGGACTGAAGGGCGTCGCTGGAGGCTCCGGACTGAAGGGCGTCGCTGGTGGCTCCGGACTGACGGCCTTCGTTGGAGGCCTCGTGCCATGACTCCTCACTGGAGGCTTCGTGCCATGGATCATCACTGGAGGCCTCCTGCCATGGATCAACACTGGACGCTTCGTGCCATGGATCATCACTGGAGGCTTCGTGCCATGGATCATCACTGGAGGCTTCGTGCCATGGATCATCACTGGAGGCTTCGTGCCATGGATCATCACTGGAGGCTTCGTGCCATGGATCATCACTGGAGGCTTCTTGCCATGGATCATCACTGGAGGCTTCGTGCCATGGATCATCACTGGAGGCTTCGTGCCATGGATCATCACTGGAGGCTTCGTGCCATGGTTCAACACTGGAGTAGAGAGACACACAGGAGGCCTGGCTCTGGGAGCAGGCACAGGACTCACCAGGCTGGGGAGACAAGCACGAGGGTTAGTTCTTAGCACAGGCACAGGACTCACCAGGCTGGGGAGACATGCAGGAGGCCTCTTCCTTGGCCGAGGCACCGGATACACTGGGCCGTGGAGGCGCACTGGCGGTCTCGAGCACAGAGCTAGCACAACTCGTCCTGGCTGGATCCCCCCTGTAGCCCGGCAAGTGCGGGGAGCTGGAACAGGCCGCACAGGGCTGTGCTGGCAAACCGGGTACACCGTGCGTAGGGCTGGCGCAGGATAACCCGGGCCGAGGAGACACACTGGAGGCCTGGAGAGCAGGGCTGGCACACTCCGTCCTGGCTCGATGCCCACTCTAGCCCGGCCGATGCGAGTAGCTGGGATATAGCGCACCGGGCTATGAGTGCACACTGAGGACACCGTGCGCATCACCCCATAGCATGGGGCTTAGCACGGGGCTCGCCACGGTAAGCACGGGGAGTTGGCTCAGGTCTCCTACCTGACTCCGCTAATCTCCTCGTGTGCCCCCGCCAATCTCCTCGTGTGCCCCCCCCAAAAGAATTCTGGGGCTGCCTCTCGTGCACGTTTCCTCGAGCCAACTCCTCGTAGCTTCGCCGCTCCGCTCTAGCTGCCTCCAGCTCCTCTTTAGGACGGCGATACTCTCCCGGCTGTGCCCAGGGTCCCTTGTCGTCCAAGATTTCCTCCCATGTCCAGGAGTCCATTCCACCACACTGCTTGGTCCTTTGGTGGTGGGTAGTTCTGTAACGATCGTGCTGGAAAGAAGGTGACCAAAACACAGCGTTGTAAGTGTTCATTATAATTTAATAAATAACCTGAACACTGAAACAACCAAAAACAACAAAGAGAGAGAACAAAACGAAACAGTTCTGTCTGGTGCAACAACACAAAACAGAAAACAACTACCCACAACAAACAGGTGGAAAAAGGCTACCTAAATATGGTTCTCAATCAGAGACAACGATAGACAGCTGCCTCTGATTGAGAACCACACCCGGCCAAACACACAGAAAAAGAAAACATAGAACACCAGACATAGAATGCCCACCCCAACTCATGCCCTGACCAAACCAAAATAGAGACATAAAAAGGATCTCTAAGGTCAGGGCGTAACAAACTGCTTTAAACCACAAAAGTTTAAGTTTAAAAAGGCTTATATTGCAGCAATTACCAACAAAGGCTACCATAGGCCTACCCAACAAATGACAGCAATAGGCTAATGATATTTATTTTACAACATGCCTATTTTTTTTACTGATCTTAAACGAAATATGGAGCACACAATGTAAAAGACAGTTCCATCTTAGTTTAGCCAATGAAAATGTCTCAACAAAATAAAACAAAACACTTTTTGCATATTTAAAGAATTGGTTTAGATTCTTAAATAGGCCTACAATAATAGTAATGATATACAATAATAACGATAAAACTAATAATAAATACTAAAATAAATAAATACAATTTGAAAATTGCATCAAACCTGAATAGTGATTTGTCCACCCACAGAGGACATTCCGCTTGTGGGCTTCACTATACACTTTCTCCTCTAACTCTCATTTTACTTCAAGGAAAAAGGCCTCCATTCACTTGCTCTCGTGCTCTCTCCTCAGCAGCAGCAGCAAGCAGCTTTAGCTGGACATAAGCTATAGGTTTTATTGAGTTGTAATTGGCTGACACAGATAACAAGCTTGCGGTTCTCATCACTTCACACATTAAATTAACAGAGGACAGGTCCAATTGGGTCCAGTCGGTAAATCGATTTTAATTGCACGTACCCGAGACGCATGACAATGATATCAGACCCGCTTGGGTCCCGGGTTGGATCTCAAAATTTCAGGTCTGTTGGACCCGTGAAGACCTCTAATACACAGTTTATGTTAAAGGAAACAACATGCAAAGCTACATAAGACCACTTACCCTAATTGGCAACAGTAGCATTCCGCTAGGTTGAAGATACCCAGGTTAGGACAAGAGGATTCTAATATCGCATAACTTTTGCATGAATGTGGAAGAATTCTAAACAATGGGACCAGCGCCGGAGTGAAAATTACTGGATGTGAATGTTAGCATTCCAGAAGGTTTGCCATCAAAGTCGAAAATAAAACAGTCGTAGGGAATTTCCGCTTACTACTCGGAAAACGCATAACATATCGGTTTTACTGTCATTCTATTCATTTAAAGGTTTTTCAAATGATGACGTTGTCATAGTAACATATGTCCTTCAATCTAAATATCTTCATAAATAGGACCCTGAGGTTTTCCTGGTCGGGATACATAACTCCTGCAAAAAAATTTATATTGTTTTGGAATCTTTTGTGAGGTAATATTAAGCAATACATTAATAATGCATGGAAAGTTAATGTTCCTCTCCATTATTAGTAGTAAACTTCAACAGGTTTTCCTGTCTATAGATTATACTACACCTTATAACATGTCTGAAAAGTGAGAGATAGAATGCCTGTAAAGTCTGTCTGAGGTTTCAACTTGTTTTCATTCATATTACGGTGGCCACCTGATGGATTAACGAGGTTTCAGGCCCTTTTTCATTAGTGATGACACAGAGGCAGGAATTTACAAGAAGTCAAACAAGAGAATTGATCTATGACCCCTTTGATTTATCAGGGGAACCAATCAGATGACCTCTTTCCTCAGACTGCAACGAAGAAACAGAATGTGTAAAATATGCAACAACATTCCGAATTGTAAAATCAACATTCTTTGCAAAACTCCCACTGATGTCAATGCATGATTTACATGCCTAAGTTAAGTTGAGATCCTTTCCCATCCTTATTGAAAGCAAACATTCCCCTTAAATGTAGCGTTTTGGTGATTGCCATTCTAGGCCCTTCTATTTCTATGCCATTAGACCAGGGGTGTCAAACTCAATCCATGAAGGGCCTAATGTCTGCGGGTTTTAGACAACCAGATGAGGGGAGTTCCTTACTAATCAGTCACCATAATGTATTAATCAAGTACAAGGGAGGAGCCAAAACCTGCAGATACTCTGCCCACCGTGGAAGTAGTTTGACACGCGCCTTAGACACTGTGTTGAGCGATAAGCCTAGTGTCTGTGTGTGGGGATTCAGTAGAGTCTCTCACTCTCTCTCTCTGTTACTGCTGGCTTTTCTTTGACAACGCCAACCACATGTAGACAAGCCCACACACCGATGTGGTAATTAAGGCAGCAATGTGGACTCTTCTTCTATGACTGGCAGGTATTGTTATTGTAGTTTACCCCGTCGATGGCGTAACCACCACGACGTTACCTCGGCTTTAATGATTAAAGACTATTAACCTAAAGTAGCAGGAGTTCCCACTTCCATTTTTCAGGGGAAATGTAAGTTAGATTGAAAATACCGTATCCCTGAAACTGGATGTTAGCGTTTTCTGGCGACTCCACACAGGCTAAACACCATAGACAGAGACCATAGACAGAGACCATAGGATAAAGACCATAGACAGAGACCATAGACAGAGACCATAGATAGAGACCATAGACAGAGACCATAGACAGAGACCATAGACAGAGACCATAGGATAACGACCATAGAGAGAGACCATAGATAAAGACCATAGACAGAGACCATAGACAGAGACCATAGACAGAGACCATAGGATAAAGACCATAGACAGAGACCATAGGATAAAGACCATAGACAGAGACCATAGACAGAGTTCATAGACAGAGACCATTGGATAAAGACCATAGACAGAGACCATAGACAGAGACCATATGATAAAGACCATAGACAGAGACCATATGATAAAGACCATAGAGAGAGACCACAGGATAAAGACCATAGACAGAGACCATAGACAGAGACCATATGATAAAGACCATAGACAGAGAACATATGATAAAGACCATAGAGAGAGACCATATGATAAAGACCATAGAGAGAGACCACAGGATAAAGACCATAGGATAAAGACCATAGACAGAGACCACAGGATAAAGACCATAGACAGAGAACATATGATAAAGACCATAGACAGAGACCATATGATAAAGACCATAGACAGAGACCATTGGATAAAGACCATAGACAGAGACCATAGACAGAGACCATATGATAAAGACCATAGAGAGAGAACATATGATAAAGACCATAGAGAGAGACCATAGACAGAGACCATAGACAGAGACCATAGGATAAAGACCATAGGATAAAGACCATAGACAGAGAACATATGATAAAGACCATAGAGAGAGACCATAGACAGAGACCATAGACAGAGACCATAGGATAAAGACCATAGACAGAGACCACAGACAGAGACCATAGGATAAAGACCATAGACAGAGACCATAGGATAAAGACCATAGACAGAGACCACAGACAGAGACCATAGGATAAAGACCATAGACAGAGACCATAGGATAAAGACCATAGACAGAGACCACAGACAGAGACCATAGGATAAAGACCATAGACAGAGACCACAGACAGAGACCATAGGATAAAGACCATAGACAGAGACCACAGACAGAGACCATAGGATAAAGACCATAGACAGAGACCATAGGATAAAGACCATAGACAGAGACCATAGACAGAGACCATAGACAGAGACCATAGACAGAGACCACAGGATAAAGACCATAGACAGAGACCATAGACAGAGACCATAGAGAGAGACCATAGACAGAGACCACAGGATAAAGACCATAGACAGAGACCATAGAGAGAGACCATAGACAGAGACCATTGGATAAAGACCATAGACAGAGACCATAGACAGAGACCATAGAGAGAGACCATAGACAGAGACCACAGGATAAAGACCATAGACAGAGACCATAGAGAGAGACCATAGACAGAGACCATTGGATAAAGACCATAGACAGAGACCATAGACAGAGACCATAGGATAAAGACCATAGGATAAAGACCATAGAGAGAGACACTGGTTGGAGAGGTAAAGGAAAACACACCCTTCTATATCTCTCTTTCAGTCTTTCTCTATTTATTTCTCTCATTCACTCTGTCCCTCTCTCTCTTGCTCTCTCTCTCCCTCTCTCTCTCTGTAACTCCTCTAGTTTGCCGTACTGCTCTACAAACTGGTGCAGTTCATTCATTTGCCTCTCTCTATAACATACAACTAGATCTGAGACAACTTGAAGCGTACCACCTCCACCTTCTCCATGAAATAGTTTGTGTGTATATCTCAAGGTGTGTATTGATGTTTATCTACTGTACTAGGGATAATGTGAGCTGCTACGCCTGTCTGCACTGCTAGGCTACTCTGTAACTGGGCGGTAGAGAGATCCCCTGCCTCTCCAAAAAAGAAAACATGCTGGCCCCCTTGTGGAGCCCCTGCAGAAAAATGTGTGTGTGTGTTTGTGGTTTGAGTTTGTGTACACGCATGTGTGAGTTGTCAGTGCAGCACACAGCCTTATGGGTTTTTATGGCCAGGAACAAAAAGTGTGTGTGTGTGTGTAGAGGTCCGTCTGGCTCCCATGGTCTCTCTCTTTATCCCCTCCTCTCTCTCTCTCTCTCTCTCTCTCTCTCTCTCTCTCTCTCTCTCTCTCTCTCTCTCTCTCTCTCTCTCTCTCTCTCTCTCTCTCTCTCTCTCTCTCTCTCTCTCTCTCTCTCTCTCTCTCTCTCTCTCTCTCTCTCTCTCTCTCTCTCTCTCTCTCTCTCTCTTTTCATCCCCTCCTCTCTCTCTATCTCTCTCTCTCTTTATCCCCTCCCCTCTCTCTCTCTCTCTCTCTCTCTCTCTCTCTCTCTCTCTCTCTCTCTCTCTCTCTCTCTCTCTCTCTCTCTCTCTCTCTCTCTCTCTCTCTCTCTCTCTCTCTCTCTCTCTCTCTCTCTCTCTCTCTCTCTCTCTCTCTCTCTCTCTCTCTATCTCTCTCTCTCTCTCTCTCTCTCTCTCTCTTCTCTCTCCCCTCCTTCTTTACTTTCTCTCTGCTGACTCAAGCGCCATCTCCCTCTCGCTCATGCAATAGCAGTGTCTGTTACTGCAGATATACAGTACCAGTTAAAAGTTTGGACACACCTACTCATTCAAGGGTTTTTCTTTATTTCTACTATTTTCTACATTGTAGAATAAGTGAAGACATAAAAAAAAATGAAATAACATATATGGAATCATGTAGTACCCAAAAAAGTGTTTAACACAATCAAAATATATTTCTTATTTGAGATTCTTCAAAGTAGCCACCCTTTGCCTTGATGACAGCTTTGCACACTCTTGGCATTCTCTCAACCAGCTTCATTAGGTAGACACAATTAACAGGTGTGCCTTAATTAAAGTTAATTTGTGAAATTTCTTTCCTTCTTAAAACCTGTTTGGGATAGGGGGCAGCATTTTCACTTTGGATGAATCGCGTGCCCATAGTGAACTGCCTCCTAATCTGTCCCAGATGCTAATATATGCATATTATTATTACTATTGGATAGAAAACACTCTGAAGTTTCTAAAACTGTTTGAATTATGTCTGTGAGTATAACAGAACTCATATGGCAGGCAAACTTCCAAACAGGAAGTGAGAATTCTGAGAAGGGTCGATGTTAAAGTCATCGCCTATTCAATTCCCTGTAATATATGGATCTGTTTGCACTTCCTACGCCTTCCACTAGATGTCAACAGTCTGTAGAACGTGGAATGAAGCCTCTAGTGTGATGTGGGGCCGGATGACAGCTATTTGAGTCAGTGGTCTGGCAGAATGCTAGTTCCTGGTCATGCGCGCTAGTCATGAAATGGCCATGTGTTACATTACTTATACAGACATGAAGAAATGCTCCGGTTGGAACGTTATTTGATATATATGATAACAACATCCTGAAGATTGATTCTCTACTTAATTTGACCAGTTTATTCAACCTGGAATATAACTTTTTAAAGTTTTTGGCCGAAAACTTTGGACATGTGAACTAAAAGTGCTAGCAAAAGTAGCTAATTGGACCCTAGTAATGGACATTATCGAACAAAACAACGATTTATTGTGGAACTAGGATTCCTGGCACTGCATTCTGATGAAAGATCATCAAAGGTAAGGGAATATTTATGATGTAATTTCGTATATTTGTTGACTCCAACATGGCGGAGAAATGTTGTGTATTTCTAAGCGCCGTCTCAGATTATTGCATGGTATGCTTTTTCCTAAAGTTTTTTTTAAATCTGACACAGTGGTTGCATTAAGAACCAGTGTATCTTTAATTATATGTAAAACATGTATCTTTCATCAAAGTTTATGATGAGTATTTCTGTTATTTGACGTGGCTCTCTGTAATTACTCTGGATATTTTGGAGGCATTTCTGAACATGGCGCCAATGTAAACCGAGATTTGTGGATATAAATATGCACATTATCGAACAAAACATAAATGTATTGTGTAACATGATGTCCTATGAGTGTCATCTGATGAAGATTATCAAAGGTTAGTGATTCATTTTATCTCTATTTCTGCTTTTGTGTGACTATCTTTGTCTGGGAAAAATGGCTGTGTGTTTTTTGGATTTGGTGGTGATCTAACATAAATATATGTTGTGTTTTCGCTGTAAAACATTTTAAAAATTGGACACGATGGGTAGATTAACAAGATCTTTATCTTTCATTTGCTCTATTGGACTTGTTAATGTGTGAAAGTTACATATTTCAAAAAAATATTTTTTAATTTTGGGCGCTGCCTTTTCAGCGGAATGTTGTGGGTGTTCCGCTAGCGGAACCCCTGGGCTAGAAAGGTTAATGCGTTTGAGCCAATCAGTTGTGTTGTGACAAGGTAGGGTTGGTATACAGAAGGTAGGACTATTTGGTAAAATACCATATTATGGCAAGAACAGCTCAAATAAGCAAAGACAAATGACAGTCCATCATTACTTTAACTTTTTATGGATAGGGTGCAGTATTAGGAAATTCGGAGGAATGACGTGCCCAAAGTAAACTGCCAGTTACTCAGGCCCAGAAGCTAGGATATGCATATAATTGGTAGTATTGGATAGAAAACAAGTTTCTAAAACTGTTCAAATAATGTCTGTGAGTATAACAGAACTGATATGGCAGGCGAAAACCAGAGGAAAATCTATCCGGAATTTTGTTTTTGAGGTCACCACCCATTGAAATGGCTGTCTATGGGTAATTCAAAGGAATACTTCCCAGATTGCAGTTCCTAGGGCTTCCACTAGATGTCAACAGTCTTTAGAAAGAGTTTTAGGCTTGTCTTTTGAAAAATGAGCTAGAATTTGTAGTTTTTCTAAGTGGCTCTCATTTTGACTGTAGTATTGTGGCACGCGTGGATGAGGGAGCGCACTTTGTTATTTATCTCTGGTAATGAACATACTATTCTCCGTCTTAAATTTTATAATTTATTTACATATTAGGGTACCTGAGGATTGATTAGAAACGTTGTTTGACTTGTTTGGATGAAGTTTATTGGTAACTTTTGGGATTCCTTTGTATGCATTTTGAACGAGGGGAACAGGTGGATTACTGAATCAAGCACGCCAACTAAACTGACTTTTTTGGGATATAAAGAAGGACTTTATCGAACAAAACAACTATTTGTTATGTAGGTGGGACCCTTGGGATTGCAAACAGAGGAAGATCTTCAAAGGTAAGTGATTTATTTTATCGCTATTTCTGACTTTTGTGATGCCTCTGCTTGTTTGGAAAATGTTTTTAATGCATTTGTACACGGGGTGCTGTCCTCAGATAATCGCATGGTATGCTTTCGCCGTAAAGCCTTTTTGAAATCTGACAAAGCGGCTGGATTAACAAGAAGTTAAGCTTTTAAATGATGTAAGACACCAGTATTTTCATGAATGTTTAATATTACGAATTTTGTATTTTGAATTTCACGCTCTAAAATTTCACCGGATGTTGTCAAGATGGGGCGCTAGCGCCCCACCTATCCCAAAGAGGTTTTAAGACATGAAGGTAAGTCAATGCGGAAAACTTCCAGAAGTTTCTTCAAGTACAGTTGCAAAAACCATCAAACGCTATGATGAAACTGGCTATCATGAGGACCACCACAGGAAGGAAGACCCAGAGTTACCTCTGCTGCAGAGGATAAGTTTATTAGAGTTACCAGCCTCAGAAATTGGCTACTAACTGCACCTCAGATTCCAGCCCAAATAAATGCTTCACAGTGTTCAAGTAACAGACACATATCAACATCAATTGTTCAAAGGAGACTGCGTCAGGCCTTCATGGTCGAATTACTGCTAAGAAACAACTGCTAAAGGACACCAATAATCAGAAGAGACTTGCTTGGTCCTAGAAACACGAGCAATGGAAATTAGACCGGTGGAAATCTGTCCTTTGGTCTGATGAGTCCAAATTTGAGATTTTCGGTTCCAACTGCCATGTCTTTGTGAGATGCAGAGTAGGTGAACGGATGATCTCCGCATGTGTGGTTCCCACCGTGAAGCATGAAGGAGGAGGTGTGATGATGTGGTGGTGCTTTGCTGGTGAATTCAAGGCACAGTTAACCAGCATGGCTACCACAGCATTATGCAGCGATACGCCATACCATGTGGTTTGCACTTAGTGGGACTATCATTTGTTTTTCAACAGGACAATGACCCAACACACCTCCAGATTGTTAAAGGGCTATTTGGCCAAGGAGAGTGATGGAGTGCTGCATCAGATGACCTGGCCTCCACAATCACCCGACCTCAACCCAATTGAGATGGTTTTGGATGAGTTGGACCACAGAGTGAAAGAAAAACAGCCAACGAGTGCTCAGCATATGTGGGAACTCCTTCAAGACTGTTGGAAAAGCATTCCAGGTGACTACCTCATGAAGTTGGTTGAGAGAATGCCAAGAGTGTGCAAAGCTGTCATCAAGGCAAAGGGTGGCTACTTTGAAGAATATCAAATCTAAAATATATTTTGATTTGTTTTATACTTTTTTGGTTACTACATGATTCCATATGTGTTATTTCATAGTTTTGATGTCTTCACTATTATTCTAAATAGTACAAATAAAGAAAAACCCTTGAATGAGTAGATGTGTCCAACTTTTGACTGGTATTGTATACCAAAATAAGTATATGTGTGTGAGTGTGTGTGTGTGTGTGTGTGTGTGTGTGTGTGTGTGTGTGTGTGTGTGTGTGTGTGTGTGTGTGTGTGTGTGTGTGTGTGTGTGTGTGTGTGTGTGTGTGTGTGTGTGTGTGTGTGTGTGTGTGTGTGTGTGTAAGAGGGAGAAGTACCGCTTTGACCACCACTTCCATATATTCAATTACTGTCTATGAGAGAATTACTGTCTATGAGAGAATTACTGTCTATGAGAAAATTACTGTCTATGAGAGAATTACTGTCTATGAGAGAGGCGGGACATTAAACACACCCAGTGTCAATCAAAACCATCAACATGAGCTTCAAACTAACATCCCTTTTAATTCTTAATACTTTAAGCCATGTGTCAAACTCACTCATTCCAAACTCATTAATTAATGTCACTAATTAGTAAAGAACTCCCTTCACCTGGTTGTCTAGGTCTTCATTTGAAAGGAAAAACCAAAAACCTGCGGACACTCAGCCCTCCGTGGAATACGTTTGACACATCTGCTTTAAGCCATTGTGTATCAGTGTTCAGTGAACACATAGCTAGAACACGTGTTAATGTTGTCATTTCAAGATGTTGTTTATTGGTCATTAAAGAGATATTTCATAAATATAACGCCTTATTCAACGCCTTATGAGGATGAACACTCATTCCTCCTACCACATCGAGCCTCCAAGCATCACATTGACAGAGGAAGTATGGCGTCTCTGTGTCTGTCTGTCTGTCTGTCTGTCTGTCTGTCTGTCTGTCTGTCTGTCTGTCTGTCTGTCTGTCTGTCTGTCTGTCTGTCTGTCTGTCTGTCTGTCTGTCTGTCTGTCTGTCTGTCTGTCTGTCTGTCTGTCTGTCTGTCTGTCTGTCTGACTTATCTCCAAGGGTGCGGTTTAATATCCTGTTTTGTTCCTTCTCTCCTTCGTTCCCCCTCTCTCTCTCTCTCTCTTCCCTCATGCAATTTTCTCTTTGTTCAGCTGTATCCCTGTTCAGCCTATTTGTGGTCAATGAGTCTCTGTACTGACATCATAGTCACTTTCTTCTATATATGTTCAACTTTACTTCAACAGTCCTACCACAGATCTCTTTGTTGTGTCTAACAGAAAGAAAATGTCTGACAGACAGGCAAAAGTGAGGCAAAAGTGTATGATCGAACAGACGGACAGATAGATATATGGAAGAACAGACAAATAGCCTATATGGACGGACGGACAGTCGGACTGACCGACAGACATACATACAGGTAGACTGGCCGACAAAAAGACCCAGACAGAAGGACATATGGGAAGACAGATGGACAGAGAGACAGAAATAGACTGGGAAAATGAACAGATGGACAGATAAGAAGAGGTGGAACATACAGACAGGCGGACAGATGGAAAGACAGACAGTCAGAAATAGACTGACACACGAACGGATGACAGACCAAATGGATAGATCAGAAGAGATTTGACCAACAGTGGGAAATACAGAAAGACAGACAGACAGATAGGGCAGCCAGCCAGACAGACAGACAGCGAGGGCAGACAGACAGAGAGAGAGAGAGAGAGAGAGAGAGAGAGAGAGAGAGAGAGAGAGAGAGAGAGGGCAGACAAACAGACAGACAGACAGACAGACAGGGAAGCCAGCATGACAGACAGAGGGCAGGCAGGCAGACAGACAGACAGACAGACAGACAGACAGACGGACGGACGGACGGACAGACAGACAGACAGACAGACAGACAGACAGACAGACAGACAGACAGACAGACAGACAGACAGACAGACAGACAGACAGACAGACAGACAGACAGACAGACAGACAGACAGACAGACAGACAGACAGACAGACAGACAGACAGACAGACAGACAGAGGGCAGATAGACAGACTGATAGGGCAGTCAGACAGACAGAGAGGGCAGACAGAGAGAGGGCAGATAGACAGACTGATATGGCAGTCAGAGAGACAGACAGAGAGGGCAGACAGAGAGAGTTATTTTGAGATGCCAGCCTGCACCTTTCACTACTAATCTCACGTCCAACAGAGAACCACTGAGAGGTACACAAATAAGCAGCCCTTCAGAAAACAGCCTTTCACCGCTGTGCTCATGTCACAACAAGTCATGAGGGAAGCTAGAGGCTGCTAACATTATGGGTCAAACTCTAGCTTGAGACCAACTCACATGCCTCAGGTGTGATATGCTATTAATAACCGAGATAGATAAAAACATACATGTGTAAATACGTGCTCACACACATACACACGCATGCACACGCACAATTCACACACACACACCTACACCTGCAAGCCTGACACGTGTCATCTAAGATCTATGATCTAAGAGGGAGGGAGAGAGAGGGAAAGACAGAGATGGATTGGGGAAAGAAGGGAGAGGGAAATGGGAGGAGACAAATAGGGAGAGATACAGAGAGAGAGAGAGGAAGAGAAAGGGAGAAAAAGAGAGACCAAGAGAGAGAGAGACAAAAAGAGGGAAGAGGGAAGGGGGCAGTAGCGTCAGGTAGACAGTGCTGTGAGAGCGGAGGTCCTGCTGGACCGTAGGGAGGTGCTGGTGAACCCCAGGCCTGCCAAAAGTGTCTCTCCTCCGTGCACGTAGGAGAAAATGAAGTCTGGAACTATCCTGCCTTTCACTCTCCTTCCCTCGCTCATCTCCCTCCCCCTCCTCCTCCTCCTCTTTCACAGGCCTTATGGGTGCACTGCCACGTAGCTGAGCAATGTTATGAGAGAGAGAAAGAGAGAGGGAGAAAGAGAGAGGGAGAGAGAAATTGAGAGAAATTGAGAGAAAGAGAGAGAGAGCACCAATCACATCACTCCCCTCTCTAGATTAGATTCTGTGTATCATCTTTCTCTCTACTGTTCAGCCCTTCTTTTACCCTCCGTTATTTCTCCTGGTGTAAATGGTAAATACTCTCACTGTATTGAAAAGGAGGATCACAAGCTGTCACTACTCTGTGAAAGTCTTTATTTTCCCGTGTAGCTCAGTTTGTAGAGCATGGCGCTTGCAACGCCAGGGTTGTGGCTTTGATTCCCAAGGGGGACCACTATGAAAATGTATGGATTTAATACTGTAAGTCTCTCTGGATAAGAGAGATGACTATAATGTCAAATGATAGCTGACTCAGTATATGTATGAGAAGGAGAGAGACCATGCAGGTGTGAGTTTAAGTGACTTTTTTTCAGCCAAAAATAAACTTCCTTGAATTTTAATTGCAGCAATTTAATTTTTGGCTACTGAAGCAGGGCCAAATCTGCCTCTGAATGTTCTGTTCATCATAAATGTATTCATTGCATAAAGTTAGGGTTTTACCTGTTACTTCATTCTCTTTCCCTCTATATGTTACTGACATCTAGTGGCCAAACATCCAAACACATTCCCCAGATCTGTGCCTCGACACAATCCTGTCTCAGAGGTCATGGCTTGGTTTTTGCTCTGACATGCACTGTCAACAGTGGACCTTATATAGACAGGTGTGTGAATTTCCAAATCATGTCCAATCAATTGAATTTACCACAGGTGGACTCCAATCAAGTTGTAGAAACATCTCAAGGATGATCAATGGAAACAGGATGTACCTGAGCTTAATTTCGAATCTCATAGCAAAGGGTCTGAATTCTGTTTTTTATTTGTAATACATTTGCAAAAATGTCTAAAAACCTGTTTTCACTCTGTTATTATGGGGTATTGTGTGTAGATTGTTGAGGAAAATAATTAATTGAATCAATTTTAGAATAAAGCTTTAATGTAACAAGATGTGGAAAAAGTCAAGGGGTCTGAATACATTCCCGAATGCACAGTATCAACATCCAATCATGGATACATTTGCAATGTACAGCAGTTATCCATCATTGCTACAGGGTAAAACATTATCTAATCAAGAAACTCTGATTTGAATGTGTTATTCTCCCAGGATGTTTGATAATTTTGGTGCAGTTAATCACCAGACATGGCTGTATACACATTTTATATAAAAAAACATATCTTATTAACTTGTTTACAGGAAGCGGAGAGAACGCTTTAGAATGGAAACATTTGGACTGGAGAGGCCATTATGAGGCATGAAAAAAACAAGTGGTGCCCTTGAACAATAACCAGCAGCCAAGCCAAAGATTTGGTGTGCAGCACGGCCAAGCTCTTACCCAGAAAATAAACTTGCCTTCAGATAAACACATTTTGGCTTAAATAACGATAGGCAATCAAATATTACCTCAGCCCTCTTATGAAAAGTATCTGGAGGTGGTTTTGGAAATTAATAAAGGGCTTTTGGAGAATAATTTTGCAGCAGGCAGACATTTTTCCTAGACTGTGCTATAGTTTCTTGCCCGAATTAGGCCAACGTGAGTTGAAATGGAGTTGCTTTTGTTAATAAGGCTTTGCCATTTACTCGCCAATTCACACTCTTCCAGAAAAGAGACTCCTCCAGACCGCTAATGGCACTTTAAGTCACATGACAACATTAAATAGAAACACATTTAGCTAACAATTGTTCCAATGATAAGATTGCTAAGATACAGCTGACAGTCACATAAAGTTGAAGTCGGAAGTTTACATACACTTAGGTTGGAGTCGTTTTCAACCACTCCACAAATTTCTTGTTAACAAACTATAGTATTGGCAAGTCGGTTAGGACATCTACTTTGTGCATGACACAAGTAATTTTTCCAACAATTGTTTACAGACAGATTATTTCACTTATCATTCACTGTATCGCAATTTCAGTGGGTCAGAAGTTTACATACACTAAGTTGACTGTGCCTTTAAACAGCTTGGAAAATTCCCCAAAATTATGTCATGGTTTTAGAAGCTTCTGATAGGCTAGTTGACATAATTTGAGTCAATTGGAGGTGTACCTGGGGATGTATTTCAAGGCCTACCTTCAAACTCAGTGCCTCTTTGTTTGACATCATGGGAAAATCAAAATAAATCAGCCAAGACCTCCACAAGTCTGGTTCATCCTTGGGAGCAATTTCCAAACGCCTGAAGGTACCACGTTCATATGTACAAACAACAGTACACAAGTATAAACACCATAGGACCACGCAGTCATCATACCGCTCAGGAAAGAGACACATTCTGTCTCCTAGAGGTGAACATACTTTGGTGCGAAAAGTTCAAATCAATCCCAGAACAAAAGCAAAGGAAATTGTGAAGATGCTGGTTGGAAACAGGTACAAAAGTATCTATATCCACAGTAAAACGAGTCCTATATCGACATAACCTGAAAGGCAGCTCAGCAAGGAATGTTTGCTCCAAAACCGCCATACTGCTCCAAAACCGCCATAAAAAAGCCAGACTACGGTTTGCAACTGCACATGGGGACAAATATCATACTTTTTGGAGAAATGTCCTTTGGTCTGATGAAACAAAAATAGAACTGTTTGGCAGCAATGACCATCGTTATGTTTGGAGGAAAAAGGGGGAGGCTTGCAAGCCGAAGAACACCATCCCTACCGTGAAGCACGGGGGTGGCAGCATGGAAATTATGTGAATATATTGAAGAAACATCTCAAGACATCGGTCAGGAAGTTAAAGCTTGGTCGCTAATGGGTTTTCCAAATGGACAATGACCCCAAGCATACTTACAAAGTTGTGGCAAAATGGCTTAAGGACAACAAAGTCAAGGTATTGGAGTGGCCCTGACCTCAATCGCATAGAACATTTGTCAGCAGAACTGAAAAGGCGTGTGCGAGCAAGGAGGCCTACAAACCTGACTCAGTTGCACCAGCTCTGTCAGGAGTAATGGGACAAAATGTACCCAATTTATTGTGGGAAGCTTGTGGAAGGCTACCCAAAAGGTTTGACCCAAGTTAAACAATTTAAAGGCAATGCTACCAAATACGAATTGAGTGTTTGTAAACTTCTGATCCACTGGGAATGTGATGAAAGAAATAAAAGCTGAAATAAATAATTCTCTCTACTATTATTCTGACATTTCACATTCTTAAAATAGTGGTGATCCTAACTGACCTAAGACAGAGAATGTTTACTAGGATTAAATGTCATGAATTGTGAAAAACTGAGTTTAAATGTATTTGGCTAAGGTGTATGTAAACTTTCGACTTCAACTGCATGTGGCATCATTGACCTTGAAGTAGGCCATAGTCTTTCAACACAGACTTCATGGGAGCGGTTCAAGTAAGTATTTTTGCTGAACACTTATCGCGGCTTCCATCAATCACAGCTTTACCCAAAGCAACGACATACAGTACAGTATAGCTATCCACATTGAGATCCAAGTTCACTCAACTGGCCATCTTGCATTGTTATCTTGTAATGTTGAATCAAAATCAGCTCCCGACATGATGTCTGTTTCTCTATGTGTATTGCAGAACATTTTACCCCCATGTTGGAGCCCAACGGACTTTCAGGTTGAGCAGAAAAAACACTGCAATTGTTTTCAGTTGTGGGATTGTCTATAATCTATATTTGCAGTATGACTGTCCTGCAGGATTCTATAGACTGCAGCTCAGTAGAAGTGTACCACCTGGAAGCCTCTGAGGCAGTGGAAGGCTTTTGCGTCCAGGTGGCCCAGGTCTATGAGGTTGTGCTCCAGCTGCACCAGCACCAGGCTGCTGAGGCCGGGGTCTGAACCCCCCCAGCAGAAGGCATCGCGGGGCACTGAGTGGATCTTGTTGTGTGTGAGTGCCACCGAGTGTAGCCCCCGGGGCAGCTGCCTGGGCACCTGGTTCAGGGCGTTGTGACACAGGTCCAGTTGGTGCAGGACGGGCAGCGCCCTGAAGGCCCCCAAGGCCACCCTGGCTATCTTGTTACTGGCCAGGCCCAGGTGCTCCAGGTGGGGGAGGTGGAGGAAGGAGGCTTTGCCCACGGAGGAGATGAGGTTGCCCTCCAGGTTGAGGGTTTTGAGGGAAGAGGGGAGGTGGCGGGGTACCTTCTTGAGCTGGTTGCCCTCTAAGTTGAGGCTCTCCAGGTGGGTGGCGTTGACAAGGGACTCCCTGAGCAGGCCATGGTTGGTTAGCCGGTTAGCGCTCAAATCCAGAATCACCAGCTCTGAGGTACCCATGAAGGCCTCCCCTGGGAACTTCTGGATAAGGTTGCCACGGAGGTACAACTCCCTGATAGATAGCGGTAAGCCCAGAGGCACCGAGGCCAGCCGGTTGTGGTCCAGGCTGAGGGTGCGCAGGCTGCCCAGAGGTGAGAGCACACTGGCGGGGAGAGTATCGTTCCCATTCCCCAGGCTGTTGTTGCTGAGGCTGAGGACCAGCAGGCCGGGGCAGTGGGCCCAGGCCCCCTCCGACATCACGTTCAGATGGTTGTCATCCAGACGCAGCTCTTCCAGGGAGGCGGGCAGGTCTGTGGGCACGCTCTCCAGTAGGTTCCGGTCCAGGTAGAGCCGCCTCAGGGCCGGGATGCCCTCGAAGGCCCCCTCGATGGAGCCGTCTGTCAGCCGGTTGTTGCTGAGCACCAGGAACTCCATGGACAGGTACTCATTGAGCAGGTCCAGCTGAATGCTGTCGATGCGGTTGTTCATCAGGAGGACGTAGCGGGAGTTATAAGGGATGCCGTACGGAACCTTCTCCACCCCCTTGTCGGAACACTGGACCACTCTGGGAAAGGGGACAATAGAAAACATTGGAGTAATGAATGTGGTCATGTAAAGACGTATACATTATGCACACAACAAACATTACTGTACAAAATGGTATGGGTGATTAAATAAGACTATGGAAATAGCATAATAATAAAATATAATTAATTACAAATGGGCAATAGTAAGCCTGATTTAGTCCGAGAACATCTCACCGTCCATAGCAGGCACACTCCGGGGGACAGTAGTTGTCTTTGAAGTAGGGGAAGTATGCCGGATTTGTGCCCTCCTTCCTCTCCTGTTTTGTCTCTTTGGTTTTGTTGTCCTTTTTCAGAGGTTTACCTTTCCTCTCATTTATTTTGTCTTTCTTTTGATGTTTCCCTGTCTTTGTCTTGAGATTCTTGGTGGTCGATGTCAGCTTCATTGTGTGTTTTGGCACTGCTGGTTTGGCTGTAGGTTTTGTCTGTTGTGTTTTGGGTGTAGGTTTTGTCAGTTGTGTTTCAGATCTAGGCTTTCTCAGTTGTGTTTCAGGTGTAGGCGCTGTCAGTTGTGTTTCGGGTGTAGGTTTTGTCTGTTGTGTTTTGGGTGTATGGTTTGTCTGTTGTGTTTTGGGTGTGGAGTTTGTGTGTAGTGTTTTGGGTATATGCTTTGTGTCTAGTGTTTTGGGTGTAGGGTTTGTCTGTTCCGTCACTGTTGGTTTTGTCATCTCTTTTGGTTTGGCTGTAGGTTGCAGTTCCTTGGCTGTGGGTTTTGTCATCTCTTTTGGTTTGGCTGTAGGTTGCAGTTCCTTGGCTGTGGGTTTTTCTTGTTTTGGTTTGGTTGTAGACTTTAGCTGCTTGACTGTATTTTCTGTCTCTTTGAGAAAGACAATGCTGTTCCTCTCAGTCTGATTGTCATTGATTGAAACCTTGACAATTGGGCCAACTTTATCCTCCATAGCCTGGGAAACAAAACTCTCCCACTCCCTGAGGTTGGTCTGGGAGCTGTCAGTCACACTCTGAACAATAATGAGCTCACTATCCGCCAATGAGATGGCCTCCTCTGCCTCTGGAGCAGAGGGGATAGAGGGGATAGAGGGTGTAACTGGGGGAGGGCCATATTGAGTGGCAGGTGGAGGAGTGACATCATAAAGTGGAACAGGCATATCTGCAGGGGGAGGGGACATGGGTTTGTTGATAGCTTGATTGACAGGTTGAGTGTCCATTATTTTTTCTACAGGAGAGGAGGAAGTGCTGGTTGGAGGGGGGAGGTCTATGTGTGTAACTACTAAGTAGTCTCCCTCGCTTTGATCTACACTGGGTTCTTTAACTTCCCCAACTCTCAGGTCTTCTTCTAGTTTCTCCTCTCCTCCATATGATCTCTGTTCCTTACCATCTCTCTCCTCATCATCTGATCTAATCCCTTCTTCATGTCTCCCCTCTCCATTATCTCTTCTCTTCTCCTCCTCTTCATGTTCCTCATCAGCTTCTATCTCCCCATTTTCAAATCTCTTCTTCTCTCTGTAATCATGCCCTCCAACCAGCGTTCTCTCTTCCTCCATCCCTGGCTCTTCCTCATGGCCCTCCTGCTCTGCTGCCCCCTTCTCCTCCTCTATTCTCCACTTCTCAGAGTCAGTCTCTAGAGTTAGTCCTTCCTCGCTCCTCCCCTCTTCATCCCTCCTCTCTTCAGGGTGGGTTGCAGTGAGTTCTTCACCCTCCTCTTCATCTGCTGTTGGGGTCTCCCTCAGTCTCTCAGGTCTCCAGTCTGACCAGGGATCTGTTTCTCTGACCGAGTCTTCTATGGGGATCATTTCCACTTCTAGACACACACAGCAGTATCTTAGTATTGACACTTAAGATTAGGCACTCGCTACAAAGTTACAGACAATGTGGGCCATATTGACAGAGATTTTACAAAGTTTGCAGTTGTTATTTTCATAATGGAATAGAAGCATAATAAAATATAACCACTTCTTTCAGTACTTTAAATTATTTTCCAAAATTTGGCAAATGGCTCCGGTTCTTTTCAAACCTGTGACTAGGTTGCCTGAATAAGTCTGGGATATGTTAACAGACTTGGTTCGTTTGAAAATAACATTATTCCTATGCAGTGTGGAAACATCTGAATTCAAGTGTACTTAGGTTCCTTTGCTGCACACATACATGATGCATTTTCCAAACAGATCAGACAATTAGGAGGATCAGAAAATCAAGCTATTGTAAATTAGAAGTTGTTGAATTAGTTATTCAAGTTTGTGAATGTAAAATCAGTGTGTAGATCGTGTGGATGATGAAAGTTCACAGGCACTTACTGGGCTGAAGTACAAATGATTGAAGAGGAACTATCAGGAGCCAGAGTAGCAGAGTGAGTTCTTCCATGATCTTCTATCTAAAAGACAAGAACCGTAGTCCAACAACTTAAGAGACAGTATCATGTATAACAACAACAGTTTCTAATTGAGTCTCTAACTATTTCCTTATCAAAAGCAAAAAAATACTATCTGAAATTAACTTTCTAGATCTTCCCACTAGTATGAGTGACTTTTCAAAAAAATAATTAATGGGCCTAATCTTTTCTGTCTAGAATGTATTGCAAGAGAAAACGGTAACTACTATAGATAAGGTAGGTGTTCTCTACATGTCCAACATAGATCTAGAGTAATAGAGCAGGTAGTATCTGAAGTTCTATCTATTAGATGTATGGGTGTCAGTCTTGCTTACCTGCTGTGCCCTTAGACGTCAGAGCCAATATCATGCATCTGTGTGTTGTCCAGTGGGAGTCATACCAAACTGTCTCAATGCAAGGAGAAAAGCTGCTGAACCAAGCAGTCCTCTAGGAATGAGGAGCCCCAAATAGTATGACACACACACACACACACCCCGACTAAACTGGGGGCTAACGGGTGACTTTAATGACCTATTTAAGAGTCCCCTCTCTGTGGGGAGTTTTCACACACACACTCCGGGCCGGGAGCCGGCGGCGGGTAATGACTCTGAATACTCATATCTCAAAGGGAATTTTCACACCGACCCTCCAGGATAGTGGAATCTGGGAAGATCAATAGCAGGAAAGGTTAAAAAAAACGGGAGATGAGGGGGTCAATGTATGGATGGGAGGTCAAAGGGGAGAGGTGGTTTTAGGGGGGATTCTGTTTGCCCTTGTTCCAGAGGGGCATTAGCAGCCCGGCGGGTGACACCGTGGTGGCAAGTGGTTCCGGGGGAAGTGCCTGACCTTTGACCCATAGCGGATGCATTGATAGTGCATTGGGTTAGGGGAGAGGGGGTATGTTGAGCCATTTTTTATGTATTTAACCTTTATTTAACTATGCAAGTCAGTTAAGAACAAATTCTTATTTACAATGACGGCCTACACCGGCCAAACCTGGACGACGCTGGGACAATTGTGCGCCCCCCTATGTCAAGGGAAATGGTATTCTAGACTACTTAGCCCATGAAATGGTATTCTAGACTACTTAGCCCATGAAATGGTATTCTAGACTACTTAGCCCATGAAATGGTATTCTAGACTACTTAGCCCATGAAATGGTATTCTAGACTACTTAGCCCATGAAATGGTATTCTAGACTACTTAGCCCATGAAATGGTATTCTAGACTACTTAGCCCATGAAATGGTATTCTAGACTACTTAGCCCATGAAATGGTATTCTAGACTACTTAGCCCATGAAATGGTATTCTAGACTACTTAGCCCATGAAATGGTATTCTAGACTACTTAGCCCATGAAATGGTATTCTAGACTACTTAGCCCATGAAATGGTATTCTAGACTACTTAGCCCATGAAATGGTATTCTAGACTACTTAGCCCATGAAATGGTATTCTAGACTACTTAGCCCATGAAATGGTATTCTAGACTACTTAGCCCATGAAATGGTATTCTAGACTACTTAGCCCATGAAATGGTATTCTAGACTACTTAGCCCATGAAACTGGTCCGTGAGATGTTTGATATGTTTATCAAGCTCAGACTCCATGTCATCAGATAAGACCTTGTGTGGCTCTGTTAATCTATCATAGCCTCTCTTTCACACAGGTTCATGTTTGTTTTCTTTTCGTCAATGTACCTCTTCAGTGTAATTCAGTCTACTTTTCTTCCCTTGCTGCTGTTCAAATGGACTTCTTCCCTTCTGTCACTTCCTTGGCTGCTCTCTCAAGAATCTCAGGGGGGGTAGACCCCTGCTTGTGTTACGTTTTTACACACAGGGCATGATGATGTCTGCTCTGTAACAAGAAAAATGCACTCAAGTTCGTTCACATGTATACCTTATTGCATACTGGGCATAGAACTGACTAAATGTAATCATTATTTATATGGGATATGGTGGCCGTTGGCTCAGCTTACCCCAAGGCAAACATTTTGACTATATTAGCCCACACAGCTACAAGGATGCAATTTCATGCTAGGTTTAAGACATCATATTGCAGCTTATAGAGACTCTAACTGTTGTACAAAACAATCTTAAAAATATCTACTTTGGTTTAGATACAAGCATCATGAAACACATAACACAGGGATCATCAGCTAGATTCAGCCGTGGGCATATTTTTTATTGAGCGGAGGGTCGGTGGGCCGGAACATAATTACAAATCATTTGCAGACTGCAAGAAGCCCAAACAGATATAATGTTTGACTAAAACATAATAATTTCAAACCTTGCTTACATTTGCATACGACCACGTCTTTCTATTGTGCATGGGAATACTTCGGAACAGATTTCTTACATTAAAATCACTTGGATCTGATTTCCTGGGGGGGAAACATTTTTGTGCTCAGAAAACTTGGGGTGCCAAATAAAACCACAGCCATTTTGGGAACCCTGCTATAACACAATCAATTCATTAGACTTGGTGAAAAACTGTTTTTTGGAGCTAACTTGCTTACCACTTTTCTATGTGGTTTTTTCCTTCACAGACTCCATGAAATGATAAACTCTTCCTACATTTTTAAACACATGGTTAATTTTGTTTTTGTTTTCCCAGAAAAAAGGGAGGGAGGGAGGGAGGGAGGGAGGGAGGGAGGGAGGGAAAATGGCATGCTGGGATATGGACTGTATAGGCAGTGTGTGAGGTCACCTAGACTACCTGGCCCGCCTGATGACTCCTTGCTGTCCACCTGGTCGTGCTGCTGCTCCAGTTTCAAATGTTCTGCCTGCGGCTATGGAACCCTGACCTGTTCACCGGACGTGCTACCTTGTACCAGACCTGCTGTTTTCAACTCTCTAGAGACAGCAGGAGCGGTAGAGATACTCTGAATGATCGGCTATGAAAAGCCAACTGACATTTACTCCTGAGGTGCTGACCTGTTGCACCCTCTACAACCACTGTGATTATTATTATTTGACCCTGTTGGTCATCTATGAACATTTGAACATCTTGGCCATGTTCTGTTATAATCTCCACCCCGCACAGCCAGAAGATGACTGGCCACACCTCATAGCCAAATCAAATCAAATCAAATTGTATTGGTCACATACACATGGTCAGCAGATGTTAATGCGAGTGTAGCGAAATGCTTGTGCTTCTAGTTCCGACCATACAGTAATATCTAACAATTTCACAACAACTACCTTATACACACAAGTGTAAAGGAATTAATAAGAATATGTACATATAAATATATGGATGAGCGATGGCCGAACGGCATAGGTAAGATGCAGTAGATGGTATAGAGTACAATATATACATATGAGATGAGTAATGTAGGTTATGTAAACATTATATAAAGTGACATTGTTTAAAGTGGCTAGTGATACATTTATTACATCCAATTTTTAATTATTAACCTTTCTCGCCCCGGGGTTCCGCTAGCGGAACACCCACAACATTCCACTGCCTTCGCAGCGAGCGAAATTCAAAAATATTTTTTTGAAATATTTAATTTCCACACATTAACAAGTCCAATACAGCAAATGAAAGATAAACATCTTGTGAATCCAGCCAACATGTCCGATTTTTAAAATGTTTTACAGCGAAAACACAATATATATTTATGTTAGCTCACCACAATAGCCAAACACACAACGCCATGTTTTCACCGCAAACATAGCTTTCACAAAACCCACAAATAGAGATAAAATTAATCACTAACCTTTGAACAACTTCATCAGATGACAGTCTTATAACATCATGTTATACAATACATTTATGTTTTGTTCGAAAATGTGCATATTTATAGGTATAAATCGTAGTTTTACATTGCAGCCACCGTCACAAATAGCACCAAAACAGCCAGAATAATTACAGAGAGCAACGTGAAATATATAAATACTCATCATAAAACATTTATGAAAAATACATGATGTACAGCAAATGAAAGATAAACATCTTGTGAATCCAGCCAATATTTCAGATTTTTTAAGTGTTTTACAGCGAAAACACAATATATATTTATGTTAGCTCACCACAATAGCCAAACACACAACGCCATTTATTCACCGCTAACATAGCTTTCACAAAACCCACAAATAGAGATAAAATGAATCACTAACCTTTGAACAACGTCATCAGATGACAGTCTTATAACATCATGTTATACAATACATTTATGTTTTGTTCGAAAATTTGCATATTTATAGCAAATCGTGGTTTTACATTGTGAATACGGCGCCATAATGCACCAAATTGTCCAGAGTTATTTTGGACAGTCACGTGATCTAACCAAAAAACTCATCATAAACTTTGCTAAAAAATACATGTTGTACAGCAAATGAAAGATACACTGGTTCTTAATGCAACCGCTGTGGTAGATTTAAAAAAATAACTTTAGTACAAAGTACAGCATGCAATATTCTGAGACAGCGCCCAGCCATTCTCCGCCATGTTGGAGCCAACATATTCCACAAAAATACAAAATAACATCATAAATATTATCTTACCTTTGATGATCTTCCATCAGAATGTAGTGCAAGGAGTCCTAGTTCCACAATAAATCGTTGTTTTGTTTTAGAATGTCCATTTCCTCTGTCGAATTAGCAACTTTGGCTAGCATTGTGGAGAGCACATGTCCATCAACTCTTGGAGCATGGAACGAAAAATTCCAAAAGTCACAATAAACGTCGAATAAACTGGTCAAACTCAGTTGAAAATCCATCTTTATGATGTTTTTCTCATATGTATCCATTAATGTCGAAGACGGAGCATTTCGTCATGTATACCTAACGCATTGCAGAAAACAATGTAGTGTTCCCTGGTGCGCAGCTGAATACTGCCAATCGGGCGGACCTGTCACTCCAAAAGCTCTCATTCGGTCTCCCATCAAGCTAGACACCCCATTCAACATTCTACTGCCTGTTGACATCTAGTGGAAGGCGTATGAAGTGCATACAGATCCATAAATAAAAGGCAATTGAATAGGCAAGGCCTTACACAGAGCCCCATTTTCAGAATTTTCACTTCCTGTTTGGAAGTTTGCTGCCAAATGAGTTCTGTTTTACTCACAGATATAATTCAAACAGTTTTAGAAACTTCAGAGTGTGTTCTATCCAATAGTAATAATAATATGCATATCGTATGATCTAGAACAGAGTACGAGGCCGTTTAATTTGGGCACGATTTTTTCCCAAAGTGAAAACAGCGCCCCCTATTCACTAAATTAAAGTGGCTAGAGATGAGTCAGTATGTTGGCAGCAGCCACTCAATGTAAGTGGTGGCTGTTTAACAGTCTGATGGCCTTGAGAAAGAAGCTGTTTTTCAGTCTCTCGGTCCCAGCTTTGTAGCACCTGTACTGACCTCACCTTCTGGATGATAGCGGGGTGAACAGGCAGTGGCTCGGGTGGTTGTTGTCCTTGATGATCTTTTTGGCGTAGTTTAACCCCGGTGATGCGTTGTGCAGACCTCACTACCCTCTGGAGAGCCTTACGGTTGTGGGCAGAGCAGTTGCCGTACCAAGCAGCGATACAGCCCGACAGGATGCTCTCGATTGTGCATCTGTAAAAGTTTGTGAGTGTTTTCGATGACAAGCCAACTTTCTTCAGCCTCCTGAGGTTGAAGAGGTGCTGTTGCGCCACACCACACTCCAAGGGCCCTCACCTCCTCACTGAAGGCCGTCTCATCATTGTTGGTAATCAAGCCACTGTAGTGTCGTCTGCAAACTTGATGCTTGAGTTGGAGGCGTGCATGGCCACGCAGTCATGGGTGAACAGGGAGTACAGGAGAGGGCTGAAAACGCACCCTTGTGGGGCCCCAGTGTTGAGGATCAGCAGGGTGGAGATGTTGTTTCCTACCCTCACCATCTGGGGGCGGCCCGTCAGAAAGTCCAGGACCCAGTTGCACAGGGGAGGGTCGAGACCCAGTTACATCATGCATGTCTCCAGTGATAACTGTGACAGTCTGAGTTACATCATGTACGTCTCCAGTGATAACTGTGACAGTCTGAGTTACATCATGTACGTCTCCAGTGATAACTGTGACAGTCTGAGTTACATCATGTACGTCTCCAGTGATAACTGTGACAGTCTGAGTTACATCATGTACGTCTCCAGTGATAACTGTGACAGTCTGAGTTACATCATGTACGTCTCCAGTGATAACTGTGACAGTCTGAGTTACATCATGTACGTCTCCAGTGATAACTGTGACAGTCTGAGTTACATCATGTACGTCTCCAGTGATAACTGTGACAGTCTGAGTTACATCATGTACGTCTCCAGTGATAACTGTGACAGTCTGAGTTACATCATGTACGTCTCCAGTGATAACTGTGACAGTCTGAGTTACATCATGTACGTCTCCAGTGATAACTGTGACAGTCTGAGTTACATCATGTACGTCTCCAGTGATAACTGTGACAGTCTGAGTTACATCATGTACGTCTCCAGTGATAACTGTGACAGTCTGAGTTACATCATGTACGTCTCCAGTGTCTCCAGTGATAACTGTGACAGTCTGAGTTACATCATGTACGTCTCCAGTGATAACTGTGACAGTCTGAGTTACATCATGTACATCTCCAGTGATAACTGTGACAGTCTGAGTTACATCATGTACGTCTCCAGTGATAACTGTGACAGTCTGAGTTACATCATGTACATCTCCCGTTAGGATTCAGACCTCAATATAGACCAAGGCTGTTCAACCCTGGTCCTGGAGGGCCAAAACACTTCTGGTTTTTGTTTCTACCTCATAGTTAATTGCACTCACCTGGTGTCCCAGGTCTGAATTAGTCCCTGCTTAGAAGGACAGGATGAAAACCAGAAGTTGGACAGCCCTGATATATAAATTCAAATGAATCTATTGGCGCCATCTGGTGGTTAAGGTACACATTTTACCTTTTGGGTTACAATAATAGACCGATGATCATGTGGGAATAGAATATGACAATGAAAAAGAGCCCAAACAAAATGTATTTAAAGTTTCACTGAGGATGGAAAATGATCAATGAATCAGACACAGCATTTCATACGGAAAAAACAAGGCCTTATCCACAGCTGTGCATGTAGAAAAGAACCACGTGGGGGCGCTAAAGGACCACAAACGAGACCACAGGTTGCCTTGATAACAGTCTGTATTGCATAATATTACATAAGCATACAGATCACTGCTGAGTATTAATAGATTGTTTACCACATCATATGTCCTGAAAGATGAAACCGAGGAATACATTAAAATATGAATAACTAATTACACCATCTGGAACCAAATCATAACCGAGCTGTTTGAAATACAGTGTGTGTGAGTGTGTGTGTGTGCGTGTGTGTGTGTGCGGACCATAATCAAACAACATAACATAGACTGCCGTCTGTCGTTGGCACTTTAGGCTGTACTCCTTGTTTCCCCGCGGCGGTGACGTAATGCCGCGGACCTGTGAGGGTGAGTGGTAGATGAGTAAAAAGCGATAGAGTGGTGGAGGAGGAGAGACCTGTGAGGGTGAGTGGTAGATGAGTAAAAAGCGATAGAGTGGTGGAGGAGGAGAGACCTGTGAGGGTGAGTAGTAGATGAATAAAAAGCGATAGAGTGGTGGAGGAGGAGAGACCTGTGAGGGTGAGAGGTAGATGAGTAAAAAGCGATAGAGTGGTGGAGGAGGAGAGACCTGTGAGGGTGAGTGGTAGATGAGTAAAAAGCAACAGAGTGGTGGAGGAGGAGAGACCTGTGAGGGTGAGTGGTAGATGAGTAAAAAGCGATAGAGTGGTGGAGGAGGAGAGACCTGTGAGGGTGAGTGGTAGATGAGTAAAAAGCGATAGAGTGGTGGAGGAGGAGAGACCTGTGAGGGTGGGTGGTAGATGAGTAAAAAGCGATAGAGTGGTGGAGGAGGAGAGACCTGTGAGGGTGAGTGGTAGATGAGTAAAAAGCGATAGAGTGGTGGAGGAGGAGGAGGAGAGACCTGTGAGGGTGAGTGGTAGATGAATAAAAAGCGACAGAGTGGTGGAGGAGGAGAGACCTGTGAGGGTGAGTGGTAGATGAGTAAAAAGCGACAGAGTGGTGGAGGAGGAGAGACCTGTGAGGGTGAGTGGTAGATGAGTAAAAAGCGACAGAGTGGTGGAGGAGGAGAGACCTGTGAGGGTGAGTGGTAGATGAGTAAAAAGTGACAGAGTGGTGGAGGAGGAGAGACCTGTGAGGGTGAGTGGTAGATGAATAAAAAGCGACAGAGTGGTGGAGGAGGAGAGACCTGTGAGGGTGAGTGGTAGATGAGTAAAAAGCGACAGTGGTGGAGGAGGAGAGACCTGTGAGGGTGAGTGGTAGATGAGTAAAAAGCGACAGAGTTGTGGAGGAGAGACAGTAGGACATAGCATGGTGTCTCAGAGGGCACCTGTTAATTTTTATGAGGAAAAGTGACAAAAAACAGCTCAGAATGTGTGTGTGTGTGTGTGTGTGTGTGTGTGTGTGTGTGTGTGTGTGTGTGTGTGTGTGTGTGTGTGTGTGTGTGTGTGTGTGTGTGTGTGTGTGTGTGTGTGTGTGTGTGTGTGTGTGTGTGTGTGTGTGTGTGTCAGCTGTCATGAGTCTGAACACTGACAGTGTCTCTCTTGTTCTTATGGTTTGACTGTCTGTCCCAGTCCCATATCTGTCCTAGTCTTCCCCACAGTCCTGCTATTGTTCCCCAGTATGCCCAGTTGCCTTGGCAGATGGCCACTAGTCATGCCAGTTGTCTGGTCTCTCACCCACGTCCCAAAGACCTCTCCAGTGGATCTCTGTGAGATGTGATATCTCTGGTGAGACTTCTCCACTGGATCTCTGTGAGATGTGATATCTCTGGTGAGACTTCAGTGGATCTCTGTGAGATGTAATATCTCTGGTGAGACTTCTCCACTGGATCTCTGTGAGATGTGATATCTCTGGTGAGACTTCAGTGGATCTCTGTGAGATGTAATATCTCTGGTGAGACATCTCCTCTGTCTCTGTGAGATGTGATATCTCTGGTGAGACTTCTCCACTGGATCTCTGTGAGATGTGATATCTCTGGTGAGACATCTCCTCTGTCTCTGTGAGATGTGATATCTCTGGTGAGACATCTCCTCTGTCTCTGTGAGATGTGATATCTCTGGTGAGACCTCTCCGGTGGATCTCTGTGAGATGTGATATTGCTGGTGAGACTTCTCCAGTGGATCTCTGTGAGATGTGATATCTCTGGTGAGACTTCAGTGGATCTCTGTGAGATGTGATGTCTCTGGTGAGACTTCTCCGATGGATCTCTGTGAGATGTGATATCTCTGGTGAGAACTCTCCAGTAGATCTCTGTGAGATGTGATATCTCTGGTGAGATGTGATATCTCTGGTGAGACCTCTCCAGTAGATCTCTGTGAGATGTGATATCTCTGGTGAGACTTCTTCTCTGTCTCTGTGAGATGTGATATCTCTGGTGAGACTTCAGTGGATCTCTGTGAGATGTGATATCTCTGGTGAGACATCTCCAGTTGATCTCTGTGAGATGTGATATCTCTGGTGAGACCTCTCCAGTGGATCTCTGTGATATGTGATATCTCTGGTGAGACCTCTCCGGTGGATTTCTGTGAGATTTGATGTCTCTGGTGAGACTTCTCCGGTGGATCTCTGTGAGATGTGATATCTCTGGTGAGACTTCTCGTCTGTCTCTGTGAGATGTGATATCTCTGGTGAGACCTCTCCTCTGTCTCTGTGAGATGTGATATCTCTGGTGAGACTTCTCCAGTAGATCTCTGTGAGATGTGATATCTCTGGTGAGACTTCTCCTCTGTCTCTGTGAGATGTGATATCTCTGGTGAGACTTCTCCTCTGTCTCTGTGAGATGTGATATCTCTGGTGAGACTTCTCCTCTGTCTCTGTGAGATGTGATATCTCTGGTGAGACTTCAGTGGATATCTGTGAGATGTGATATCTCTGGTGAGACCTCTCCAGTGGATCTCTGTGAGATGTGATATCTCTGGTGAGAACTCTCCAGTGGATCTCTGTGAGATGTGATATCTCTGGTGAGACTTCAGTGGATCTCTGTGAGATGTGATATTTCTGGTGAGACCTCTCCAATGGATCTCTGTGAGATGTGATATCTCTGGTGAGAACTCTCCGGTGGATCTCTATGAGATGTGATATTGCTGATGAGACCTCTCATCTGCCTCTGTGAGATGTGATATCTCTGGTGAGACCTCTCCAGTGGATCTCTGTGAGATGTGATATCTCTGGTGAGACTTCAGTGGATCTCTGTGAGATGTGATATTTCTGGTGAGACCTCTCCAATGGATCTCTGTGAGATGTGATATTGCTGATGAGACCTCTCATCTGCCTCTGTGAGATGTGATATCTCTGGTGAGACCTCTCCAGTGGATCTCTGTGAGATGTGATATCTCTGGTGAGACTTCAGTGGATCTCTGTGAGATGTGATATTTCTGGTGAGACCTCTCCAATGGATCTCTGTGAGATGTGATATCTCTGGTGAGAACTCTCCGGTGGATCTCTGTGAGATGTGATATTGCTGGTGAGACCTCTCCTCTGTCTCTGTGAGATGTGATATCTCTGGTGAGACCTCTCCAGTGGATTTCTGTGAGATGTGATATCTCTGGTGAGACCACTCCACTGGATCTCTGTGAGATGTGATATCTCTGGTGAGACTTCTCCACTGGATCTCTGTGAGATGTGATATCTCTGGTGAGACTTCTACTCCTGGAAGATATGCGTCATGTGCTTTTTACCAAGAGAGCTGGGTCGGGGTTAGGTGAGTGGCTTGGCAGAGCGGTGCAGAAATTGGAGCCCTGATCAATCATTTCACACTGTGGGGGCTAAGTGTGTGAGAGTGAGAGTTAGTGTTTGTGTGTGTGTGTGTGGGTGTGTGGGTGTGTGGGTGTGTGTGTGTGTGTCTGTGTGCCAAGTGCACATTAGGTGTGTGCACTGTGTGTGGGTGCTACGGGCAGGTAAACCCAATCAATCATGCTGTAATAGCCTCTCTGTGTGTGTGTGTGTGTGTGTGTGTGTGTGTGTGTGTGTGTGTGTGTGTGTGTGTGTGTGTGTGTGTGTGTGTGTGTGTGTGTGTGTGTGTGTGTGTGTGTGTGTGTGTGTGTGTGTGTGTGTGTGTTTGTGTGTGTGTGTGTGTGTGTGTGTGTGTGTGTGTGTGTGTGTGTGTGTGTGTGTGTGTGTGTGTGTGTGTGTGTGTGACAGATGTGCTGTGAGAGACTTATCTCTCTAATTGAGCGCTCGTGAGGATTAGACACACAGGCGTTGTATTGATTCCCCCCACACTCACACACACACACACACATTATCACTTTATGGGGAAAAAACAAGGCTTGTCACTCAAAGCTGCATAATGGTTTTCTTTGTGAGAAGTCTTTATTGACAAGAACATCTCCTCAATAACTTACACAATGTTATACAATGAAGTGCAATACAATACTGTAGAAAAAGCTGATTAAAAAGCATTCATTTGATGGACTGTTCCCTGTCCATCCATCCCTCTATCCACCCACACCTCCCGCTCTCCATCCATCCCTCTATCCACCCACACCTCCCGCTCTCCATCCATCCCTCTATCCACCCACACCTCCCGCTCTCCATCCATCCCTCTATCCACCCACACCTCCCGCTCTCCATCCATCCCTCTATCCACCCACACCTCCCGGTCCATCCATCCCTCTATCTACCCATACCTCCCGCTCTCCATCCATCCCTCTATCCACCCACACCTCCCACTCTCCATCCATCCCTCTATCCACCCACATTTCCCGCTCTCCATCCATCCCTCTATCCACCCACACCTCCCGGTCCATCCATCCCTCTATCCACCCACACCTCCCGCTCTCCATCCATCCCTCTATCCACCCACACCTCCCGGTCCATCCATCCCTCTATCCACCCATACCTCCCGGTCCATCCATCCCTCTATCCACCCACACCTCCCGCTCTCCATCCATCCCTCTATCCACCCACACCTCCCGCTCTCCATCCATCCCTCTATCCACCCACACCTCCCGCTCTCCATCCATCCCTCTATCCACCCACACCCCCCGGTCCATCCACCCCTCTATCCACCCACACCTCCCGGTCCATCCATTCCTCTATCCACCCACACCTCCCGCTCTCCATCCATTGCTCTATCCACCCACACCTCCCGCTCTCCATCCATCCCTCTATCCACCCACACCTCCTGGTCTCCATCCATTCCTCTATCCACCCACACCTCCCGCTCTCCATCCATCCCTCTATCCACCCACACCTCCTGGTCTCCATCCATTCCTCTATCCACCCACACCTCCCGCTCTCCATCCATCCCTCTATCCACCCACACCTCCCGCTCTCCATCCATCCCTCTATCCACCCACACCTCCTGGTCTCCATCCATTCCTCCCTCCTTCCATCTCTACACATCCGTCTCTTCATCAATCGCTCTATCCACCTACACCTCCCGTTCTCCATCCATTCCTCCATCCCTACAACTCCCTCTCTCCATCCATCCCTCCACCTCCCTCTCTCCATCTCTTCCTCCATCCATCCCTACACCCTTCTCTGTCCATACATCCCTCTATTTTAAGGCCTTTTTAAATGATTGGACTATCAGAAGAGAAGGAATAGATATAGAATAAACAGACATGGATAGAGATAATTATAGAATAAACAGACAAGGATAGAGATAATGATAGAATAAACAGACAAGGATAGAGATAATTATAGAATAAACAGACAAGGATAGAGATAATGATAGAATAAACAGACAAGGATAGAGATAATTATAGAATAAACAGACAAGGATAGAGATAATTATAGAATAACCAGACAGGTATAGAGATAATGATAGAATAAACAGACAGGGATAGAGATAATTATAGAATAAACAGACAAGGATAGAGATAATTATAGAATAACCAGACAGGTATAGAGATAATGATCGAATAAACAGACAGGGATAGAGATAATTATAGAATAAACAGACAAGGATAGAGATAATGATAGAATAAACAGACAAGGATAGAGATAATTATAGAATAAACAGACAAGGATAGAGATAATGATAGAATAAACAGACAGGGATAGAGATAATGATAGAATAAACAGACAGGGATAGAGATAATTATAGAATAAACAGACAAGGATAGAGATAATGATAGAATAAACAGACAGGGATAGAGATAATTATAGAATAAACAGACAAGGATAGAGATAATTATAGAATAAACAGACAGGGATAGAGATAATGATAGAATAAACAGACAAGGATAGAGATAATTATAGAATAAACAGACAGGGATAGAGATAATTATAGAATAACCAGACAGGTATAGAGATAATGATCGAATAAACAGACAGAGATAGAGATAATTATAGAATAACCAGACAGGTATAGAGATAATTATCAAATAAACAGACAGGGATTGAGATAATTATGGCTATAGGCCATTGGGGATCACAGGTGGGTGGTGACACCTTAATTGGGGAGGATGAGCTCATAGTAATGGCTGGAACAGAATAAATGGAATGGTCTCAAACACATCAAACACCTGGGGTGTTTCGCAAAATGCATACTACCGTGCTCTGCGCATGCAAATTGGAGCACGGGAGGGTCGGAGTATGAGTCCAAATCAAAGTATGCGAAATGGAACACGGAGGGCACTTATCGAATGCGTACTCTGTTTGTACGTATTTTAAAGCATGCATCGATGCAAGCTTCAATGGAGCGTTTGCAAAGAATTATGACGCAACCATTTAAAAAATATGGCGGACAGTATTTGAGCAGAAGCGAGATAAAATACACTGCGACTTTGGAATGAGATGTTGCCTATTCACATCTTATATGTTGCCTGACTACAATATTTGATCTTGAATCGTTAATAAATACATGCTGTGTTAATTTTGGCATGTTTACCTGCCTACATACCGTAGATCGCAAGCCTAAAATAAGTAAATTGGGCTAACTGGCTAGCTACTAGTATTGTTAGCTAGCCAGATAGCCACGAAGAATTGTTAGCTAGCTACCCATGAAGAATTGACATCTATCTTACATAACATTCGTTTTGGGTCATTTTTACCTGTTAAACTATCTGGTTAGCTACATTATTTCAATTCACATACAGTTCGCTGATAGTTATGAAGTAGAACATTTGCTTTGTGTATATCTTGTTTCATCTCTATTGTTGCCAGAAGGTTCAGTGAACGGGGAGGTGAAGCGTGAGGTAATACAGTAGAGGGGAGGTGAAGCGTGAGGTAATACAGTAGGGGGGAGGTGAAGCGTGAAGTAATACAGTAGAGGGGAGGTGAAGCGTGAGGTAATACAGTAGGGAGAGGAGCAGCGTGAGGTAATACAGTAGGGGGAGGTGAAGCGTGAGGTAATACAGTAGAGGGGAGGTGAAGCGTGAGGTAATACAGTAGGGGGAGGAGCAGCGTGAGGTAATACAGTAGGGAGAGGAGCAGCGTGAGGTAATATAGTAGAGGGAGGAGCAGCGTGAGGTAATACAGTAGGGGGAGGTGCAGCGTGAGGTAATACAGTAGGGGGAGGTGCAGCGTGAGGTAATATAGTAGGGGGAGGAGCAGTGTGAGGTAATATAGTAGAGGGAGGAGCAGCGTGAGGTAAAACAGTAGAGGGGAGGTGCAGTGTGAGGTAATACAGTAGAGGGGAGATGCAGTGTGAGGTAATACAGTAGAGGGGAGGTGCAGCGTGAGGTAATACAGTAGAGGGGAGGTGCAGCGTGAGGTAATACAGTAGAGGGGAGGTGAAGCATGAGGTAACACAGTAGAGGGGAGGTGCAGCATGAGGTAATACAGTAGAGGGAGGAGCAGCGTGAGGTAATACAGTAGAGGGATGGTGCAGCGTGAGGTAATACAGTAGAGGGGAGGTGCAGCGTGAGGTAATACAGTAGAGGGGAGGTGCAGCGTGAGGTAATACAGTAGAGGGGAGGTGCAGCGTGAGGTAATACAGTAGAGGGGAGGTGCAGCGTGAGGTAATACAGTAGAGGGGAGGTGAAGCGTGAGGTAATACAGTAGAGGGGAGGTGAAGCGTGAGGTAATACAGTAGAGAGAGGAGCAGCGTGAGGTAATACAGTAGAGTGGAGGCGCAGCGTGAGGTAATACAGTAGGGAGGAGGTGCAGTGTGAGGTAATACAGTAGGAGGAAGAGCAGCGTGAGGTAATACAGTAGAGGGAGGTGCAGCGTGAGGTAATACAGTAGGGGGAGGTGCAGCGTGAGGTAATACAGTAGGGGGAGGAGCAGCGTGAGGTAATACAATAGGGTGAGGTGCAGCGTGAGGTAATACAGTAGAGGGGAGGAGCAGCGTGAGGTAATACAGTAGAGGGGAGGTGCAGCGTGAGGTAATACAGTAGGGGGAGGAGCAGCCTGAGGTAATGCAGTAGAGGGGAGGAGCAGCGTGAGGTAATACAGTAAGGGGAGGAGCAGCGTGAGGTAATGCAGTAGAGGGGAGGTGCAGCGTGAGGTAATACAGTAGAGGGGAGGTGCAGCGTGAGGTAATACAGTAGAGGGGAGGAGCAGCGTGAGGTAATACAGTAGAGGGGAGGAGCAGCGTGAGGTAATACAGTAGAGGGAGGAGCAGCGTGAGGTAATACAGTAGAGGGGAGGAGCAGCGTGAGGTAATACAGTAGAGGGGAGGAGCAGCGTGAGGTAATACAGTAGAGGGAGGAGCAGCGTGAGGTAATACAGTAGGGGGAGGTGCAGCGTGAGGTAATACAGTAGGGAAAGGAGCAGCGTGAAGTAATACAGTAGAGGGAGGAGCAGCGTGAGGTAATACAGTAGAGGGGAGGAGCAGCGTGAGGTAATACAGTAGGGGGAGGAGCAGCGTGAGGTAATACAGTAGGGTGAGGTGCAGCGTGAGGTAATACAGTAGAGGGGAGGTGCAGCGTGAGGTAATACAGTAGGGGGAGGAGCAGCGTGAGGTAATAGAGTGGGGGGAGGAGCAGCGTGAGGTAATGCAGTAGAGGGGAGGAGCAGCGTGAGGTAATACAGTAAGGGGAGGAGCAGCGTGAGGTAATGCAGTAGGGGGAGGTGCAGCGTGAGGTAATACAGTAGGGGGAGGAGCAGCGTGAGGTAATACAGTAGAGGGGAGGAGCAGCGTGAGGTAATACAGTAGAGGGGAGGAGCAGCGTGAGGTAATACAGTAAGGGGAGGAGCAGCGTGAGGTAATGCAGTAGGGGGAGGTGCAGCGTGAGGTAATACAGTAGGGGGAGGAGCAGCGTGAGGTAATACAGTAGAGGGGAGGAGCAGCGTGAGGTAATACAGTAGGGGGAGGAGCAGCATGAGGTAATACAGTAGAGGGAGGAGCAGCGTGAGGTAATACAGTAGAGGGAGGAGCAGCGTGAGGTAATACAGTAGGGGGAAGATGCAGCATGAGGTAATACAGTAGGGGGAGGAGCAGCGTGAGGTAATACAGTAGAGGGAGGAGCAGCGTGAGGTAATACAGTAGAGGGGAGGAGCAGCGTGAGGTAATACAGTAGAGGGGAGGTGCAGCGTGAGGTAATACAGTAGAGGGGAGGAGCAGCGTGAGGTAATACAGTAGAGGGAGGAGCAGCGTGAGGTAATACAGTAGAGGGAGGAGCAGCGTGAGGTAATACAGTAGAGGGGAGGAGCAGCGTGAGGTAATACAGTAGAGGGGAGGAGCAGCGTGAGGTAATACAGTAGAGGGGAGGAGCAGCGTGAGGTAATACAGTAGAGGGGAGGAGCAGCGTGAGGTAATACAGTAGAGGGGAGGAGCAGCGTGAGGTAATACAGTAGAGGGGAGGTGAAGCGTGAGGTAATACAGTAGAGGGGAGGTGCATCGTGAGGTAATACAGTAGAGGGAGGAGCAGCGTGAGGTAATACAGTAGAGGGGAAAGAAGCGTGAGGTAATACAGTAGGGGGGAGGTGAAGCCTGAAGTAATACAGTAGAGGGGAGGTGAAGCGTGAGGTAATACAGTAGGGAGAGGAGCAGCGTGAGGTAATACAGTAGGGGGAGGTGAAGCGTGAGGTAATACAGTAGAGGGGAGGTGAAGCGTGAGGTAATACAGTAGGGGGAGGAGCAGCGTGAGGTAATACAGTAGGGAGAGGAGCAGCGTGAGGTAATATAGTAGAGGGAGGAGCAGCGTGAGGTAATACAGTAGGGGGAGGTGCAGCGTGAGGTAATACAGTAGGGGGAGGTGCAGCGTGAGGTAATATAGTAGGGGGAGGAGCAGTGTGAGGTAATATAGTAGAGGGAGGAGCAGCGTGAGGTAATACAGTAGAGGGGAGGTGCAGTGTGAGGTAATACAGTAGAGGGGAGATGCAGTGTGAGGTAATACAGTAGAGGGGAGGTGCAGCGTGAGGTAATACAGTAGAGGGGAGGTGCAGCGTGAGGTAATACAGTAGAGGGGAGGTGAAGCATGAGGTAACACAGTAGAGGGGAGGTGCAGCGTGAGGTAATACAGTAGAGGGAGGAGCAGCGTGAGGTAATACAGTAGATGGAAGGTGCAGCGTGAGGTAATACAGTAGAGGGGAGGTGCAGCGTGAGGTAATACAGTAGAGGGGAGGTGCAGCGTGAGGTAATACAGTAGAGGGGAGGTGCAGCGTGAGGTAATACAGTAGAGGGGAGGTGCAGCGTGAGGTAATACAGTAGAGGGGAGGTGAAGCGTGAGGTAATACAGTAGAGGGGAGGTGAAGCGTGAGGTAATACAGTAGCGAGAGGAGCAGCGTGAGGTAATACAGTAGAGTGGAGGCGCAGCGTGAGGTAATACAGTAGGGAGGAGGTGCAGTGTGAGGTAATACAGTAGGAGGAGGAGCAGCGTGAGGTAATACAGTAGAGGGAGGTGCAGCGTGAGGTAATACAGTAGGGGGAGGTGCAGCGTGAGGTAATACAGTAGAGGGGAGGAGCAGCGTGAGGTAATACAGTAGAGGGGAGGTGCAGCGTGAGGTAATACAGTAGGGGGAGGAGCAGCCTGAGGTAATGCAGTAGAGGGGAGGAGCAGCGTGAGGTAATACAGTAAGGGGAGGAGCAGCGTGAGGTAATGCAGTAGAGGGGAGGTGCAGCGTGAGGTAATACAGTAGAGGGGAGGTGCAGCGTGAGGTAATACAGTAGAGGGGAGGAGCAGCGTGAGGTAATACAGTAGAGGGGAGGAGCAGCGTGAGGTAATACAGTAGAGGGAGGAGCAGCGTGAGGTAATACAGTAGAGGGGAGGAGCAGCGTGAGGTAATGCAGTAGGGGGAGGTGCAGCGTGAGGTAATACAGTAGGGGGAGGAGCAGCGTGAGGTAATACAGTAGAGGGGAGGAGCAGCGTGAGGTAATACAGTAGGGGGAGGAGCAGCATGAGGTAATACAGTAGAGGGAGGAGCAGCGTGAGGTAATACAGTAGAGGGAGGAGCAGCGTGAGGTAATACAGTAGGGGGAAGATGCAGCATGAGGTAATACAGTAGGGGGAGGAGCAGCGTGAGGTAATACAGTAGAGGGAGGAGCAGCGTGAGGTAATACAGTAGAGGGGAGGAGCAGCGTGAGGTAATACAGTAGAGGGGAGGTGCAGCGTGAGGTAATACAGTAGAGGGGAGGAGCAGCGTGAGGTAATACAGTAGAGGGAGGAGCAGCGTGAGGTAATACAGTAGAGGGAGGAGCAGCGTGAGGTAATACAGTAGAGGGGAGGAGCAGCGTGAGGTAATACAGTAGAGGGGAGGAGCAGCGTGAGGTAATACAGTAGAGGGGAGGAGCAGCGTGAGGTAATACAGTAGAGGGGAGGAGCAGCGTGAGGTAATACAGTAGAGGGGAGGAGCAGCGTGAGGTAATACAGTAGAGGGGAGGTGAAGGGTGAGGTAATACAGTAGAGGGGAGGTGCATCGTGAGGTAATACAGTAGAGGGAGGAGCAGCGTGAGGTAATACAGTAGAGGGGAAAGAAGCGTGAGGTAATACAGTAGGGGGGAGGTGAAGCCTGAAGTAATACAGTAGAGGGGAGGTGAAGCGTGAGGTAATACAGTAGGGAGAGGAGCAGCGTGAGGTAATACAGTAGGGGGAGGTGAAGCGTGAGGTAATACAGTAGAGGGGAGGTGAAGCGTGAGGTAATACAGTAGGGGGAGGAGCAGCGTGAGGTAATACAGTAGAGGGAGGAGCAGCGTGAGGTAATACAGTAGAGGGAGGAGCAGCGTGAGGTAATACAGTAGGGGGAGGTGCAGCGTGAGGTAATACAGTAGGGGGAGGTGCAGCGTGAGGTAATATAGTAGGGGGAGGAGCAGTGTGAGGTAATATAGTAGAGGGAGGAGCAGCGTGAGGTAATACAGTAGAGGGGAGGTGCAGTGTGAGGTAATACAGTAGAGGGGAGATGCAGTGTGAGGTAATACAGTAGAGGGGAGGTGCAGCGTGAGGTAATACAGTAGAGGGGAGGTGCAGCGTGAGGTAATACAGTAGAGGGGAGGTGAAGCATGAGGTAACACAGTAGAGGGGAGGTGCAGCGTGAGGTAATACAGTAGAGGGAGGAGCAGCGTGAGGTAATACAGTAGAGGGAAGGTGCAGCGTGAGGTAATACAGTAGAGGGGAGGTGCAGCGTGAGGTAATACAGTAGAGGGGAGGTGCAGCGTGAGGTAATACAGTAGAGGGGAGGTGCAGCGTGAGGTAATACAGTAGAGGGGAGGTGCAGCGTGAGGTAATACAGTAGAGGGGAGGTGAAGCGTGAGGTAATACAGTAGAGGGGAGGTGAAGCGTGAGGTAATACAGTAGCGAGAGGAGCAGCGTGAGGTAATACAGTAGAGTGGAGGCGCAGCGTGAGGTAATACAGTAGGGAGGAGGTGCAGTGTGAGGTAATACAGTAGGAGGAGGAGCAGCGTGAGGTAATACAGTAGAGGGAGGTGCAGCGTGAGGTAATACAGTAGGGGGAGGTGCAGCGTGAGGTAATACAGTAGAGGGGAGGAGCAGCGTGAGGTAATACAGTAGAGGGGAGGTGCAGCGTGAGGTAATACAGTAGGGGGAGGAGCAGCCTGAGGTAATGCAGTAGAGGGGAGGAGCAGCGTGAGGTAATACAGTAAGGGGAGGAGCAGCGTGAGGTAATGCAGTAGAGGGGAGGTGCAGCGTGAGGTAATACAGTAGAGGGGAGGTGCAGCGTGAGGTAATACAGTAGAGGGGAGGAGCAGCGTGAGGTAATACAGTAGAGGGGAGGAGCAGCGTGAGGTAATACAGTAGAGGGAGGAGCAGCGTGAGGTAATACAGTAGAGGGGAGGAGCAGCGTGAGGTAATGCAGTAGGGGGAGGTGCAGCGTGAGGTAATACAGTAGAGGGGAGGAGCAGCGTGAGGTAATACAGTAGAGGGAGGAGCAGCGTGAGGTAATAAGGTAGAGGGGAGGAGCAGCGTGAGGTAATACAGTAGAGGGGAGGAGCAGCGTGAGGTAATACAGTAGAGGGAGGAGCAGCGTGAGGTAATACAGTAGGGGGAGGTGCAGCGTGAGGTAATACAGTAGGGAGAGGAGCAGCGTGAGGTAATACAGTAGAGGGAGGAGCAGCGTGAGGTAATACAGTAGAGGGGAGGAGCAGCGTGAGGTAATACAGTAGGGGGAGGAGCAGCGTGAGGTAATACAGTAGGGTGAGGTGCAGCGTGAGGTAATACAGTAGAGGGGAGGTGCAGCGTGAGGTAATACAGTAGGGGGAGGAGCAGCGTGAGGTAATAGAGTGGGGGGAGGAGCAGCGTGAGGTAATGCAGTAGAGGGGAGGAGCAGCGTGAGGTAATACAGTAAGGGGAGGAGCAGCGTGAGGTAATGCAGTAGGGGGAGGTGCACCGTGAGGTAATACAGTAGGGGGAGGAGCAGCGTGAGGTAATACAGTAGAGGGGAGGAGCAGCGTGAGGTAATACAGTAGAGGGGAGGAGCAGCGTGAGGTAATACAGTAAGGGGAGGAGCAGCGTGAGGTAATGCAGTAGGGGGAGGTGCAGCGTGAGGTAATACAGTAGAGGGAGGAGCAGCGTGAGGTAATACAGTAGAGGGGAGGAGCAGCGTGAGGTAATACAGTAGGGGGAAGATGCAGCATGAGGTAATACAGTAGGGGGAGGAGCAGCGTGAGGTAATACAGTAGAGGGAGGAGCAGCGTGAGGTAATACAGTAGAGGGGAGGAGCAGCGTGAGGTAATACAGTAGAGGGGAGGAGCAGCGTGAGGTAATACAGTAGGGGGAGGAGCAGCATGAGGTAATACAGTAGAGGGAGGAGCAGCGTGAGGTAATACAGTAGAGGGAGGAGCAGCGTGAGGTAATACAGTAGGGGGAAGATGCAGCATGAGGTAATACAGTAGGGGGAGGAGCAGCGTGAGGTAATACAGTAGAGGGAGGAGCAGCGTGAGGTAATACAGTAGAGGGGAGGAGCAGCGTGAGGTAATACAGTAGAGGGGAGGTGCAGCGTGAGGTAATACAGTAGAGGGGAGGAGCAGCGTGAGGTAATACAGTAGAGGGAGGAGCAGCGTGAGGTAATACAGTAGAGGGAGGAGCAGCGTGAGGTAATACAGTAGAGGGGAGGAGCAGCGTGAGGTAATACAGTAGAGGGGAGGAGCAGCGTGAGGTAATACAGTAGAGGGGAGGAGCAGCGTGAGGTAATACAGTAGAGGGGAGGAGCAGCGTGAGGTAATACAGTAGAGGGGAGGAGCAGCGTGAGGTAATACAGTAGAGGGGAGGTGAAGCGTGAGGTAATACAGTAGAGGGGAGGTGCATCGTGAGGTAATACAGTAGAGGGAGGAGCAGCGTGAGGTAATACAGTAGAGGGGAAAGAAGCGTGAGGTAATACAGTAGGGGGGAGGTGAAGCCTGAAGTAATACAGTAGAGGGGAGGAGCAGCGTGAGGTAATACAGTAGAGGGAGGAGCAGCGTGAGGTAATACAGTAGAGGGGAGGAGCAGCGTGAGGTAATGCAGTAGGGGGAGGTGCAGCGTGAGGTAATACAGTAGAGGGGAGGAGCAGCGTGAGGTAATACAGTAGAGGGAGGAGCAGCGTGAGGTAATAAGGTAGAGGGGAGGAGCAGCGTGAGGTAATACAGTAGAGGGGAGGAGCAGCGTGAGGTAATACAGTAGAGGGAGGAGCAGCGTGAGGTAAAACAGTAGGGGGAGGTGCAGCGTGAGGTAATACAGTAGGGAGAGGAGCAGCGTGAGGTAATACAGTAGAGGGAGGAGCAGCGTGAGGTAATACAGTAGAGGGGAGGAGCAGCGTGAGGTAATACAGTAGGGGGAGGAGCAGCGTGAGGTAATACAGTAGGGTGAGGTGCAGCGTGAGGTAATACAGTAGAGGGGAGGTGCAGCGTGAGGTAATACAGTAGGGGGAGGAGCAGCGTGAGGTAATAGAGTGGGGGGAGGAGCAGCGTGAGGTAATGCAGTAGAGGGGAGGAGCAGCGTGAGGTAATACAGTAAGGGGAGGAGCAGCGTGAGGTAATGCAGTAGGGGGAGGTGCACCGTGAGGTAATACAGTAGGGGGAGGAGCAGCGTGAGGTAATACAGTAGAGGGGAGGAGCAGCGTGAGGTAATACAGTAGAGGGGAGGAGCAGCGTGAGGTAATACAGTAAGGGGAGGAGCAGCGTGAGGTAATGCAGTAGGGGGAGGTGCAGCGTGAGGTAATACAGTAGAGGGAGGAGCAGCGTGAGGTAATACAGTAGAGGGGAGGAGCAGCGTGAGGTAATACAGTAGAGGGGAGGTGCAGCGTGAGGTAATACAGTAGAGGGGAGGAGCAGCGTGAGGTAATACAGTAGAGGGAGGAGCAGCGTGAGGTAATACAGTAGAGGGAGGAGCAGCGTGAGGTAATACAGTAGAGGGGAGGAGCAGCGTGAGGTAATACAGTAGAGGGGAGGAGCAGCGTGAGGTAATACAGTAGAGGGGAGGAGCAGCGTGAGGTAATACAGTAGAGGGGAGGAGCAGCGTGAGGTAATACAGTAGAGGGGAGGATCAGCGTGAGGTAATACAGTAGAGGGGAGGTGAAGCGTGAGGTAATACAGTAGAGGGGAGGTGCAGCGTGAGGTAATACAGTAGAGGGAGGAGCAGCGTGAGGTAATACAGTAGAGGGAGATGCAGCGTGAGGTAATACAGTAGAGGGGAGGTGAAGCGTGAGGTAATACAGTAGAGGGGAGGTGCAGCGTGAGGTAATACAGTAGAGGGAGGAGCAGCGTGAGGTAATACAGTAGGGGGAAGATGCAGCATGAGGTAATACAGTAGGGGGAGGAGCAGCGTGAGGTAATACAGTAGAGGGAGGAGCAGCGTGAGGTAATACAGTAGGGGGAAGATGCAGCGTGAGGTAATACAGTAGGGGGAGGAGCAGCGTGAGGTAATACAGTAGAGGGGAGGTGCAGCGTGAGGTAATACAGTAGAGGGAGGAGCAGCGTGAGGTAATACAGTAGGGGGAAGATGCAGCGTGAGGTAATACAGTAGGGGGATGAGCAGCGTGAGGTAATACAGTAGAGGGAGGTGCAGCGTGAGGTAATACAGTAGAGGGGAGGTGCAGCGTGAGGTAATACAGTAGGGGGAGGTGCAGCGTGAGATAATACAGCAGGGGGAGGAGCAGCGTGAGGTAATACAGTAGGGGGAGGAGCAGCGTGAAGTAATACAGTAGAGGGGAGGAGCAGCGTGAGGTAATACAGTAGAGGGAGGTGCAGCGTGAGGTAATACAGTAGGAGGAGGTGCAGCGTGAGGTAATACAGTAGGGGGAGGAGCAGCGTGAGGTAATACAGTAGGGGGAGGTGCAGCGTGAGGTAATACAGTAGAGGGGAGGTGCAGTGTGAGTTAATACAGTAGAGGGGAAGTGCAGCGTGAGTTAATACAGTAGAGGGGAGTGTGAGTGATTCTCAAATGTAATGTTTTAGGCGTTTCTCCACATTCTCGTCCTCACAGAACGTACTCAAGAGAACGTCCTCGGAGAATGCACTTGGAGCATGAGGGTGTGGAGCACGGTAGTATGCATATTGAGAAGCACCCATGGTTTCTATGTGTTTGAAAATATTCCATTCACTCCAACCTCCTGTGGCGGGGACAGGCCTGGTTGTTAGTCCCAGCCAGATGGACAGTGTATTGGTTGTTGATACGGGTAATTTTGCTCTGGCTTGCATTGTTTCTAGAGCTATTAGGCAATCCATCATGATTCTAAACGTGGCTGTAACTCCCGCCGGCAAGGGTGTTTCTGTGTGTGTGTCTTTCCCAGAAAGCGTTACACCACATAACAAATCACCCCACATCTGACGCAGCACATACACTTACCCTAGTAGTATTTAGGAGTTATAAATCATTACAGTAAGTCCAGGTTTTCAACCAACTCTGAAGTCTGAAGATGTTCAAGCCCTAATTGTGTGTGTGTGTGTGTGTGTGTGTGTATTTACTTATTTAACCTTTATTTAACTAGGCAAGTCAGTTAAGAACACATTCTTATTTACGTTGATGGTCTAGGAACAGTGGGTTAACTGCCTTGTTCAGGGGCAGAACGACAGATGTTTATCTTGTCAACTCGGGGATTCGATCCACCAACCTTCTGGTTACTGGCCCAACACTCTAACCACTAGGCTACCTGCCGCCCCAGGCACGTGCGTGCGTGCGCGCGAGCGTGCGTGTGTGTTTGTGTGTGCGCATGTGTAGTTATAGTGGGGGCCGCCAAGCAAATGCCTTGTTATTACGTCCTGACAGTTTTTAATGGAACAGCTGTGTGAGGTAAAAAGAGACCTTGGCTCCAAACAAGGCACAATCTGCCTGACATCTGCACTTCCATAGGCCCACATTGTGCCTCCTTCAACCAATCACAGGAGCCCCACATTGAGGTGGAAATGGGGGGAAATGAAACCCCAGTCAGAGTTTGAAAACGTCCAGATACAACAAGAGGAGTTGGAGAGTACACTTTTAGAAAAAAAGGTGCTATCTAGAACCAAAAAGTATTCTTTGGCTGTCCCCATAGAATAACCCTTTGAAGAACCCTTTTTGGTTCCAGGTAGAACCCTTTTGGGTTCCATGTAGAACCCTTTCGACAGATGGTTCTACATGGAACCCAAAAGAGTTCTACCTGAAACTAAAAAGTGTTCTTCCTGGAACCAAAAAGGGTTCTCCTATGGGGACAGTCGAAGAACCCTTTTGGAACCTTTTTTTCTAAGAGTGCAGGACTTTAGCTTAGGATTCAACAAGGCTGAGACTAATTCTCTCTCAAACAGATTTGCCTAGAAAGCCACTGGGTTTAGTAAATCTGTGCCTGCTCACTCTTCTCAAATTCCAGGGTTCTGCCCAACCCGTTTATTTGACCTTTTAAAACAACAGAGTAGCTAAAGTGCAAACAGATCAGAAACTAACAGAGGTTTATCTAGTAAGTCTCTCTCTCTCTCTCTCTCTCTCTCTCTCTCTCTCTCTCTCTCTCTCTCAGCTCCCATTCCTCTTCTCCACATTGTGACAACACTTTGGGACCATCGACAACAAATGTTCTCATCCGCATAACCTTGTCCTCCTCTTTCCACTACTTACGCAGAATAAACCGTAAGGGTTCTGTGAGAAATCAGTGAGAAATGGGCCCAGGGGCATTTCTCCACATTATCAACAACATTCACATGTCGCAATACAACTTCTCAACATCAATACTCAAACGTATTGTGTGTGAATATGTTCTTCACTTTCCCGACTAATTCCATTCAACTTCCTTCAGTAAAATCAGACAATTGTGGCTTGAGCAACAGTGTGATGGAGATTGAACTGAGTCTCAACCAGAGGCTTGTGGTGTCTCTGTTCTGATCTTATGTGTCTTCACTTTGTGTGTCTGCCTGGCAGGCTGGGTCATGGTCCACTGAAACCTTTTGGCCAATGCTAACTAGCTTTAGCGCAATGACTGGAAGTCTATGGGTATCTGCTAGCATGCTAGTATCCCTTTAACTGTGATTTCAAGCTCTCCTCTCATGGGGATTATTGATGTTTGTTTTACAGTAGCAGTGACGTGTGTGTGTGTGTGTGTGTGTGTGTGTGTGTGTGTGTGTGTGTGTGTGTGTGTGTGTGTGTGTGTGTGTGTGTGTGTGTGTGTGTGTGTGTGTGTGTGTGTGTGTGTGTGTGTGTGTGTGTGTGTGTGTGTGTGTGTGTGTGTGTGTGTGTGTGTGTGTAATTGCATGATTGTGTGATTGTGTGGGTGGGCTGTGCACAGACACGTCCTCTAGTTAACAATAAAACCACCCAACGGAACGTTTTCCAGAACATTCAGCGCAACACAGTTTATCTTCACCTGAGGTCACACATCCTGCCAGTAAACTGCCATCGCAACAAAGCCTTGAAGAGAGAGCGAGAGAGAGCGAGAGAGAGAGAGAGCGAGAGAGAGAGAGAGAGAGAGAGAGAGAGAGAGAGAGAGAGAGAGAGAGAGAGAGAGAGAGAGAGAGAGAGAGAGAGAGAGAGAGAGAGAGAGAGAGAGAGAGAGAGAGAACCATCACATTCACTGTAAGCGTATAAACCAGCTGGCTAGGCAGCTTTATGACGTGGTAACCAATGTAGGCTGTAACCAGCCCAAAAAGATAACTTAGCTGTCATTCTCATCCAGAATGGATACATTCAGTAGATGGTCTGTATTGAAAATGTCTCTGCTTTATTGAATATGTCTGCCGCGGTAAAGTACAAGTTGGCTTTATCCAAAATAATGATACTATTAAAGTTTAAATTAGCCGAGTCTTTCCCCGCTGACATCAATCGACATGTCCAGTACTTTGACATTTGAAAATACAGAATCTCCGGGAGTAGGCAGAGTCCCATAGTCGCCTAGGGCCCCTGGTCCCTGGTCTCAACTTACTGTTGAGCATCAGAATAATAGAGTACAGAAGGTGACATTTTGAAATGTGGTTGTGCATCATCAGTTTTCCTCTTGTTATGTCACTCACTGATTGTCAGTCAATTAGCCCATGTCAGCTAATATTTTTTAGATTGGTAAGTTGGTCTACCCAGCTGTCGAAACTTGTAGTAAATATGGCCAAATTAATTTTGTTAGTCACTCTCAATAAGGTATCATATTAACATGGCATAAGTCATGGCAAAATGTGTAGCATTTCAGGTAATTAGCTTAAAAACGGCAAATGTTTCTCTCTGCCACATGGCAAAACCAGTAGAATTGCATGAAATTAGTTATAAAATTGCTAAATGTTTTACCTGTGAGGCGAGGGGACCCACCAACCACATCTCACCTAGGGCCCTGTCTCTAGTGATGCACAACCTGTCACGCCCTGACCATAGAGAGCCTTTTATTCTCTATGTTGGTTAGGTCGGGGTGTGACTAGGGTGGGTTATCCAAGGTTATTGTATGTCTATGTTGGCCTGGTATGGTTCCCAATCAGAGGCAGCTGTTTATCGTTGTCTCTGATTGGGGATCATATTTAGGCAGCCTTTTCCCACTGGGTGTTTGTGGGGTCTTGTTTGTTTGTGTGTAGTTGCCAGTGTGCACTGCATTTGACTTCACATTTTGTTTTGTATTGTTTTGGTGAGTTTCTTTAATTAAACCTGTGGAACTCTACGCACGCTGCGCCTTGGTCCGTTAATTCTACAAACGATCGTGACACAACCCCTCACTAAAGTACACTTTATCCCTCACATAGATACTGCATTGACCAGAGTACAGAACTGAATGTAGATATACAATACTAAAGCAATGAGATATGCTCCATTGGAAAAGGGCAAGGTTGAGAATCCCAGAGTCACCCAGATACACACATCATCCTACACACATGCACATACTGATCAGGGAACATTATAGCCCAAGTACACACATAAGCTGGGGTTATATCAATGTTAATATTCACCAATGTACAGACCAACTCTAATGGCACAGAGTGCACAAAGACTACACATGGATTATTTTTCAGCCTGGTGTAATATGGAACCGAGACAGAGACACGGGGTCCTTTATGATGATGGGACAGAGATAACTGACGCAGACAGATAATGTTCCACACAAATCAAATCACTGGGTGTGGAACCTGACCAGAAAGGCAGCACACACACATATTATGCAAACACACACACACACCATCTGTGACTACACTACCGCTCTTGTATCACCCCAATCACAGAAGCCTTTTCCGTTTTGCTACACCATGGAAACCTGCTTCCATGTTTAGATTTGATTGGGATCATTCTCCTCCTTATAAGGAATAGGCTGCTATTTGAGTGGGAAATGATAGTGGCTGGCCCTGTAAACGTTGTGGAGCACTAGGTCTTGAACAGGGGCTAAATTATACAGCGTTTACACCACCATCATTTACACTCATCCACTCCTCTTCTGTTACCATGGAGGACTGTTCTGAGAGATAATGAACATAATGCTGGGAACGGTAATGACAAGAGGGAGAGAAAGGGGAGAGGGTGTGGGAAGGTGTGTGTGTGTGTTACACAGAAGCAGACACACACACACACACACACACACACACACACACACACACACACACACACACACACACACACACACACACACACACACACACACACACACACACACACACACACACACACACACCCCCTGAAGGTGATGATGTTGAAAGAGGAAAACAGGGAGTTAAGGGGGGACGCTGCCTGCGTAGAAGGGGACGCTGCCTGCGTAGGAGGGGACGCTGCCTGCGTAGGAGGGGACGCTGCCTGCGTAGGAGGGGACGCTGCCTGCGTAGGAGGGGACGCTGCCTGCGTAGGAGGGGACGCTGCCTGCGTAGGAGGGGACGCTGCCTGCGTAGGAGGGGACGCTGCCTGCGTAGGAGGGGACGCTGCCTGCGTAGGAGGGGACGCTGCCTGCGTAGGAGGGGACGCTGCCTGCGTAGGAGGGGACGCTGCCTGCGTAGGAGGGGACGCTGCCTGCGTAGAAGGGGACGCTGCCTGCGTAGGAGGGGACGCTGCCTGCGTAGGAGGGGACGCTGCCTGCGTAGGAGGGGAGACCACATCAATGGAGAGGCCCGTTTCTGTAGGGGACATGGATCACATGGCTGATGAGAGTGCATGCTACAGTAATATGGAACTAAAGAATGAGACATCTGCCGTTAATAACTCCTTTCATCTTACCGCTCTACTCCACCATCCCCTACACATATATATGAAGGAAATTAACGTTTACTGAGGGTTTTTCTGTGGTCTTGGTAAAGTAACACAAGGCGGCTCATAAACAATCTGTATCTTTGCTGGCTTTTGTGAACCGCCTCACTGTGTATGTCAATACTGTGTCGGTACGGGTACAGTGAGGACAGAGAGGTGAGGGGTAGTTACCCACTCCAGCCAATAGCAGCCTAATCAGTACATCCACTAGGAGTCTTTCAACCCAGGGTAGAAAAGATGCCAATCTGGCTCCACTGGCCTCCACTCCACTGTGCTGCCAGCTCCTAGTCCCAGACAATCCCACCTAATCAACCCCACCCCAGATTACCATGTTTGCTACTCCCACAGTCACTACCCTGCATTATGGAAATGACCACCTAGATTATATTCACCCAAACAGGCAGACAGGCCACCCGACATATGGCCATGTAGATGCAGATTTAGCAGCAGACTTTGTCCATCCCCAGTGTCTGGTTATGGACTTTGCTTCTCTTCAGATGAGCCATTTTTCAATAGATTGTCTGGGGGGTGGACACAGGGCTGTTTTCTCTAAGTGGTCTCCTATCAGAAACACATCATCTCTAAAGCTGATTTCCGATTAAGTTGATGCAACAAGGGGCAAAAACTAAAGTCACAGCTGTTGCATTGGTAAATGCTGATTTGTTTTAACTTGGGGGGTACATGTTGTCAAGATGAACTTGATCATAGGTTGTGTGACATTGGCAGGATTTGACCCCTGACCCCTATCCCCAAATCCTTTTCCCCACACTAGTCCTGCACACTTTGCAACAGGACCCATAGGGATCTGGTCAAAAGTAGTGCACTATATAGGGTACAGGATTCCATATGGGACACACGCTATAGACTGTAGGCTACATCAGCCCCTTACACCAGGGGAAAACAACCTATAGACTGTAGGCTACATCAGTCCCTTACACCAGGGGAAAACAACCAATAGACTGTAGGCTACATCAGCCCCTTACACCAGGGGAAAACAACCTATAGACTGTAGGCTACATCAGTCCCTTACACCAGGGGAAAACAACCTATAGACTGTAGGCTACATCAGCCCCTTACACCAGGGGAAAACAACCTATAGACTGTAGGCTACATCAGTCCCTTACACCAGGGGAAAACAACCTATAGACTGTAGGCTACATCAGTCCCTTACACCAGGGGAAAACAACCTATAGACTGTAGGCTACATCAGCCCCTTACACCAGGGGAAAACAACCTATAGACTGTAGGCTACATCAGCCCCTTACACCAGGGGAAAACAACCTATAGACTGTAGGCTACATCAGCCCCTTACACCAGGGGAAAACAACCTATAGACTGTAGGCTACATCAGTCCCTTACACCAGGGGAAAACAACCTATAGTATGTAGGCTACATCAGCCCCTTACACCAGGGGAAAACAACCTATAGACTGTAGGCTACATCAGCCCCTTACACCAGGGGAAAACAACCTATAATCTGTAGGCTACATCAGCCCCTTACACCAGGGGAAAACAACCTATAGACTGTAGGCTACATCAGTCCCTTACACCAGGGGAAAACAACCTATAGTGTGTAGGCTATATCAGTCCCTTACACCAGGGGAAAACAACCTATAGACTGTAGGCTACATCAGCCCCTTACACCAGGGGAAAACAACCTATAGACTGTAGGCTACATCAGCCCCTTACACCAGGGGAAAACAACCTATAGACTGTAGGCTACATCAGCCCCTTACACCAGGGGAAAACAACCTATAGACTGTAGGCTACATCAGCCCCTTACACCAGGGGAAAACAACCTATAGACTGTAGGCTACATCAGTCCCTTACACCAGGGGAAAACAACCTATAGACTGTAGGCTACATCAGCCCCTTACACCAGGGGAAAACAACCTATAGACTGTAGGCTACATCAGTCCCTTACACCAGGGGAAAACAACCTATAGACTGTAGGCTACATCAGTCCCTTACACCAGGGGAAAACAACCTATAGACTGTAGGCTACATCAGTCCCTTACACCAGGGGAAAACAACCTATAGACTGTAGGCTACATCAGCCCCTTACACCAGAGGAAAACAACATATAGTCTGTAGGCTACATCAGTCCCTTACACCAGGGGAAAACAACCTATAGACTGTAGGCTACATCAGTCCCTTACACCAGGGGAAAACAACCTATAGTCTGTAGGCTACATCAGTCCCTTACACCAGGGGAAAACAACCTATAGACTGTAGGCTACATCAGCCCCTTACACCAGGGGAAAACAACCTATAGTGCTGTAGGCTACATCAGCCCCTTACACCAGGGGAAAACAACCTATAGACTGTAGGCTACATCAGCCCCTTACACCAGGGGAAAACAACCTATAGACTGTAGGCTACATCAGCCCCTTACACCAGGGGAAAACAACCTATAGACTGTAGGCTACATCAGCCCCTTACACCAGGGGAAAACAACCTATAGACTGTAGGCTACATCAGTCCCTTACACCAGGGGAAAACAACCTATAGACTGTAGGCTACATCAGTCCCTTACACCAGGGGAAAACAACCTATATACTGTAGGCTACATCAGCCCCTTACACCGGGGGAAAACAACATATAGTGTGTAGGCAACATCAGTCCCTTACACCAGGGGAAAACAACCTATAGACTGTAGGCTACATCAGCCCCTTACACCAGGGGAAAACAACCTATAGACTGTAGGCTACATCAGCCCCTTACACCAGGGGAAAACAACCTATAGACTGTAGGCTACATCAGTCCCTTACACCAGGGGAAAACAACCTATATACTGTAGGCTACATCAGCCCCTTACACCAGGGGAAAACAACCTATAGACTGTAGGCTACATCAGTCCCTTACACCAGGGGAAAACAACCTATAGACTGTAGGCTACATCAGTCCCTTACACCAGGGGAAAACAACCTATAGACTGTAGGCTACATCAGCCCCTTACACCAGGGGAAAACAACCTATAGTCTGTAGGCTACATCAGTCCCTTACACCAGGGGAAAACAACCTATAGACTGTAGGCTACATCAGCCCCTTACACCAGGGGAAAACAACCTATAGACTGTAGGCTACATCAGCCCCTTACACCAGGGGAAAACAACCTATAGACTGTAGGCTACATCAGTCCCTTACACCAGGGGAAAACAACCTATAGACTGTAGGCTACATCAGCCCCTTACACCAGGGGAAAACAACCTATAGACTGTAGGCTACAGCAGTCCCTTACACCAGGGGAAAACAACCTATAGTATGTAGGCTACATCAGCCCCTTACACCAGGGGAAAACAACCTATAGACTGTAGGCTACATCAGTCCCTTACACCAGGGGAAAACAACCTATAGACTGTAGGCTACATCAGTCCCTTACACCAGGGGAAAACAACCTATAGACTGTAGGCTACATCAGTCCCTTACACCAGGGGAAAACAACCTATAGACTGTAGACTACATCAGTCCCTTTCACCAGGGGAAAACAACCTATAGACTGTAGGCTACATCAGTCCCTTACACCAGGGGAAAACAACCTATAGACTGTAGGCTACATCAGTCCCTTACACCAGGGGAAAACAACCTATAGTGTGTAGGCTACATCAGTCCCTTACACCAGGGGAAAACAACCTATAGACTGTAGGCTACATCAGCCCCTTACACCAGGGGAAAACAACCTATAGACTGTAGGCTACATCAGCCCCTTACACCAGGGGAAAACAACCTATAGACTGTAGGCTACATCAGCCCCTTACACCAGGGGAAAACAACCTATAGACTGTAGGCTACATCAGTCCCTTACACCAGGGGAAAACAACCTATAGACTGTAGGCTACATCAGCCCCTTACACCAGGGGAAAACAACCTATAGTGTGTAGGCTACATCAGCCCCTTACACCAGGGGAAAACAACCTATAGACTGTAGGCTACATCAGTCCCTTACACCAGGGGAAAACAACCTATAGACTGTAGGCTACATCAGCCCCTTACACCAGGGGAAAACAACCTATAGTGTGTAGGCTACATCAGCCCCTTACACCAGGGGAAAACAACCTATAGACTGTAGGCTACATCAGTCCCTTACACCAGGGGAAAACAACCTATAGACTGTAGGCTACATCAGCCCCTTACACCAGGGGAAAACAACCTATAGACTGTAGGCTACATCAGCCCCTTACACCAGGGGAAAACAACCTATAGACTGTAGGCTACATCAGCCCCTTACACCAGGGGAAAACAACCTATAGTGTGTAGGCTACCTCAGCCCCTTACACCAGGGGAAAACAACCTATAGACTGTAGGCTACATCAGTCCCTTACACCAGGGGAAAACAACCTATAGACTGTAGGCTACATCAGCCCCTTACACCAGGGGAAAACAACCTATAGACTGTAGGCTACATCAGTCCCTTACACCAGGGGAAAACAACCTATAGACTGTAGGCTACATCAGCCCCTTACACCAGGGGAAAACAACCTATAGTGTGTAGGCTACATCAGCCCCTTACACCAGGGGAAAACAACCTATAGACTGTAGGCAACATCAGTCCCTTACACCAGGGGAAAACAACCTATAGACTGTAGGCTACATCAGCCCCTTACACCAGGGGAAAACAACCTATAGACTGTAGGCTACATCAGCCCCTTACACCAGGGGAAAACAACCTATAGACTGTAGGCTACATCAGTCCCTTACACCAGGGGAAAACAACCTATAGTCTGTAGGCTACATCAGTCCCTTACACCAGGGGAAAACAACCTATAGACTGTGGGCTACATCAGCCCCTTACACCAGGGGAAAACAACCTATAGTGTGTAGGCTACATCAGCCCCTTACACCAGGGGAAAACAACCTATAGTCTGTAGGCTACATCAGTCCCTTACACCAGGGGAAAACAACCTATAGACTGTAGGCTACATCAGTCCCTTACACCAGGGGAAAACAACCTATAGACTGTAGGCTACATCAGCCCCTTACACCAGGGGAAAACAACCTATAGACTGTAGGCTACATCAGTCCCTTACACCAGGGGAAAACAACCTATAGACTGTAGGCTACATCAGTCCCTTACACCAGGGGAAAACAACCTATAGTGTGTAGGCTACATCAGTCCCTTACACCAGGGGAAAACAACCTATAGTCTGTAGGCTACATCAGTCCCTTACACCAGGGGAAAACAACCTATAGACTGTAGGCTACATCAGTCCCTTACACCAGGGGAAAACAACCTATAGACTGTAGGCTACATCAGCCCCTTACACCAGGGGAAAACAACCTATAGACTGTAGGCTACATCAGTCCCTTACACCAGGGGAAAACAACCTATAGACTGTAGGCTACATCAGCCCCTTACACCAGGGGAAAACAACCTATAGACTGTAGGCTACATCAGTCCCTTACACCAGGGGAAAACAACCTATAGTCTGTAGGCTACATCAGCCCCTTACACCAGGGGAAAACAACCTATAGTCTGTAGGCTACATCAGCCCCTTACACCAGGGGAAAACAACCTATAGACTGTAGGCTACATCAGCCCCTTACACCAGGGGAAAACAACCAAAGACTGTAGGCTACATCAGTCCCTTACACCAGGGAAAAACAACCTATAGACTGTAGGCTACATCAGCCCCTTACACCAGGGGAAAACAACCTATAGACTGTAGGCTACATCAGCCCCTTACACCAGGGGAAAACAACCTATAGACTGTAGGCTACATCAGCCCCTTACACCAGGGGAAAACAACCTATAGACTGTAGGCTACATCAGTCCCTTACACCAGGGGAAAACAACCTATAGACTGTAGGCTACATCAGCCCCTTACACCAGGGGAAAACAACCTACAGTGTGTAGACTACATCAGCCACTTACAAAACATTAAAGGCTATTGGCTTTCTGCAGAATTAACCAGCAAAACTCTACCTTGTCGCAGATAATGAGCATTGTGTGTGTGTGTGTGTGTGTGTGTGTGTGTGTGTGTGTGTGTGTGTGTGTGTGTGTGTGTGTGTGTGTGTGTGTGTGTGTGTGTGTGTGTGTGTGTGTGTGTGTGTGTGTGTGTGTGTGTGTGTGTGTGTGTGTGTGTGTGTGTGTGTGTGTGTGTGTGTGTGTGTGTGTGTGTGTGTGTGTGTGTGTGTGTGTGTGTGTGTGTGTGTGTGTGTGTGTGTGTTTCTCCTCAGGGAAAGAGGCATTCTATTTGTCCCATAAAGTCTCTGCAGATTATAACCAATTACCACTGACTTCCAAAACCATCAAGGCCCACATACTGAATGATCACTTCTTCAAAGAACTGTAGCTAAAGCCTTATTAAAGCTTTGGAGTACTTACATTGCTCGTTGAATTTAGTATAATCACAATTGAAAGCATACACATTCGCACTTGACAAATAGGTTATTCAACAGCTTTTCAGATCACTACATTCATTAAAGCTACAGTCTGGGATTTGGGAATCAGTTCAAAGGTCATTTCAATTTCATATTTGACAATTTTGTTGTTGTTTTTTTAATCCCAGATTGTAGCTTTAATACATTGTAGTAATGCTACAATTATTGCTAACATGGGCTATGAAACTCAGTGTTTATCGGGGGTAATCCATGCTAACGTTGGGGCGGCAGAGTAGCCTAGTGGTTAGAGTGTTGGACTGGTAACCGAAAGGTTGCAAGTTCGAATCCCCGAGCTGACAAGGTACATATCTGTTGTTCTGCCCCTGAACAAGGCAGTTAACCCACTGTTGCCAGGCCGTCATTGAAAATAAGAATTTGTTCTTAGTTCTTAACTGACTTGCCTAGTTAAATATAGGTAAAAAATAATAACGTTAGCCTGTGGTAGCTGTAGCAATGTTGACCTTATGAAAACCAGATATTACAAATACTAAGAGAAAGAAGCATACACGCAAGCACCAACACACAATGGGACCAACACACAATGGGAGGGCAGCCATGCAACAGTCCAGAAACCCCAGCTGAGACAGAAATGGTGACCCACTTTCTGATAGACAGAAAATCAAAAGCCCCACACACACAAGAATATACGCACACACACACATACTGTACAAGAACGGGCTGTGTGCATAGTGTGTATTCCTGTCTGCCTCACTGTGGAGTGACCAATTAGAATAGGGCACAGGTTAGCTTGTGTGTGTTGAGAGAGAGATGGTTCTGTGTCCTGAAAGGCACCCTATTCCCTATATAGTGCACTACTTATGACCAGAGCCCTAGGTCAAAGTAGTGTACAAAATAGGCAATAGGGTGCCATTTGGGATGTAGGTCATCTCTGATACAGAATTCAATGCTGCAATACGTAACAGTCATCTCCCAGCAAAACAAGAACGGTTTGGGACATTACCTAGCGTTCCCACAATGTTCCAATTAGGTTATAATCCAACATAAGCACGAAAACATTCCCTAAACACTCAAACAATGTTCAACTCTGGATATTCGTTGTTAAACAACATGCACCACTGCCTTTCAGATACACACAACCAGTGACGCAAGCTACAACAGTTACTTATGACAATAATTCTTAATATACATACAGTAGGCTAGTTAAAGTGATGATACCTCACTGTAAAACATAAGTATAGTAGAATTACCTAAGAGACAAATGTTTGTCAAGTGAATGAATAATGAATGCCAGGTTCCAGAATAGGGAAGCACTATGTTTGACGTAAGAAAGGGGGTTTGACGTAACTGCCTGGCATTGGGCTCTATTTGTGTCTAGGAGACAAAAAGTTACATTTAGAGACATGTGTGTCTTCCATTTTACCACCCACTCAGACATCACTTTACAAGAGGCTGCCTCTGAAGGGCCCCAGTGCATAGCTCCATGTATTCCATGTCATCCCATCAAACCCGTCATTCTACTGAATCTGAGTTGACAGTACCATCGCTAGCTGGGGTGAATGACTCCTGAATTGATGTGTCTTTTTCCTGACAGAACAGAACACTATCTTCCTTAGGGACTGATTCTCAGTAAAAATGGAAGCATTTGTTTACAACGGTTGGAACTGGAGATCGTGATGTGGGAGGAAAACTGCAATAACAACTTTTGGCTAATTTGAAGTTGCCTCAAAATCACACATCTTAGAAAAGGAGACCAAAAGGTGGTAAAATCATACATTTGAATATTAAATAGTTACTGTTATTTACTTCATTCATTAACTTTAGAGCTCGTTAAGGCTTAATTTGCATATGCTAAACAGATGGGGACTAACAAAGAGAAGGGGGAACGGGAATGACATGGATCCTAGTCAGTGAGGTATGAAGACGGCCTTCGCCACTCATCTGGTCCACAGTTGATGGTTGTCATGGGTACACACACACACACACACACACACACACACACACACACACACACACACACACACACACACACACACACACACACACACACACACACACACACACACACACACACACACACACACACACACACACACACACACACACACACACACACACACACACACACACACACACACACACACACACACACACAGAGCTGCTCCTCATCACTGACTTGCTTCTCAGAACTAAATGATCTGATGCTAAGCTCAACAGACACTGAAAGCTCTTCAGTCTTCCTAAACGCTTCCCGCAGTCTGTCCAAGTCAAAGGTCACTATGTTCTGTCTGTTTGTTGTTGTGTTGACTGTTGATGACTTAAAGCTGACATACTTATCCTCTGTGGACTAAATGACGCTTAATGAAATGAGCGGGGGGGGGGGGGGGGGGGGGCTGGGATCAAATCAACATCCCCCTCTTTTGTCTGTGTCCATGCGTGCACGCTCGTGTGTGTTTCATTCGCCTCTGTGCCTCTCCTTAAAGACACTTCATTAAAGCAGCATTAATATGGACACGGCCAGAACATCCTGTCTCTACGGCTCAGACCTCCTTTCTGTTGGCCCTAAGTGTGTGTAAGTGTATGTAAGTGTGTGCACGTGTGTTTTTCCGGCTGTCTGCACACACTCAGTAATGAGACAGACCGTCTGGCAAATCCATAACTCTCTCTACAAATGGGGGAATTATCAAATGAGTGTGGGCACTGATGCGTCAATGGAGAACATTAACCAAGACTCAAAAACAAACAGATGGGAGAAAATGACAAATATAGACTGTCACGCCCTGGCCTTAGTATTCTTTGTTTTCTTTATTATTTTAGTTTGGTCAGGGTGTGACATGGGGAATGTTTGTGTTTTGGGTGGTTATATGGTAAAGGGGGTGTTGGGTTTAGTGTATGGGTTTGTGTTGAGTGAATGTTTCTAGGTATGTCTATGGTTGAATGAATGTTTCTAGGTATGTCTATGGTTGCCTGAGTGGTTCTCAATCAGAGACAGATGTCTTTCATTTGTCTCTGATTGGGAGCCATATTTAAGGCAGCCATGGGCATCATGCATTTGTGGGTAATTGTCTATGTCTATGTTGCATGTTTTTGCACTTAGTCATTTATAGCTTCACGGTCGTCTATTTGTTGTTTAGTTTTCTTCTTCTAAATAAAGAGAATATGTATTTTTCACACGCTGCGCCTTGGTCCTCTCTCTCTCCCTTTGACGATCGTGACAATAGACAATGAATATGGGATAACTGGAGCCGTTTAGCTAGGTGCACCGTGGGCGTAAAGGACTGGAAAACCACACAACATTTACAGGTAATGTATGACCATATTATAGAACTGCATCAAGCACACATGGGCACACACACACACACTTTACTATTTATATGCAGTACCTGGATACACAATCTGAGTGTGTGTGTGTTTGCATAAGCCTCTCGGCCAAGATTTCATAACCGCATTCAATCAGAGAGCTGGCGTAACTGTCCCGCCTCCCACGCGACCCAGTAGTATTGATATGGCTGGGGGCTTAATAGTGCTCCATTACCTTTGATGTTCCTTCAAACAGTTAGCCTAGCCTCAAATGATCCAGAAATGCTACAGGCGATATTCAAGCCAAACCAATGATGACCACGTTTCCATTATAAACATCCAAATACCATTCTAACTGTGTATGCAGTGCTTAATTAGTTTTGCCAGGATCAGTACCTCAGTACCTCTCTTGGCATGAACAATTATTTCACTGTTTGTGTGAAAAAATGTAAAAATTCTAATAAAATCAAGCCGAGTTAATGAAAGTTGCCTTCTCTATAATTCTCCTGCCCTGTAAAAAACGTTATGTGAAACGTGCATGATATTCTAAGAATTGATTTGTGATGGGCCGGGCCCGGTTTGCACGTAATTTATTTCCTTTAGAATCATACACTCTTGATCCATGGAGGATCAAGAGCTTTTTTTTGTAAATAGGCTAGCTGTGGATTGTGGGTAGCCCAATCACAAGTTATTGTCTAAAGTCTGGAACGTGCGGCAAATCTGTCAGTGAACAGCATTCCGCCAAAACAGGCCTTTCACAATATATTTCAAATAGCCAAACATCGCGGGAAAACACAGATTTGAAGGCAAATGGATTCTGCTGAAAAGAGAAGTGTAATCTATCTGTAGGCTACCAGATATGTGATCAACTTTTAAATAGGCCTATTGAGAGAACAGGATTGTTTTACAAAGTCAAACAAGAGAGAGATAGCGTTTTGGCACGAGGGCATCGGCCATCGCCAGTAAGTGAGCTGCACATCATTGGGTTAGTCAGTGAAATTGAAAAGCTTTTTCAGAACTATAATGTCCTCCTCATACTGTACAATATGTGTCTCCACACACCTAGGTCTAGGCTACTGATGGATTCAAGATCTCAGATTTGATCTCAGATTTGCAATTTGTGAGGTATTAATTCTGAAAAAAAAATTAATACTAAATAATAAAATTAATAAAATTCTGCTGAAGTCTCTAAAATGATGTAGAATTGCATGAAATGCATTTATAAAAGGCAACATTTTTCCTGGACCCTAAGCTTAAAAATGTGTGCATCTTCTGTAAGTGCCTCTACTCTACTGCTCTATGCAAAGGCGATAATATGCATGCAATGCTTTAATATAAAGGTGATTTATTTTAAATGCGTTTCAGGACCTCAGAGCCCCCCAGGTCACTTTTTGTTCCGAAACCTCCCAATTTACAAATGAAGCACTGTGTGTATGAGAAATCATATTGGAATCAACATGCAATTGTCATTTCATTTTTCATGTGTGGAGAATGTGATTTAGAACTTGTAGGTTACCTAAATAGCATTTTTGGACTTGGTTTGATAGAACACTGAACAGGGCCGTTAAAATGAGACCTGTCTCTCCTGCTTACATCACACATAAAACATCTGCACAACCAACGACGATGAAACTCCCTTGCCACCATAACCCAGGATTATTATACACAGATACAGTCAGTCAGTCAACAGACTGTATACCATTGAACTGGGACAAAGACCTGCATTACTCAACAGAGACAGACAGAGGGACTGGTATTTCCCCCCCAGGTCAGAAAAATGGGACTACCGCCGGAGACAAATGTTACACAACCAACCCTCAGGGGTAGAGCGTTCTTATACACACACACCCTGACACACACACACACACACACACACACACACACACACACACACACACACACACACACACACACACACACACACACACACACACACACACACACACACACACACACACACACACACACACACACACACACACACACACACACACACACCAGCAATAGGCATGTGGGATGCTGAGGGCTGTGTAGACCTAGGTACTGTGCACTAAAATTAGGTCACAGTCAGGCAACGATTCAAGCGATTAAGTGTGTTTACCAGTGTGTGTGTGTGTGTGTGTGTGTGTGTGTGTGTGTGTGTGTGTGTGTGTGTGTGTCTGGATATGTGCTTGCGAACATGTGTTGTGTGTATGTATGTACACTTGTGTGTACATTTACATGTGTCTGTGTGTTTACATGTCTGTGTGTCTGTGTATGTATGCTTGTGAGTGTGTTTACGTTAGTGTGTGTGTGTGTGTGTGCGTTTGCCCTGTAGGGTTCCCCAGGGAATGCAGACACAGTGAATGCATTGTCATTAATTTAATCAAAGGTAAATCATCTGAGCACATAGGCTCTAGGTGGAGAGTTGTGCATGAGAGCCTTTTTAAAGCTCACCAGCTGTCAGTCTGTTTGCCCCGAAGCATTTTGCACCGGGTGATACCTCAGCCTGCCACTAGGGAGGTGACTCTGTGCTATGGTAACCACTTCAAAGCTCTTCTCTTTGTTTGAGCTTCTACAAGTGACAAGACTAAACCTTCTCAATAAGGCAACAGTGGAAGAGCATACCTCTCTTTCTATTGTTTAGAACTCTCTCTCTCTCTCTCTCCCTTTCTATTGATTAGAACTCTCTCTCTCCCTTTCTACTGATTAGAACTCTCTCTCTCCCTTTCTACTGTTTAGAACTCTCTCTCTCTCTCTTTCTACTGTTTAGAACTCTCTCTCTCCCTTTCTATTGTTTAGAACTCTCTCTCTCTCTTTTTACTGTTTAGAACTCTCTCTCTTTTTACTGTTTAGAACTCTCTCTCTCCCTTTCTACTGTTTAGAACTCTCTCTCTCCTTTTCTACTGTTTAGAACTCTCTCTCTCTTTCTACTGTTTAGAACTCTCTCTCTCTCTCTCTCTTTCTATTGTTTAGAACTCTCTCTCTCTCTCTCTTTTCTATTGTTTAGAACTCTCTCTCTCTCTCTTTCTATTGTTTAGAACTCTCTCTCTCTCTTTCTACTGTTTAGAACTCTCTCTCTCTCTTTCTACTGTTTAGAACTCTCTCTCTCTCTTTCTACTGTTTAGAACTCTCTCTCTCCCTTTCTCTCTCTCTCTCTTTCTATTGTTTATAACTCTCTCTCTCTCTCTCTCTCTCTCTTTCTCTCTTTCTACTGTTTAGAACTCTCTCTCTCTCTTTCTACTGTTTAGAACTCTCTCTCTCATTCTACTGTTTAGAACTCTCTCTCTTTCTACTGTTTAGAACTCTCTCTCTCTCTCTCTCCTTCTACTGTTTAGAACTCTCTCTCTCTCTTTCTACTGTTTAGAACGCTCTCTCTCTTTATACTGTTTAGAACTCTCTCTCTTTCTACTGTTTAGAACTCTCTCTCTCTCTCTCGTTCTATTGTTTAGAACTCTCTCTCTCTTTCTACTGTTTAGAACTCTCTCTCTCTCTCTCGTTCTATTGTTTAGAACTCTCTCTCTCTTTCTACTGTTTAGAACTCTCTCTCTCCTTCTACTGTTTAGAACTCTCTCTCTCCCTTTCTACTGTTTAGAACTCTCTCTCTCTCTGTCTATTGTTTAGAACTCTCTCTCTCCCTTTCTACTGTTTAGAACTCTCTCTCTCTCTACTGTTTAGAACTCTCTCTCTCTCTCTCCTTCTACTGTTTAGAACTCTCTCTCTCTCATTCTACTGTTTAGAACTCCCTCTCTCTCTCTTTCTACTGTTTAGAACTCCCTCTCTCTCTCCTTCTACTGTTTAGAACTCTCTCTCTCTCCTTCTACTGTTTAGAACTCTCTCTCTCTCCTTCTACTGTTTAGAACTCTCTCTCTGCTGTTTAGAACTCTCTCTCTCCCTTTCTCTCTATCTCTCTTTCTATTGTTTAGAACTCTCTTTCTCCCTTTCTCTCTATCTCTCTTTCTATTGTTTAGAACTCTCTCTCTCTCCTTCTACTGTTTAGAACTCTCTCTCTCTCCTTCTACTGTTTAGAACTCTCTCTCTCTGCTGTTTAGAACTCTCTCTCTCCCTTTTTCTCTATCTCTCGTTCTATTGTTTAGAACTCTCTCTCTTTCTACTGTTTAGAACTCTCTCTCTCTCTCTTTCTACTGTTTAGAACTCTCTCTCTCTTTCTCTCTCTTTCTGCTGTGTAGAACTCTCTCCCCCTTTCTCTCTCTCTCTCTCTTTCTACTGTTTAGAACTCTCTCTCTCCCCCTTTCTCTCTCTCTCTCTTTCTACTGTTTAGAACTTTCTCTCTCTCTTTCTATTGTTTAGAGCTCTCGCTCTCTCTTTCTCTCTCCCTTTCTCTCTCTCTCTCTCTCTCTCTTGTTTAGAACTCTCTCTCTCCCTTTCTCTCTCTCCCTTTCTCTCTCTCTCGTAAACACACGTTAACACACTTAAAAGGTCATGTCAAATGCCAGTGGGCTGGCACGTTGAATCGTTGCCTGACTGTGACCTAAATTCAGTGCACAGTACCTAGGTCTATACAGCGATGCATACAAAGCCCTCCCTCGCCCTCCTTTCGGAAAATCTGACCATGTCTCCATTTTGTTGCTCCCAGCCTATAGACAGAAACTAAAAAAGGAAACGCCCCTGCTCAGGTCTGTTCAACGCTGGTCCGACCAATCTGATTCCAAGCTTCAAGATTGCTTCGATCACGTGGACTGGGATATGTTCCAGATAGCATCGAACAACAACATTGATGTATACGCTGATTCTGTGAGCGAGTTTATTAGCAAGTGCATTGGTGATGTTCTACCCACAGCGACTATTAAAGCCTTCCCCAACCAGAAACCGTGGATCGATGGCAGCATTCGCGCAAAACTGAAAGCGCGAACCACTGCTTTTAACCAGGGCAAGGTGACCGGAAACATGACCGCATACAAACAGTGTAGCTATTCCCTCCACAAGGCAATCAAACAAGCTAAGCGTCAGTATAGAGACAAAGTAGAGTCACAATTCAACGGCTCAGACACAAGAGGTATGTGGCAGGGTCTACAGTCAATCACGGATTACAAAAAGATAACCAGCCCCATCGCGGACCCCGATGTCTTGCTCCCAGACAAACTAAACAGCTTCTTTGCTCACTTTGAGGACAATACAGTGCCGCAGACACGGCCCGCTACCAAAACCTGCGGGCTCTCCTTCACCACAGCCAACGTGAGTAAAACATTTAAACGTGTTAATCCTCACAAGGCTGCTGGCCCAGACGGCATCCCTAGCCGCGTCCTCAGAGCATGTGTTTACAGACATATTAAATCAATCCCTATCCCAGTCTGCTGTTCCCACATGCTTCAAGAGGGCCACCATTGTTCCTGTTCCCAAGAAAGCTAAGGTAACTGACCTAAACGACTATCGCTAAACGACTATCGCATGTGAAGTGCTTTGAGAGACTAGTCAAGGATCATATCACCTCCACCCTACCTGACAACCTACACCCACTCCAATTTGCTTACCGTCCCAATAGGTCCACAGACGACGCAATTGCCATCACACTGCACACTGCCCTAACCCAACTGGACAAGAGGAATACCTATGTAAGAATGCTGTTCATCGACTACAGCTCAGCATTTAACACCATAGTACCCTCCAAACTCGTCATTAAGCTCGAGACCCTGGGTCTCGACCCCGCCCTGTGCAACTGGGTCCTGGACTTTCTGACGGGCCGCCCCCAGGTGGTGAGGGTAGGAAACAACATCTCCACCCCGCTGATCCTCAACACTGGGGCCCCACAAGGGTGCGTTCTCAGCCCTCTCCTGTACTCCCTGTTCACCCATGACTGCATGGCCATGCACGCCTCCAACTCAATCATCAAGTTTGCAGACGACACTACAGTGGTAGGCTTGATTACCAACAACAACGAGACGGCCTGCAGGGAGGAGGTGAGGGCCCTCGGAGGGTGGTGTCAGGAAAATAACCTCACACTCAATGTCAACAAAACAAAGGAGATGATCGTGGACTTCAGGAAACAGCAGAGGGAGCACCCCCCTATCCACATCGACGGGACAGTAGTGGAGAAGGTGGAAAGTTTTAAGCTTCTCGGTTTACACATCACAGACAATCTGAAATAGTCCACCCACACAGACAGCATGGTGAAGAAGGCGCAACAGCGCCTCTTCAACCTCAGGAGGCTGAAGAAATTTGGCATGTTACCAAAAACATTCACAAACTTTTACAGATGCACAATCGAGAGCATCCTGTCGGGCTGTATCACCGCCTGGTACGGCAACTGTTCTGCCCACAACCATAAGGCTCTCCAGAGGGTAGTGAGGTCTGCACAACGCATCACTGGGGGCAAACTACCTGCCCTCCAGGACACCTACACCACCCGATGTCACAGGAAAACCAAAAAGATCATCAAGGACAACAACCACCCGAGCCACTGCCTGTTCACCCCGGTATCATCCAGAAGGTGAGGTCAGTACAGGTGCATCAAAGCTGGGACCGAGAGATTGAAAACAGCTTCTATCTCAAGGCCATCAGACTGTTAAACAGCCATCACTAACATTGAGTGGCTGCTGCCAACATACTGACTCAAATCTCTAGCCACTTAATAATTAAAAATTGGATTTAATAAATGTATCACTAGTGACTTTAAACAATGCCACTTTATATAATGTTTACATACCCTACATTACTCATCTCATGTGTATATACTGTACTCTATACCATCTACTGCATCTTGCCTATGCCGTTCGGCCATCGCTCATCCATGTATTTATATGTACAGATTCTTCTTCATTCCTTTACACTTGTGTGTGTATAAGGTAGTTGTTGTGAAATTGTTAGATTACTTGTTAGATATTACTGCATGGTCGGAACTAGAAGCACAAGCATTTCGGTACACTCGCATTAACATCTGCTAACCATGTGTATGTGACCAATCAAATTTGATTTGATTTGATTTGGTTTATTCTTTTGAGCTCTCTCTCCCTTTCTCTCTCTCTATTGTTTTGAACTCTCTCTCTCCCTTTCTCTCTCTCTCTTTCTATTGTTTAGAACTCTCTCTCTCCCTTTCTCTCTTTCTTTATATTGTTTAGAACTCTCTCTCTCCCTTTCTCTCTCTCTCTCTCTTTTGTTTAGAATTCTCTCTCTCCCTTTCTCTCTCTCCCTTTCTCTCTCTCCCTTTCTCTCTCTCTAGTTCTATTGTTTAGAACTCTCTCTCTCTCTTTCTCTCTCTCGCTTTCTCTCTCTCGCTTTCTCTCTCTCCCTTTCTCTCTCCCCCTTTCTCTCTCCCCCTTTCTCTCTCTCCCTTTCTCTATATCTCTCGCACTACTGCTTATAACTCTCTCTCTCCCTTTCTCTCTCTCGCTTTATCGCTCTCCCTTTCTCTCTCTCCCTTTCTCTCTCTCCCTTTCTCTCTCTCTCTCTACTGTTTAGAACTCTCTCTCTCCCTTTCTCTCTCTTTCTATTGTTTAGATCTCTCTCTCTCCCTTTCTCTCTCTCTCTTTCTCTAACAACCCCTGGTATGGTAAAAACTTTGGCAGAGGTGATGTCATCATGCTACAGACTGAATATTCTGCACGGTCTGTATGTACGTATGTTTGTGTGTATATTAGACTTGTCGCGGACAGGCATCTGTGAGTGTGTGTATATTTTATCCATCGCTAGGCGTGTGTGTGTGTGTGTGTGTGTGTGTGTGTGTGTGTGTGTGTGTGTGTGTGTGTGTGTGTGTGTGTGTGTGTGTGTGTGTGTGTGTGTGTGTGTGTGTGTGTGTGTGTGTGTGTGTGTGTGTGTGTGTGTGTGTGTGTGTGTGTGTGTGTGTGTGTGTGTGTGTGTGTGTGTATTCAGTCCCACCCCCTGGTGGAAAGAGCTTTAGTGGCTTTCTATGGTTTAGTGGTGTGTCACATTTAGCCAGTGAAGAAGTGATTCTAGTCTTTTTACTCAGAATACCAATTCGGGACAATAATAGTAACAAGTAAATGGATTCAGATGTTAAATGCCCATTGCCTAGACATTGTGTACTTAGATTGAGATGCAGTGACTTCTATAAAACCCCACAAGCTTTCTCAGAAATGAGTGTGTATTTACTGTCTTTCAGGTTTCATTTTTCTGAGCGGTTTATTTTAGGCTTATATCTCTGGTTGTCAGGATATCTGGAATTCTTATGAAGCTCCTTTGTGCAACACATCAAATGAGAACAAGCTCATTGGAAAGAGATGAAAACATTTACTCAAAAGGCCTTCTGATTGCAGATTTTGTTTATCATGCATCACATTGAACAATTCCTTAGCTGGTTTCATCATTAGTCAATATTACACCAGGCTCTCAGGTGACCAGATCAGATCCATCCCAAATCTGATGACAGCTATAGGGCTTAAGGCCCAACTGCACATCCAAACACATGAATTCCCAACCGGGGCTAGTGAGCCACCATCCTAGAAACTCTTTCCAAACGAATCTGTCATTTAGGAATATTACATCCTCAGAGGGGGGAGGGGGTGGAGAGAGGAGATGACACGATGGTTACATAAACACACTTCAAAAAGCACTAGGCTTTCGACGACCGGCTTCAAAGCGCTTTGGCTGTGTAGGCCCCATAGAGAGAGAAAGGAAGGAAGGAAGGAAGGAAGGAAGGAAGGAAGGAAGGAAGGAAGGAAGGAAGGAAGGAAGGAAGGAAGGAAGGAAGGAAGGAAGGAAGGAAGGAAGGAAGGAAGGAAGGAAGGAAGGAAGGAAGGAAGGAAGGAAGGAAGGAAGGAAGGAAGGAAGGAAGGAAGGAAGGAAAAGAGGGAAGAGGGGGATATAGTGAGAGATTTAGACAGAAAGCAAGTGAGAGAAAGAGAAAAATAGAGAGATTGAGAGATTTAGAAAGCGAGTGAGCGAGAAAAAGAAAGATAGATAGAGAGAGAGAGTAGCCCCCCCATGTGCCTGATCATAAATGAGTGATGAGGAGTAGTGCGCCTGACATGTGGCACATTTCCATGCATCCTAAAGCCCTTAATGGATTAATTGCATCTTGTTCCATGTTTTATGAGACTGGTTGCCAGACGGGCAGACACTTCATGTTACAGAGTGGGAGATCGCTCGAGCAGCCTTGTAGTTTTAAACCAGTACCCTAGCCATGCGCCACGCAACTCCTGCTCAACAGAAAGTATGAGAATTGACTTTAAGTTTGAGAATATACTCTTAGAATTATTCTATGGTTATCAAAAATATACAGTGCAAAGTAACATATCTAATGTTATCCATAGGTATGGGATGTGTTGTGAAAATGACCCCTTACCCACACAGTTCAGAGGTAGAAGTAACGAGCCAAAGTCAAAAAAGCAATTGATTATTTGGATTGAAAATATTCTCATTCTCAGAAAGGAGGAGAGAGAGAAAAAAATTAAGAAACTAAAAAGGGTAACGCAGCGTACTTCATGATCCTGAGGATTAAAAGGAAAAACAACGATCCGCCCTTTTCCACCAACGCCAAACCAAACGTAAACAACTTTCTGAACACCGAGCCTGATCTCTGCTTCCGTAACCATGGTGAACTTGGTGAACAGGTTTGCCGTGGCAGAGTGCTCGGACTGCCACCTTTGAGAGTTGTGGTGGTATGGTGCCCACCCCTGAGTCACATGTTTGCTGTCCAAGCAAATGGGACTACTGGGCAGACGATTGCTTCAAGACCAGCCAATCTAACACAGTCGCAGTGTTTGCTTGGGCAAGAATCTATCCAAAGGGAAGTTAATTGAGTTACAGTTTGTTGGTCAAAAAGCAAGGTCTGACACTTTGGTCATTCTGGTCACTTGACACAGACTGATGCTTGTGATCATGGAAGCTTGTTCTTATGCAGTTGCCATGCAACCTCTCTTGACCCTTTCTGTAGTTCCATGCAATTGTCTGGTCGTGTTTTTCTTATAATGTTGTGTTTATATGACATTGTCCTTGCTAGTTCTGGGGTAGAGGAATGCAGTGCACCAACAGTAGCCGTTTAGCCACTTTAACAATGACTGCTAATAACAAGAGTTGGACATATTTAGACGCTGTCAAAGGTAACATTGTGTCTACTGCCTTGATGTTTCCACAGCAAATAAATACAGTGTTCTGGTGTCACAGGTCTATTGTGCTACCAAACAAACATGGCGAGACACATGCTCAATTCAACGTCCTTACACCTAAATGGTCTAATCGATTTAGCACAATTCCTACCATATGACTATGTTACCGTAGCAGCTATTGGGGTCAGATACCAGAAACGTTTATTTTACAGAAAGACCTAGATTTTCTCTTAAGCGTTAGGCAATGTACAATTCCATTCTGCTTCCAACCTTTTCTCTGCTGCTTTGGACAAGGAAAAGGGCTCACATCAACGCTAGAGACTTTCCTCTAATTTGTCTTTTATGTAAGTGTCATTATTTCAAATCCCCCCCCCAATGCCTGACTCAGTCATAAACAGAGCAGGAAGTCAAGCCCTCGGAAAACTGTTTTCTCTTCCAAGATTACATTGCAGCTGATTTGTGGACACATAAGTAATGCTAAACACGCGTAAATCTTGCAAATGCATAACAAAGGAAAACAAGTCATCTCAAAGATATTTTTCAAGCAACCATGTGCATGACAAGGATACGACTCATACGAATATGCTGTAGCTCTGAACTAGTCAATCCCTCAGTCTTCTAACTCAAGTTTCTATTTCCAAAGATTTGGGCATTGTTCTTCATTATATTTTGAACAATACAAATTGTATTCCTCTTGCATGACTATCCATGTGTCACGTTCTGACCTTAGTTCCTTTTTTATGTCTTTATTTTGGTTTGGTCAGGGCGTGAGTTGGGGTGGGCATTCTATGTTCTATATTCTATGTTTTGTTCTATGTGTTGCATTTCTGTGTTTGGCCTAGTATGGTTCCCAATCAGAGGCAGCTGTCAATCGTTGTCTCTGATTGAGAACCATACTTAGGTAGCCTGTTCCCACCTGTGTTTGTGGGTAGTTGTTTCCTGTTTTGTGTTTGTTTCACCATTCAGGACTGTTTCGGGTTTTCTTTGTCATTCACTTTGTTATTTTTGTATTTTTTCGTGTTCTGTTATATTAAAGTAACATGGACACTTACCACACTGCATTTTGGTCTGATCCTTCATATTCCTCATCAGAAGAGGAAGACAACCGTTACACCATGCTACAGTGTTAGCACTGACATGTAGATTGGATGACGACCTACGCTGAAGCAGTAACGTTGATGTAGAGTGTAGGTTTGGATTGAAATCTGTTATAGCATTAGAATTAAACCAATCTACTGGAAGGAAGCGGATGCTAGCATCCCACAGTTGAAACTTTGAGTTGCGTGAATATTATCTTATTTACTATCTGTCAAATCATGTTTAGCATTCGTATTTCCCATGTCATTACCGCCCATATTTCATTAGCTAACCCAATCAAAATATTACAGAGCAGACTTGACGAGAAAAAAAGAAAAAGCCTATAACAAGTTGTCCCTGGTGAAAAAAATTATAAACGTATCAGTATATTATGTAATCCTGAAATAGTCCAGCGTATCTTTAATGAGACTCGGCACTTGTGTTCCCTCTTGTCGGCGACCTTTGACCTGCTATAGTCTAGAGAGCACGCATGCAGAGTTATGTCTGCAAGACGCTGCACAGGAGTCGCACCGCAACGTTTCCATATGGAAACGTACAGGGTTGGCATCCTTCAGTGTCAATAAACGTCTGATTAGATTCAAACGTCTTAACGACATGTTTTTTAATTTATGTTAAGGATTCTATGGACCTATCTTACTGAACGTTTTCTCCAGTGGAAGGTTTGCACCCGGGGAGAGTTAAAAAAATACATCTAATCTGCAATTTTGTTTTATTTCTTCTCTTAGCCCTTGTTTAGCTTCTTGTTCAACATTTTATGTTGGGTGGGATCCCTTTTGAAATGGCCAGGTGCTAAATTTGCACCGTCTACAGTACAGTGGGTATAGAAAGCCCCCTTTCAAAATGTTCACCTTTTGCTGACTTACAGCCTGAAATGAACACACATAAAATACGAATTTTCCGGCTTTATTTACACACAGTAACCTACAATATCCAAGTGAAAAACAAATTCTAAAAAACTTGGTTCAACCAATTGTAATATTTGGTGGAACAACCTTTTGCTTGAATTACAGCCATGAGTCTCTTTGAAATGTCTCTACTAACTTTGCACACCTAGACTATGCAATATTTGCCCATTTTTCCTTGCAGAACTGTTCAAGCTCAGTCAAAATTCATGGTGACCGCTCATTGACAGGAATAATCAAGTCATTCCACAGATTCTCGATGGGATTTAGGTCGAGGCCCTGACTAGGCCAGTCAAGGACATTCACCTTCTTGACCTTCAGCCACTGTACGGTTGCTTTGGCGGTGTGCTTTGGGTCATTGTCATGTTGAAATGTGAACCAACTTCCCATTCTCCTCAAGAATCAGTATTTTGCACTGTCCATTTCCCCTTCTATCCTGACAAATGCTCCAGTCCCTGCTGAAGAGAAACACCCCCACAACCGGATGCTACCACCGCCGTGCTTTACTGTAGACATGGTGTTCTATACTGTAGGCATGGTGTTCTATACTGTAGGCATGGTGTTCTTTACTGTAGGCATGGTGTTTACTGTAGGCATGGTGTTCTATACTGTAGGCATGGTGTTCTATACTGTAGGCATGGTGTTCTTTACTGTAGGCATGGTGTTCTATACTGTAGGCATGGTGTTCTTTACTGTAGGCATGGTGTTCTATACTGTAAACATGGTGTTCTATTCTGTAGGCATGGTGTTCTTTACTGTAGGCATGGTGTTCTTTACTGTAGGCATGGTGTTCTATACTGTAAACATGGTGTTCTATACTGTAGGCATGGTGTTCTTTATTGTTGGCATGGTGTTCTTTACTGTAGACATGGTGTTCTATACTGTAGGCATGGTGTTCTTTACTGTAGGCATGGTGTTCTTTACTGTAGGCATGGTGTTCTTTACTGTAGACATGGTGTTCTATTCTGTAGGCATGGTGTTCTTTACTGTAGGCATGGTGTTCTATTCTGTAGGCATGGTGTTCTATTCTGTAGGCATGGTGTTCTTTACTGTAGGCATGGTGTTCTTTATTGTTGGCATGGTGTTCTTTATTGTTGGCATGGTGTTCTTTATTGTTGGCATGGTGTTCTTTACTGTAGACATGGTGTTCTATACTGTAGGCATGGTGTTCTTTACTGTAGGCATGGTGTTCTTTATTGTTGGCATGGTGTTCTTTATTGTTGGCATGGTGTTCTTTATTGTTGGCATGGTGTTCTATACTGTAGGCATGGTGTTTACTGTAGACATGGTGTTCTATACTGTAGGCATGGTGTTCTATACTGTAGGCATGGTGTTCTATACTGTAGACATGGTGTTCTATACTGTAGGCATGGTGTTCTATTCTGTAGGCATGGTGTTCTTTACTGTAGGCATGGTGTTCTATTCTGTAGGCATGGTGTTCTTTACTGTAGGCATGGTGTTCTTTACTGTAGGCATGGTGTTCTATACTGTAAACATGGTGTTCTATACTGTAGGCATGGTGTTCTTTATTGTTGGCATGGTGTTCTTTACTGTAGACATGGTGTTCTATACTGTAGGCATGGTGTTCTTTACTGTAGGCATGGTGTTCTTTACTGTAGGCATGGTGTTCTTTACTGTAGGCATGGTGTTCTTTACTGTAGACATGGTGTTCTATACTGTAGGCATGGTGTTCTATTCTGTAGGCATGGTGTTCTTTACTGTAGGCATGGTGTTCTATTATGTAGGCATGGTGTTCTATTCTGTAGGCATGGTGTTCTTTACTGTAGGCATGGTGTTCTTTATTGTTGGCATGGTGTTCTTTATTGTTGGCATGGTGTTCTTTATTGTTGGCATGGTGTTCTTTACTGTAGACATGGTGTTCTATACTGTAGGCATGGTGTTCTTTATTGTTGGCATGGTGTTCTTTATTGTTGGCATGGTGTTCTTTATTGTTGGCATGGTGTTCTATACTGTAGGCATGGTGTTTACTGTAGACATGGTGTTCTATACTGTAGGCATGGTGTTCTATACTGTAGGCATGGTGTTCTATACTGTAGACATGGTGTTCTATACTGTAGGCATGGTGTTCTATACTGTAGGCATGGTGTTCTATACTGTAGGCATGGTGTTCTTTACTGTAGACATGGTGTTCTATACTGTAGACATGCTGTTCTTTATTGTTGGCATGGTGTTCTTTATTGTTGGCATGGTGTTCTTTACTGTAGACACGGTGTTCTATACTGTAGACACGGTGTTCTTTACTGTAGACACGGTGTTCTTTACTGTAGACATGGTGTTCTTTACTGTAGACATGGTGTTCTTTACTGTAGGCATGGTGTTCTTTATTGTTGGCATGGTGTTCTTTACTGTAGACACGGTGTTCTATACTGTAGACACGGTGTTCTTTATTGTAGGCATGGTGTTCTTTACTGTAGGCATGGTGTTCTTTACTGTAGACATGGTGTTCTATACTGTAGGCATGGTGTTCTATTCTGTAGGCATGGTGTTCTTTACTGTAGGCATGGTGTTCTATTCTGTAGGCATGGTGTTCTTTACTGTAGGCATGGTGTTCTTTACTGTAGGCATGGTGTTCTATACTGTAAACATGGTGTTCTATACTGTAGGCATGGTGTTCTTTACTGTTGGCATGGTGTTCTTTACTGTAGACATGGTGTTCTATACTGTAGGCATGGTGTTCTTTACTGTAGGCATGGTGTTCTTTACTGTAGGCATGGTGTTCTTTACTGTAGACATGGTGTTCTATACTGTAGGCATGGTGTTCTATTCTGTAGGCATGGTGTTCTTTACTGTTGGCATGGTGTTCTATTCTGTAGGCATGGTGTTCTATTCTGTAGGCATGGTGTTCTTTACTGTAGGCATGGTGTTCTTTATTGTTGGCATGGTGTTCTTTATTGTTGGCATGGTGTTCTTTACTGTAGACATGGTGTTCTATACTGTAGGCATGGTGTTCTATACTGTAGGCATGGTGTTCTATACTGTAGGCATGGTGTTCTATTCTGTAGGCATGGTGTTCTTTACTGTAGGCATGGTGTTCTTTATTGTTGGCATGGTGTTCTTTATTGTTGGCATGGTGTTCTTTATTGTTGGCATGGTGTTCTTTACTGTAGACATGGTGTTCTATACTGTAGGCATGGTGTTCTTTACTGTAGGCATGGTGTTCTTTATTGTTGGCATGGTGTTCTTTACTGTAGACATGGTGTTCTATACTGTAGGCATGGTGTTCTATACTGTAGGCATGGTGTTCTATACTGTAGGCATGGTGTTCTATTCTGTAGGCATGGTGTTCTTTACTGTAGGCATGGTGTTCTTTATTGTTGGCATGGTGTTCTTTATTGTTGGCATGGTGTTCTTTATTGTTGGCATGGTGTTCTTTACTGTAGACATGGTGTTCTATACTGTAGGCATGGTGTTCTTTACTGTAGCCATGGTGTTCTTTATTGTTGGCATGGTGTTCTATACTGTAGGCATGGTGTTCTATACTGTAGGCATGGTGTTCTATACTGTAGACATGGTGTTCTATACTGTAGGCATGGTGTTCTATACTGTAGGCATGGTGTTCTATACTGTAGGCATGGTGTTCTTTACTGTAGACGTGGTGTTCTATACTGTAGACATGCTGTTCTTTATTGTTGGCATGGTGTTCTTTATTGTTGGCATGGTGTTCTTTACTGTAGACACGGTGTTCTATACTGTAGACACGGTGTTCTTTACTGTAGACATGGTGTTCTTTACTGTAGACATGGTGTTCTTTACTGTAGACATGGTGTTCTTTACTGTAGGCATGGTGTTCTTTATTGTTGGCATGGTGTTCTTTACTGTAGACACGGTGTTCTATACTGTAGACACGGTGTTCTTTATTGTAGACATGGTCTTCTTTACTGAAGGCATGGTGTTCTTTACTGTAGACATGGTGTTGTTTACTGTATTGAGTTTTCGCCAGACATATTGTTTTGCATTCAGGCAAAAAAGTTCAATTTTGGTCTCATCTGACCACAGCACCTTTTGCTGCTTGGCATCGGAATCTGAAATGTGCTTTTTGGCAAAGCTCAAATGAGACTTGATGTGTCTTTTTATGAGGAGTGGTGTTTTTCTTGCCACCCTCCCATAGAGGCCAGATTTGTGGAGAGCTTGTGGTGTTGTTTACACACAACACATTGACCAGTCTTAAAAGACCAGCCATAAAGACCTGAAGCTCCTTCAAAGTGGCCATTGGCTTCTTGGTAGCCTCTCTGATCAGTCTCCTCCTTGCCAGGTCATCCAGTTTGGAGGGACGGCCTGATCTATGTAGGGTCTGGGTGGTGCCATATTTCCATGGACCTGTTTTTCTGACTCAAAGCTTAAAGATTAAAGATTACCCACTCCGCTTCTTCTCTGCAAGGATTTTGTGTGTTTGTGCCCCGTGGCGGGTAGATTCATGGCTAACCTACTTTTCCCCCAGGTGTGTTCTGTTGGCCTTGTGAAGCTCCTTGGGTAGAGAGAGAGGGAGGGTAGCAGCTCTTCATGGGGGTAATCCTCCCATCCCTTAAGGAACGGGTCTATAGGGAGAAAGGGAGAGAGGAGACACACAGGAAGTTTCCCAAACATGACAGGAAAAGTCCAAACTAATCAGCAAATGCTCATTGTGGCTCCGCGCCAAGCTCGGTCACCGCCGCGCAGACAAATGCCAAGAACGCGTGGAACTAATCCTTGGGTATTAGCATCCTTCTCTCCCTCTCTCCATTACTCTACCTTTAAGTCCCCCTCTCTCACACACTATCTATGCCTCAACCTCTCTCCCTAGCTGTTTCTCTCCATTTCCCCATCTCTCCAGCCCTCCCTTTCACTTTTCACTCATTTGATCAATATCCCTTGTTTCTGTCTCACTACAGGGATAGCAGCCTGGTACCAGTTCTTATTTCTACCTCCTCTATCTCCTTCTCTCTCACTCCCCAGACCGTAACACTAGCCTCCTCATCCCAGTCCTCCCCCTCCTCTATCCCCTTCTCTCTCACTCCCCAGACAGTAACACTAGCCTCCTCATCCCAGTCCTCCCCCTCCTCTATCCCCTTCTCTCTCACTCCCCAGACAGTAACACTAGCCTCCTCATCCCAGTCCTCCCCCTCCTCTATCCCCTTCTCTCTCACTCCCCAGACAGTAACACTAGCCTCCTCATCCCAGTCCTCCCCCTCTTCTATCCCCTTCTCTCTCACTCCCCAGACAGTAACTCTAACACTAGCCTCCTCATCCCGGTCCTCCCCCTCCTCTACCCCTCACACTCTCCCTCTTTTCTCTCCCTCTCTCTCTCACTCCCCAGACAGTAACACTAGCCTCCTCATCCCAGTCCTCCCCCTCCTCTACCATCCTCTCTTCCTTCCCTCTCTCTCCCCAGACAGTAACACTAGCCTCCTCATCCCAGTCCTCCCCCTCCTCTACCATCCTCTCTTCCTTCCCTCTCTCTCCCCAGACAGTAGCTTAACTCCAGTGGTGGCTTCCCTGTCCCAGTGGGTGTAGAGCAGAGCAGTGTCTGTGCTGCTGGTACCAGGGCTTGGATTAAACCCCTGATATGGCTGATCTAGAGTTTGCATTAGCCACACTAATGGTTACGGTTAGGATGAGGATTAGGGGAGGGGAAGCTGATCCTAGATCTGTACCTAGCGGGAACTTCACCTTGGAGCTGGCATGGCTCACAGGTTCATTAGCACCTCTCCAGCAGGCCACATGATGCTTCGCATAGGACATGTGAGTGATCTTGTAGCTACAGTGCTGCTAGGCTAAGGTACAACGGTTAAGGATGGCTGAGAATGGAAAGCTACCTTGTCCACAAAATGACCTGATATTCAGAGTTAGCATATAGCTCCTGTACAAAATGACCTGATATTCAGAGTTAGCATGTAGCTCCTGTCCAAAATGACCTGATATTCAGAGTTAGCATATAGCTCCTGTCCAAAATGACCTGATATTCAGAGTTAGCATATAGCTCCTGTCCAAAATGACCTGATATTCAGAGTTAGCATATAGCTCCTGTACAAAATGACCTGATATTCAGAGTTAGCATATAACTCCTGTACAAAATGACCTGATATTCAGAGTTAGCATATAGCTCCTGTCCAAAATGACCTGATATTCAGAGTTAGCATATAGCTCCTGTACAAAATGACCTGATATTCAGAGTTAGCATATAGCTCCTGTACAAAATGACCTGATATTCAGAGTTAGCATATAGCTCCTGTACAAAATGACCTGATATTCAGAGTTAGCATATAGCTCCTGTCCAAAATGAGGTCAGAACACAATATTTAAAATACAATTAAAAAGTACCTAAAAAAACAACAACATTATCTTCAACATAACCACTGAGGAGATTGAACAGTTAGATTATTATCGCACAACATGCTGTAATTTAAGAACAGAATTGAGAAAAAAAAGAAATATAATAGAAAAAAGAGCAGGAGTGAGAATCGAAGGCCACTTGGAAATACTTAATGGTCCTCTTTGGCTGAGCGTGTAATGACTGACTCAGGGTTGTGTAATATAAGGACTTCCTGTTTTTCTACAAAATAAAATGTTTCTCCCCTGTTTCTCCACCACAAAGCCAAATCATTTGATGGGTCTGCATGTTTGTCAATGTGTGTGTGTGCGTTAGGGAAGGTGAGATTTTGTGTGCAAGAGATAGTGTGTGTGTGTGTGTCCACAGTGAGAGCAAGAGAGACAGAGAGAGAGAGAAATAGACAATGGTAGAGAATGGGAGAGTAAGAGAAAGTGTTTAATGTCCTGTACAATGTCTGTCACCTTGACTGAATCCCAGACATGCATATCATTCACAGCTCTGACTTCAGTTTATTATCTATCTCCTGATCAGTTTCCACTCGCTCTGTTTTTTGTTGTAACAGCTGGCTGAGAAATGTGGGGGATACCAGTCGGACTGTGTCACCTACACATCAATCCAGAGATCAATGGCGTAATGAGGGGAACTGTTTACCAGATCTACCAAGACCGAGATGGAAGATTCCACATGCTATCACTGCCAGTTCTGCTGTCTACATGCACCGTGAGGGAGGATAGGATTTGTGGATCTGTGCAGAATGAGCACCGGCCAATAGACAGGCAGAAAACCAGGAATACAGACATGTCATTCATGTTGAAGGCCAATCAGTCTCCAGTCATGAATCAATTTTTTTTTTTCTCCATGTTTTCCTTTCTGGTTCTCATTGTCCCTGGAGGTTTATTGAGGATGAGATGAGGGATATAGTCTTTACTGGTGTTCTGAAGTGGGAGAGGAGAAGGAATAGTAGTGGTTTGCGTCTTCACGAGATGCGGGGGAAAAGCGGGGAGCGGCGTTGAGTCATGGCGACTTAAATCATTTACACTGCCCCCTCACAAAGATATACAAACACACACATGCACACACACACACACACACATGCGCGCGCACACACACACACACACACACACACACACACACACACACACACACACACACACACACACACACACACACACACACACACACACACACACACACACACACACACACACACACACACACACACTGTGTTAAACATGCATCCCCCTCACAAAGATACACTCACACAATCTCATAGAAACTGGCAAATAAATACACAGGCCCCTCACAAGACTACACGTAGCCTATCACATAGCAGTGGTAACTACATCGCCCCCTCATGCAGATATACACAATCACGCAAACATCAAAAACACATCTGGATTTAATCACACCCACTGCCAACGTTGTTAACAAACTACTGCTGCCTACTGCATAGATCTAGGCCTACTTCTGATTCTGAATACTGGCAGGTAGCTGCCTGTCAGGGCACTCTTCCTGCTTATCCAACAGTAACCTAAAGCATTCTGCCCACAGCTGAGAAAAGCTACTGTCTTCATAGGATTCTGCATAAATGATGCTATGTGTGTTTGATTGAATTGTGGCCCAAGTAGAAGACACATCACACACTCGGAGATAGGCCTAGCCTACATAACTTAACCAACGTTTCAACCTAACAAACGTGTAAATATAGGCACACACACTTAAACACAACAATACACATTCAAACATTATAGACCGTAACGCAGATGTGAATAACACTCCTCTCTCATTCTGTCTCATGCAAACGCACACTCAAACACCAATACACCCCCTCCAACACACACACACACGCGCACACACACACACACACACGCACACACATCAACCTAGATACTATATTGTGTGTGTGTGTGTGTGTGTGTGTGTGTGTGTGTGTGTGTGTGTGTGTGTGTGTGTGTGTGTGTGTGTGTGTGTGTGTGTGTGTGTGTGTGTGTGTGTGTGTGTGTGTGTGTGTGTGTGTGTAGTCCTATGTTAAGTGATTTAGTGATACATTGAGGACATGAAAAGGTTGCAGTGGGGTCAGATCCATGTTCAGAGGTATAGATAACACAATGTAGATAGATGTATTCAATAGTCCAATACAGGCATGAATCAGCCTGTTGATGTATTAAACGTATATGTCTCTCTCTCTCACACAAACACACCAGCGTGCACACGCACACACGCACGCTCGTACACTCGCCCACCCACACACAGAAGCTATGCGGCTATATATCTTGATAAAGTGTACATGTAAATGCATGGAAGGGTCGTCTTATGAGGGTGTTGTTCAATATTCATGGTAATGGAGATGGAGAGGGACACACAGAACAGGGACACCCCCCCATGTCTAACAGACCCCCCCCACACATACCCAAACACAAACACATGCGCACACACACACACACACACACACACACACACACACACACACACACACACACACACACACACACACACACACACACACACACACACACACACACACACACACACACACACACACACACACACACACACACACACACACACACACCCAAACACAAACACATGCGCACACACACACATGCACACTACAGTATCCCATTTTCAATATAACCCTTTTCCTTATCGCATGTTTATGCATCACAATGCTTTTCCCCTCCATAATTTGGTTTTGGAGGCTCAGTCATTTCGGCAGCAGGTAACTAGTAGGATTAAAGGAAGATGAAACCCCATGCGGCGTGGTGAGTTGAGGGACATTCCAATCTCCTTGTGTCCAGACAGGGATGAGCAGAGGTGTGCGTGTGGGGCTCAGGGTAAAGAGGGGATTGGGTGTTAGTTTTAGCCCTCTGAACAGCCTCACCAGCTGCCACTGCCAATGCGCGAGCGAGCGTACCACATCCGTCTGGACCCTCCTTTTCTATCCTTCCCACCCCCCTCTGTTGTTGTTGTTGAGGTGGGCCCACATCCTCCAGTCCGTTGCATGTATGCATGTATTAGCTCTCTGCCTTGAAGTGCGGACGAGCGACCTTCAGACGCCCTCCGGTAACCATGGCAGCGCACGAATAGCCGTGCAAATTAGCATTTGCGTTCGCTAGCGCGGCGTCTTCAACAAAGCCCATCGATTTTGTCTCCGGGATTTATTCAGAAGAGCCTGCATTAGTGAGCCTTCTCTTCACTTAACTAAGATGGGTTTTTAAAATTAATTCAGTTACAAAGAGATTGGGAGGGAGGATCGGTCGATGAAAGAGAGAAAGAAAGAGAGAGAGAGAGAGAGTGAGAGAAAGATGAAAGAGAGAGGCAAACAGAAATAAATAGAGAAAGAGAGAAAGTCAGAAAGCCAAGAAGACAGAAAGATTGAGAGAAGGGGACCTGTCCTCCTAGTTCTATCTCTGTCTTGTTGTTTCAGGAGAACCTGAAGGGGTTTCAATAAAATAAGTTATTTTGGTCTATTGACTGGTATTGTGGAGGAACCCATTTAACCATTTAGAGGGTGTTGAAGCATAAAGCATAGAGAAGGGTGATGACGGGCTCCAGAAGGGTGATGACGGGCTCCAGAAGGGTGATGACGGGCTCCAGAAGGGTGATGACGGGCTCAAGAAGGGTGATGACGGGCTCAAGAAGGGTGATGACGGGCTCCAGAAGGGTGATGACGGGCTCCAGAAGGGTGATGACGGGGTCCAGAAGGGTGATGACGGGGTCCAGAAGGGTGATGACGGGCTCAAGAAGGGTGATGACGGGCTCCAGAAGGGTGATGACGGGGTCCAGAAGGGTGATGATGGGGTCCAGAAGGGTGATGACGGGCTCCAGAAGGGTGATGACGGGCTCCAGAAGGGTGATGATGGGGTCCAGAAGGGTGATGACGGGGTCCAGAAGGGTGATGACGGGGTCCGGAAGGGTGATGGCGGGTGATGACGCGGTCCAGAAGGGTGATGACGGGCTCCAGAAGGGTGATGACGGGCTCCAGAAGGGTGATGACGGGCTCTGGAAGGGTGATGACGGGCTCCGGAAGGGTGATGACGGGGTCCAGAAGGGTGATGACGGGGTCCGGAAGGGTGATAACGGGGTCCAGAAGGGTGATGACGGGTGATGACGCGGTCCAGAAGGGTGATGACGGGGTCCAGAAGGGTGATGACGGGCTCCAGAAGGGTGATGACGGGCTCTAGAAGTGTTTCTAACAAGGTTGGTTAAGATCCACTGGTGGGCCATTGATTCTTTCTCCTGGTTACTGGCTTACTAGTGCTCTTCCATGCCGTCCCTAGGAGGGGTGCATCACCTTGAGTGGGTTTAGTCACAGACGGGATCTTCCTGTCCGGTTTTGCACCCCCTCGGGCTTGTGCGGTGGAGTAAAACTTTGTGGGCTACACTCAGCCTTGTCTCAGGATAATAAGTTGGTGGTCTGTTGACATCCCTCTAGTGGTGTGGGGGCTGTGCATTGGCAAACTGGGTGGGGTTATATCTGCCTGGTTAGCCCTGTCCTGGGTATCGTCGGACAGGGCCACAGTGTCCCCCGACCCACCCCTGTCTCAGTCTCCAGTATCTAATAGTCCATGTGGCGGGGGGCTAGGGTCAGTCTGTTATATCTAGTGTGATTCTACTGTCTTACCTGGTGTCCTGTGTGAATTGAAGTATGCTCCCTCTAATTCTCTCTCTCCCTCTCTCCCACCCCGCCCGGAAGACCTGAGCCCTAGGATCAGACCAGGTAGCCTCAGGACTACCTGGCCTGATGACTCCTGGCTGTCCCCAGTCCACCTGATCGTGCTGCTGCTACAGTTTCAACTGTTCTGCCTATGGAACCCTGACCTGTTCATGTGCTACCTTGTCCCGGACCTGCTGTTTTCAACTCGCTCTCTCTAACACACCTGCTGTCTCGACCTCTGAGCGCTCGGCTATGAAAAGCCAACTGACATTTACTCCTGAGGTACTGACCTGTTGCATCTTCTACAACTATGAACGTTTGAAAATCTTGAAAAATAATCTGGCCTTAAATGACCATGTACTCTTATAATCTCCATCTGGCACAGCCAGAAGAGGACTGACCCCTCAGAGCCTGGTTCCTCTCTAGGTTTCTTCCAAGGTTCTGGCCTTTTTAGGGAGTTTTTCCTAGCCACCATGCTTCTACATCTGCATGGCTTGCTGTTTGGGGTTTTAGGCTGGGTTTCTGTATAGCACTTTGTGACATCGGCTGATGTAAACACGGCTTTATAAATACATTTGATTGATACTGTAGCTATATTGAAGCTATAAACTCTGGGGTGTATATTAAATAGGTGAAATCTGAAATGTACACACACCTTTTAAAGTGTGCTGAGCAGAAGGATATCAGATTAGATGTGTGTGGAGTCAGGAGCTCAGACAGGCAGTGGGGACAGATAGACAGATACAGGATTAACAGATTTAGACAAAGGACTATAGACACAAAGACACAGGACATATAATACACACACACACACTGCTAAATTCATACATACGGGTAAACGTTCTCACAGAAATACACATTCTCAGACACATACACACACAACACAACACACATACAACATACCACGACAAAACACAACATAACACAAATTGGAGATTAACACATTGACCCCAGAGTGACCGTTTGACATCAGAGCTGAAACAGGATCGTGTCTGACACACACGCACGCACGCACGCACGCACGCACGCACGCACGCACGCACGCACACCACTAGATAAGTAAAGAAGCACTTATGGAAAGCCACAAAGTTTGGAGAGGGACGTTCACTCAAGCGATAGACACATAGTGAGCAAGAGAGAGAGGGTGCGAGAGAGAGGGCGGGAGAGAGAGAGTGAGTGTTCTCCATAAAGTGGTTTCTTCTTCTCCCCTAGACTACCCACTGTCTGGCCTCCCCTTTTAGACACATAACTGGAGAGATTTAGCATAACCAATTACAAAGTGAACCATCCACCCTCCCCCTGCTGCCTCCATCTCTCCTTCCATCCACCCTCCCCCTACTGCCTCCATCCCTCCTTCCATCCACCCTCCCCCTGCTGCCTCCATCCCTCCTTCCATCCACACTCCCCCTGCTGCCTCCATCCCTCCTTCCATCCACCCTCCCACTGCTTCCTCCATCCATCCCTCCTTCCATCGTCCTCTCCCCCTGATGCCTCCATCCCTCCTTCCATCCACCCTCCCACTGCTTCCTCAATCCATCCCTCCTTCCATCCTCCTCTCCCCCTGCTGCCTCCATCCCTCCATCCATCCACCCTCCCACTGCTTCCTCCATCCCTCCTTCCATCCACCCTCCCACTGCTTCCTCAATCCATCCCTCCTTCCATCCTCCTCTCCCCCTGCTGCCTCCATCCCTCCATCCATCCACCCTCCCACTGCTTCCTCCATCCCTCCTTCCATCCTCCTCTCCCACTGCTGCCTCCATCCTTCCTTCCATCCTCCTCTCCCCTGCGTCCTCCATCCCTCCTTCCATCCACCATCCCACTGCTTCCTCAATCCCTCCCTCCTTCCATCCTCCTCTCCCCCTGCTGCCTCCATCCCTCCATCCATCCTCCTCTCCCCCTGCTTCCTCAATCCCTCCCTCCTTCCATCCTCCTCTCCCCCTGCTTCCATCCCTCCTTCCCTCCATCCTCCTCTCCCCCTGCTGCCTCCATCCCTCCCTCCTTCCATCCTCCTCTCCCACTGCTTCCTCAATCCCTCCCTCCTTCCATCCTCCTCTCCCCCTGCTGCCTCCATCCCTCCCTCCTTCCATCCTCCTCTCCCCCTGCTGCCTCCATCCCTCCCTCCTTCCATCCTCCTCTCCCACTGCTTCCTCCATCCCTCCCTCCTTCCATCCTCCTCTCCCCCTGCTACCTCCATCCATCCCTCCCTCCTTCCATCCTCCTCTCCCCCTGCTGCCTCAATCCCTCCCTCCTTCCATCCTCGTCTCCCCCTGCTTCCTCCATCCCTCCCTCCTTCCATCCTCCTCTCCCACTGCTTCCTCAATCCCTCCCTCCTTCCATCCTCCTCTCCCCTTGCTGCCTCCATCCCTCCCTCCTTCCATCCTCCTCTCCCCCTGCTGCCTCCATCCCTCCCTCCTTCCATCCTCCCCCTGCTGCCTCCATCCCTCCCTCCTTCCATCCACTATCCCACCTGCTGCCTCCATTCATCCCTCCCTCCCTCCTTCCATCCTCCTGCCTCCATCCATCCCTCCCTCCTTCCATCCTCCTCGCCCCGTGCTGCCTCCATCCCTCCCTCCTTCCATCCTCCTGCCTCCATTCATCCCTCCCTCCCTCCTTCCATCCTCCTGCCTCCATCCATCCCTCCCTTCTTCCATCCTCCTCTCCCCCTGCTGCCTCCATCCCTCCCTCCTTCCATCCTCCTGCCTCCATTCATCCCTCCCTCCCTCCTTCCATCCTCCTGCCTCCATCCATCCCTCCCTCCTTCCATCCTCTTCTCCCCCTGCTGCCTCCATCCCTCCCTCCTTCCATCCACTATCCCACCTGCTGCCTCCATTCATCCCTCCTTCCATCCTCCTCTCCCCCTGCTGCCTCCATCCCTCCCTCCTTGCATCCTCCTCTCCCCCTGCTGCCTCCATCCCTCCCTCTTTCCATCCTCCTCTCCCCCTGCTGCCTCCCTCCTTCCATCCTCCTCTCCCCCTGCTGCCTCCATCCCTCCCTCCTTCCATCCTCCTCTCCCCCTGCTGCCTCCCTCCCTCCCTCCTTCCATCCTCCTCTCCCCCTGCTGCCTCAATCCCTCCCTCCTTCCATCCACTATCCCACCTGCTGCCTCCATCCCTCCCTCCTTCCATCATCCTCTCCCCCTTCTGCCTCCCTCCCTCCCCCCCTCCCTCCCCCCCTCCCTCCATCCCTCCTCTCTCTCTGTGTCTACTGCATAGGTGTCTTTCAGAGGAGGAGGATTATTGAATGTCAGCCTCTCTTCATGTGCAAGTCCCCATGCTGACGGAATATTGAGACATCCTGGCATTTTGCCCCCCCCCCCCCCCCCTTTGTCAGCCTGTCAGTGTGTGGGGAAGATAAAAGAACCCCCCTACCACTCCATCACCACTTCTCATAGTGAGATCAACCTTTGGGGGAGGGGGGAGAGGTACTGCTTCAAAAGTCCATCAGAGCGAAAGAGGGAGATGATGTCATTAGACCCTGGTTAGTGTGAGTGTGAGTGTGAGTGTGAGTGTGAGTGTGAGTGTGAGTGTGAGTGTGTGTGTGTGTGTGTGTGTGTGTGTGTGTGTGTGTGTGTGTGTGTGTGTGTGTGTGTGTGTGTGTGTGTGTGTGTGTGTGTGTGTGTGTGTGTGTGTGTGTGTGTGTGTGTGTGTGTGTGTGTGTGTGTGTGTGTGGGAGGGAGGGAGGGAGGGAGGGAGGGAGGGCAACGGACGGACGGCAACGGGCAGATAGACATAAACAGACAGACATAAACAGGCAGACAGACATGAACAGGCAGACAGAAACAGGCAGACAGACATAAACAGGCAGACAGAAACAGACAGAAACAGACAGACAGACAGAAACAGACAGACAGAAACAGACAGACAGACAGAAACAGACAGACAGACAGACAGACAGACAGAAACAGGCAGACAGAAACAGGCAGGCAGACATAAACAGGCAGACAGAAACAGGCAGACAGACAGAAACAGGCAGACAGAAACAGGCAGACAGACAGAAACAGGCAGACAGAAACAGGCAGACAGAAACAGACAGACAGACAGAAACAGACAGACAGACAGACATAAACAGGCAGACAGAAACAGGCAGACAGACAGACATAAACAGGCAGACAGAAACAGGCAGACAGACAGAAACAGACAGACAGACAGAAACAGACAGACAGACAGAAACAGACAGACAGACAGAAACAGACAGACAGACATAAACAGGCAGACAGAAACAGGCAGACAGAAACAGGCAGACAGAAACAGACGGAAACAGGCAGATAGACGGAAACAGACGGAAACAGGCAGATAGACGGAAACAGACGGAAACAGGCAGACAGACGGAAACAGGCAGACAGACAGAAACAGGCAGACAGACGGAAACAGACAGAAACACAGAAACAGACAGAAACAGGCAGACAGACAGAAACAGGCAGACAGACAGAAACAGACAGAAACAGGCAGACAGACAGAAACAGGCAGACAGACAGAAACAGACAGACATAAACAGACAGACAGACAGAAACAGACAGACAGACATAAACAGGCAGACAGAAACAGGCAGACATACATAAACAGGCAGACATAAACAGGCAGACAGACAGAAACAGGCAGACAGAAACAGGCAGACAGACATAAACAGGCAGACATAAACAGGCAGACAGAAACAGGCAGACAGAAACAGACAGACAGACATAAACAGACAGACAGACAGAAACAGACAGACAGAAACAGACAGACAGACAGAAACAGACAGACAGACAGAAACAGACAGACAGACAGAAACAGACAGACAGACATAAACAGGCAGACATAAACAGGAAGACAGAAACAGGAAGACAGACAGAAACAGGCAGACAGAAACAGGCAGACAGAAACAGACAGACAGAAACAGACAGACAGACAGAAACAGACATACATCAACGGACAGACGGCGACGGATAGACATCAACGGATATATGGCAACAGACAGAAACAGACAGACAGACAGAAACAGACACAGACAGAAACAGGCAGACAGACAGAAACAGACAGAAACAGACAGACAGACAGAAACAGGCAGGCAGACAGAAACATACAGACATAAACAGGCAGACAGACAGAAACAGACAGACAGAAACAGGCAGGCAGACAGACAGAAACAGGCAGGCAGACAGAAACATACAGACATAAACAGGCAGACAGACAGAAACAGACAGACAGAAACAGACAGACAGAAACAGACAGACAGAAACAGGCAGACAGACAGAAACAGACAGACAGAAACAGACAGACAGAAACAGGCAGACAGACAGAAACAGACAGACAGAAACAGAACAGAACACATGTAATCTAATGTGCAGTGAGCCAGTAGCTGTCAGTGGTGCTCTGCAGGCAGACATGCGGACAGTGCTCAGGGCCAGTCTGGTCCATAAGCATGAATAATACACATTAACTACCACAGCCTCTCTCACTGTTCTCCGCTTCAGGGTTAGAGAATAGCAGAGGGCTAATCACAGCAGAGCAGAGTCCATGTCCAAAACAACACTCTATACATTATACAGTATATACCACCCTCTGTACAGACATCAATGTAACATTAACCTGACTGACACGGGATATTATAGAGAAAAGTCCAAGATACAGCCAAACATCTCTGAAGACTAGGAGTATTGCCACTTGCAGTATTCACATATTCCACCACTGTGTTGAAGACATTTTTCTAGTACACTGTGGCTCATTGTAGATAAAGATGGAAAAATACCTATATGTTGCTGTGGTGTGTTTGAGAGAGCAGCTTTGACAGCAATCTCATACAATACAAGGTAAGTGTATGGCTGTCTGATTCCTGAAGGTGTGTGTGTGTGTGTGTGTGTGTGTGTGTGTGTGTGTGTGTGTGTGTGTGTGTGTGTGTGTGTGTGTGTGTGTGTGTGTGTGTGTGTGTGTGTGTGTGTGTGTGTGTGTGTGTGTGTGTGTGTGTGTGTGTGTGTGTAAGAGAGAGAGCGTGCATGCACTGGTGAACGCGCAGGTGTACATTTAGGTGTGCGTGTGTTCATATGTGTGTAGCAGACAGTAATTAAACCAATTATCAGAATGAAGCATAACACTGACATCTGGGGCTCTTCCCTTGATGCCCACACAGACCAGATGAGAAAGAACTCAGACCAACAAAATGGCTGCCATGATCACAAGATAATATCAGTCAGGAGGATTAATGATAAAGCTAAAATGCAACCAACAATATTATGCTTTAATATTTCAGGAGTAGGAGGGACCCTATAGATAGATGCACTACAGAAACAGAGCAGTATGACTTGGGCCTTGATGCTAAGTGTCAGTCCACAGTCCTGTTATTCACATTAACAGCTGTGGCCGCAGCCACACCAGCTCACCGCGACTCAGACAGAGTAATTATAGTAGCACTGAATAATGAAAGGGAAAGTGTTTAAATCAACCGTGGAGGTCGTGGTGATAGTAGGCTCTGTCAGGTGTACGTGTGGAACAGTGGAGGCTGCTGAGTGGAGGACGGCTCATAATAATGGCTGGAACGGAGCGAATGGCATGAAACACATAGAAACCATGTGTTTGACACCATTTCCATTAATTCCGCTCTAACCATTACCACGAGCCCGTCCTCCCCAATGAAGGTGCCACCAGCCTCCTGTGGTGTGGAGAGAAGACACAGGCACATGGATACAGAAGAACTGTTAGTTTGATGGGTTTCTGATGGTAGGCGTATACACACAAAGCTTGCGTGTGCACATACACACACATACTCACATGTAGAAAGACACACACAGCAAGCTAAGATCGTCTTGCCATCCCAATGCTCCATCCCACACATCAGTCATTAAAGACTCAAGGTCTCAGCGTCTGAAGTGGCTCCTCTGTTCCACCAGGAGAAACTGCATCACTCTAATTCATGATATATGCTTGGCTGTAGGTTTCAGTCCTGCGTGTGTGTGCGTGCGTGTGTGTGTGTGTGTGCGTGCGTGTGCATGTGTGTACAGCACAGTACAGTTGGCCTGCCATGTGGGAGGAAGGCGGGTGAGAGAATACTGACGGTTCATATTTTACATAATAGTAATCATATACAGTACATGTACATGTCATCTCCTCCTCTCTATACCATAGCACTCTGCCAACACTCCCATATAGCACAATGTTTGAACATGTAGGCACTACCTGAACAGGAAAGGTCAGCACGTGTGTGAAAGCAGGGATTGCTGTTAAGACTGAAAAAACTAAAGCAGAACCCGAGCAGAACATAGAATGTGAAACTATCGCTGAAGACATAGAACACATGGAATTCAGACCAAATTCAGACTCAGCCCTGATGAAACACAGACAGTCTGAATTCAATCATCTACTGTGACTGTGGATGTTAAACAGAAAATGAGGTCAGTTTTGACAATCTGTCTGACAGGAGCTCAGCAAACAAAGGACCAGTGAGATGGCTGTAGCCTACATGTGCAGTCTGCTCTTTGTTCAAAACAAAACCAGCTGACGGATTACAAACTCCTTTCAAATAGAATTCAAATGCCAAACCATATAATGTTTAGAAAATAAAATTGATAACTCGATCTTCACATTGGCTGCAGTTGATGAAATGTGATGAAAAGAGTAACAAATCGGTAGTACTGCTGAACGGCTCATAACAATGGCTGAAACGGAGTGGATGGAATGTCACCAAACACATGGAAACCATGGAAACCATGTGTTTGATGTATTTGATACCCTTCCACACTCTAGACATTAAATCGATGTCCTCCCCAAATAAGGTGCCACCAACCTCCTGTGATCGATGACAACCCCTTCGTCTGTGGACACATTCACAATGTGCACTATATGTTCAAAAAGCCCATGTTTGCCGTGTAGACCTGTCCTATGTGGTAGCCTGTTCCTGTGGGTTTTACCAGTGGACTCACCCAAGGGTAAGATGGAGGGGGACTAGATTTATGTAGAGATTCCCCCGTGTATCTACACATAATGGGACCAGCCATCCTATGACCGTGACCACGGGAGCATGAACTGGAGAGAGGAAGGTTGTATGTGTGGCCATCTCTCTTTCACACACATGTACACATATGTACACGCACATCATGAAATCCATCTGTGTGTGTGTGTGTGTGTGTGTGTGTGTGTGTGTGTGTGTGTGTGTGTGTGTGTGTGTGTGTGTGTGTGTGTGTGTGTGTGTGTGTGTGTGTGTGTGTGTGTGTGTGTGTGTGTGTGTGTGTGTGTGTGTGTGTGTGTGTGTGTGTGCCTCTTCCCATGCTGGTGTGACATCTGCTGCACAGGAAGTCCTGGGCAGGACAGTAACCTGAGCCAGGCTGGGCAGTGCCCATCTCAGAGACATATGCCCACTCTCAGGACATACACTGCCTGGCACACACTCCAATGCCCTGGCAGGACACAGCAGAATGCTTCATTACCTCACACAGTGACCTGATAACACCTCAACCGTGTGTGTGGGACAGAGAGAGAGAGAGAGATATGGAGAGACGGTGAGAGAGACCTAGAGACGGAGAGACAGAGAGAGAGACGGAGAGACGGTGAGAGAAACCTAGAGACGGAGAGACGGAGAGAGAGACAGAGGGAGACAGAGAGAAAAATAAGGTGGAAACTGAGCTGCACTTCCTAACCTCCTGCCCAATGTATGACCATTTTAGAGACATATACTGTATTTCCCTCAGATTACACAGATCCACAAAGAATTCGAAAACAAATCCAATTTTGATAAACTCCCATATCTACTGGGTGAAATGTCTTTATTGTTTTGAAACTTCTGTATGTGTAATGTTTACTGTTCATTTTTATTGTTTATTTCACTTTGTATATTAGCTACCTCACTTGCTTTGGCAATGTTAACACTTGAATTGAATTGAGAGAGAGGGAGACGGAAGGTGTGTGTGTGTGTGTGTGTGTGTGTGTGTGTGTGTGTGTGTGTGTGTGTGTGTGTGTGTGTGTGTGTGTGTGTGTGTGTGTGTGTGTGTGTGTGTGTGTGTGTGTGTGTGTGTGTGTGTGTGTGTGTGTATCACCTCATCTCAAAGGGGAGCGAGAGGAACGAGGGGCCAGCGGAGGTAACGGTCCGTGCTCTGCCAAACGATCCTCCATCTTTTGTCCTGGACCAGTCTGGCCATATGGGCCCAACACGTCAGATACAATAAAGATACATTAAACCAGCAACACACTCTCACACGCTTGGACTTGACACAATACAACTACACCCCATTAGACCAAATGACACACACTCAAACAAAACACACATACACACATGCCTGACACAATACACCAAACCTCACAACATTAAACCAAGTGACAAGTAGTTTCTCCATAACACCATGGAAACAGAAATGTACACATAAACACACACACACACCAAAGGGGTATACTACATACGTTGCTAGATGTACCCAGGCTTTTCTGAAATTAGTGCCGTCTTTCTTTTATTATGTATCATTAATGCTGCTTTTTCCCATAATAATAATTGTATTATGTCACAGAAAACGTTCAGATTCAACCTGTCATTACTAAATATGTAATGTGATAGGTACTATTTAAGTATGACAATTTTTTTTGACAAAAAAACTTTAATCAATTATTTAATCGGTCGTCTTCCTCAAATTAAGGGATACTGACTCAATCTTTGCAAGAGGGATGGACTCTGATTTCATTGGTCCTCAACTCGCAGCTCATTCAGGATAAATGGAGTTAGCTCTGAGTTAGCCTGCCCTGGAGCAGGTTTGTTCTGAAGGATTTGTTGCCATAGAAATGTACCTGGCTAAAAGGTGAGCCACTTTCGCGGTACCTGTTATCCCAGGTTGAACTCAGAGTTGACCTCAAAGTTACCTCACTAACTTCTCAAACCCGGTACATAGCATACAAGACACAATGACCTGATCACAATGTTAATGTTTTCTAATTTCCATATTACAACAACCTGTGTTTATCTTTGCCAGGTAACATTCTATTGTCCTGTTCCAGGTAACGTTTTATTGTCCTGTTCCAGGTAATATTCTATTGTCCTGTTCCAGGTAACATTCTATTGTCCTGTCCCAGGTAACGTCCTATTGTCCTGTCCCAGGTAACATTCTATTGTCCTGTCCCAGGTAACATTCTATTGTCCTGTCCCAGGTAACATTCTATTGTCCTGTCCCAGGTAACGTTCTATTGTCCTGTTTCAGGTAACATTCTATTGTCCTGTTCCAGGTAACGTTCTATTGTCCTGTTCCGGGTAACATTCTATTGTCCTGTTCCAGGTAATGTTCTATTGTCCTGTCCCAGGTAACGTTCTATTGTCCTGTTCCAGGTAACATTCTATTGTCCTGTTCCAGGTAACGTTCTATTGTCCTGTCCCAGGTAACATTCTATTGTCCTGTCCCAGGTAACGTTCTATTGTCCTGTGCCAGGTAACGTTCTATTGTTCTGTCCCAGGTAACATTCTATTGTCCTGTTCCAGGTAACATTCTATTGTCCTGTTCCAGGTAACGTTCTATTGTCCTGTCCCAGGTAACGTTCTATTGTCCTGTCCCAGGTAACGTTCTATTGTCCTGTGCCAGGTAACGTTCTATTGTCCTGTGCCAGGTAACGTTCTATTGTCCTGTGCCAGGTAACATTCTATTGTCCTGTTCCAGGTAACGTTCTATTGTCCTGTTCCAGGTAACGTTCTATTGTCCTGTTCCAGGTAACATTCTAGTGTCATGTTCCAGGTAACATTCTAGTGTCCTGTTCCAGGTAACATTCTATTGTCCTGTTCCAGGTAACATTCTATTGTCCTGTTCCAGGTAACGTTCTATTGTCCTGTTCCAGGTAACATTTGATTGTCCTGTTACAGGTAACATTCTATTGTCCTGTTCCAGGTAACATTATATTGTCCTGTTCCAGGTGACATTCTATTGTCCTGTTCCAGGTGACATTCTATTGTCCTGTTCCAGGTAACATTCTATTGTCCTGTTCCCGGTAACATTATATTGTTCTGTTCCCGGTAACATTCTATTGTCCTGTCTCAGGTAACATTCTATTGTCCTGTCTCAGGTAACGTTCTATTGTCCTGTTCCAGGTAACATTCTATTGTCCTGTCTCAGGTAACATTCTATTGTCCTGTTCCAGGTAACATTCTATTGTGCTGTTCCAGGTAACATTCTATTGTCCTGTCTCAGGTAACATTCTATTGTCCTGTTCCAGGTAACATTCTATTGTCCTGTTCCAGGTAACATTCTATTGTCCTGTCTCAGGTAACGTTCTATTGTCCTGTCTCAGGTAACATTCTATTGTCCTGTCTCAGGTAACATTCTATTGTCCTGTTCCAGGTAACATTCTATTGTCCTGTTCCAGGCAGAAGGAGTTGGCGGGGAGACCAGGCCTTTATTTCCTCAGTAGACAGACAAGAAGTTTCTCACCTCCACAGACCACTGAAGCAGCAACTTATTATGGTTGAGAGATGGCACCGAATACATACACACACCCTCCCCCCCCCCCACCACACATGAGACAGACATTCCGACAAACCAGATCATAAGGCTTGGAAGACAGATGGTGAGACTGAGAATGTCATTCACCCGGAGGAAACAGACCTTGATGAAGACAAAATGTCCGCTGTCTCCTCCATCGTTCTCCCTCCTCACGCTAACAGATTGAGCACTACTCACTAGAAGTGGGTCAGCTCTCCTCAGGGCTAAGGGAGAACAACACACAGATCAACACAATGCTAATCAGAACTATGCTAATAGAACGTGCTACTGTCTGGAGGAGTGTGCTGTAATTGGGCTAGAGAGAAGGAGCAAGGCATGCACATTGCCCTGGGAGGGAATGGGGAAATTAAAGACTCAGCGACATGTGACAATCGTTGTGTGTGTGGAGAGTAAATATTTGACTGTCAAGGCCACTGTCCTCTGGCTGTGCCTGATGTCATGACACATTTCTCTACACATCCACCTCCAGACAACTAGCCATCAGCTAACAACTCAAGACAAACACACTGGGAAACAATCCTCTACATAGGTAGCCTGTCATGACTTCCGCCGAAGTTGTTCCCTCTCCTTATTCGGGCGGTGTTCGGCGGTCGACGTCACCGACCTTCTAGCCATCGCTGATCCATTTTTCATGTTCCATTGGTTTTGTCTTGTCTTCCATCACACCTGGTTCCAATCCCATCAATTACATGTTGTGTATTTAACCCTCTGTTCCCCCTCATGTCCTTGTCGGTGATTGTTTATTGTAAGTGTATGTGTACGTCTGTCCTGGTGTGTATTTAACCCTCTGTTTCCCCTCATGTCCTTGTCGGTGATTGTTTATTGTAAGTGTATGTGTACGTCTGTCCTGGTGTGTATTTAACCCTCTGTTCTCCCTCATGTCCTTGTCGGTGATTGTTTATTGTAAGTGTATGTGTACGTCTGTCCTGGTGTGTATTTAACCCTCTGTTTCCCCTCATGTCCTTGTCAGTGATTGTTTATTGTAAGTGTATGTGTACGTCTGTCCTGGTGTGTATTTAACCCTCTGTTTCCCCTCATGTCCTTGTCCGGTATTGTTTATTGTAAGTGTATGTGTACGTCTGTCCTGGTGTGTATTTAACCCTCTGTTTCCCCTCATGTCCTTGTCGGTGATTGTTTGTTGTAAGTGTATGTGTACGTCTGTCCTGGGGCCTGTTGCACAAAAGTAGAATTAAGACATCCGGGATAAATGACTCAGCTGAGCTCAATGAAGCCAAAACATGTGCGTCCAGGCTTAATTGGTTGCACAAAGACCAAGCCAGGATGAGCAGACACGGATTCATTAAGCCAGGTGAAACCAATCCTGGATAGGTGCGCGCTCACGGCTCACTCAAATAGACCCCGCCACAGATCACAGATTAACTGATTTACCATGGCAACTAGAGCCGCGTACTTTTCCCCGTCGGAAGCACAAATCCTCATGGAGGCATACGAGGAGGTAAAAGATATAATTAAGAAGAAAGGCAACACCGCCACAGTGATAAAGCAAAGAGAAAAAGCGTGGCAAAGTATTGCAGACCGCCTGAATGCGTAAGTAGTGCACAATTACACACTCACCGCTCCGCTGAAACATCACAATTACAATTCAAATATTTAATTCACATCTCCAAAAATGCAGTTGTACTGTAATTATGAAACGGTTAAATTTTTAATTGAAATGCACTGCAGATATGAGTGAAATTGTGTAAAGTAACTCCATCACACTGTATAAAGCTATGATAAATTTTTTGATATTTTTACTGAAAACAAGACAAAAATACCAAGTAATTTTTTGCAGTGTGACTCCATTAAATGTGTGTGTGTGTGTGTGTGTGTAGATTAAACATGAACGGGCCAAAACGGACATGGCAGCAGGTCAAAATCAAATACAAGAACATTCTGCAGAATGGTATGGTCCCTGACTAATATTTAACAAAGCACAAGCATATATTGTACCCAGAAGGTGCCTGCTCACACATTGTCTGTACTGTTTTAGCAGTGAAAAAGAATACCCACAGACAAGGCACGGGTGGTGGGTCACCAAAGGCTGACCTTACCCCAGCAGAGGACATGGCCTTGGAGCTAAATAAAGGCAGGCCCGTCTTAGAGGGGATCCCTGGGGGGAAAGAGACGAGCATAGGTTCCTCCCAAGATGCCACCCGCTTCATTCAAGGTATGTCCTTCCATCTCTACATGGGATACAACCACATTCATATTGAATCAATTTGGACTGTCTGACTTTGGTTTACCTATTGCCTTGCAGTGTCTGGCAGCACTGTGTTCCTGTTAGAGCCACCAGCACAAGCACCAGACGATGCTGATCCAGTGAGTACTCCATCAAAGGCATACTGTAGGCCTGGCATGTCTTGTCTACTAGCTTCAATATGAATCCGATTAAATGTGATAGGGTGAAGGCCCCAGTGCAGCAGCAACAGCACATGATGGAGACGATGATGAGGAGGAGACCATCTCTCTGGATTCCAGAAGGCATGAGGTATCATGTTAAGACTGTGAAAGTACTATTTACTCTACAATGGTGAGGAGTCCTCATCAAAATCAAAAAATCTAATTTCTTTTACAGGACCCAGATGCTATACAGTGGGAAAACCAGCCTGGCAACATAGTGCGTATTAATAAAAGGACACCACATCCTGCCAAATTCCAGCTGCGCTAATTGTATTGTGTTCACAGAGCTCACAAGCTATCAGAAAGTTGTATGGCAACCACCTCCGGCGCCAAATAGAACTGGCAGACATAGACATTCAGTACAAGAAGAAAAAGATGGAAAATCTTGCACTGGAGTCCGAAATAAAAAAGAGGACAATTAGGAAACTGGACCTTGAAATAAAAAAACTTGAGAGGGAGGTGAGATATGCCTTCAATGTACACTGTATGCTAACTGTAACACAAATGTATTAATCATTATTTTTCTTTCCTCCCCCAGCTCCAAGAAGATGACACAGCTCAAAATAAAAATTAGGTATATTCTCGTAAAGTCAAGTGAGCCATGACATATGAGCTCTTATTGTGAGCACACAGGACGGTGGCATCTTTCTAAGGTTTTTTTTATTTTCCCAGCAATCAGTACAACCAAGTCATCGTTATAAGGCATCGCCCTCTTTTGCCCACCCCCCCAGCACCAGGTGTGGCCACTAGCCTATATGAAGGCCCAAAATTGTGTGTTCCTTTCTGCTCTGACAATGGCATGCCCATTCGTGCGAGATGTGGTGGATGAAGAAGCACTTGTGCTGAGGAGAGCCTTCAGGCGAGAAAGGGTCTTCAGGGACCGGTTGGACCCACTGGCCTTCCCTGATGACCATCTATATGAAAGATACAGGTTTTCTGCAGATGGCATCAGGTATCTATGCAGACTACTGGGTCCCAGGATTAAGCACGGCACTGCACGGAGCCATGCACTGAGTGTGGAGCAAATGGTTTGTGTGGCCTTGCACTTTTTTGCTAGTGGAGCCTTCCTGTACTCAGTGGGGGATGCAGAACAGCTGAACAAGGCCACAATTTGCCGCACAATAAGGAGTGTGTGTCTGGCTATCAAAGCATTAGCAGATGTCTTCATCTCCTTCCCTGGCCACAGAAGACTCTGTGACATCAAAGAGGAGTTCTATAGGATTGCAGGTAAGAGGATCTACAAATTACAGGACAACTGTTAACACATAGTAGGATACTCATTACTTTGTGTGACAGGTTTCCCCAATGTCATTGGTGCAGTGGACTGCACACACATAAGGATAAAAGCCCCCTCAGGTGCCCATGAGGCCGATTTTGTGAATAGGAAATCCTTTCACAGCATTAATGTTCAGGTGAACATAACTTTTTGATATTGTCCATTGACGAACACTCTGCATTGCCAGTGATGTGCATTGATTGGTGTAATATTCCTCATCTTATGATTTCAGATGGTCTGCAATGCTGACTGTGTGATCAGCAATGTTGTGGCAAAATGGCCTGGCTCAGTCCATGACTCCAGAATCTTTCGGGCCTCTGAAATCTATCAGTGCCTATCACAAGGTAAGCCACACAACCCCTATTTATAACCATCATGGCTGTGTCAAGAATATCACTGTGTTTATGAGGTAGTAATGATGAGATTTTGTGTTGACAGGTGAATTCTCTGGTGTGTTGCTGGGAGACAGGGGGTATGGCTGCCAGCCTTTTCTCCTGACACCTTTCACAGACCCCCAGGAAGCACAGCAGGCCTACAACCATGCCCATGCCAGGACCAGGGCCAGAGTTGAAATGACCTTTGGCCTCCTGAAGGCACGCTTTCACTGCCTTCACAAATTAAGGGTCAGCCCTGTTAGGGCATGTGATATTACTGTGGCTTGTGCTGTCCTCCACAATGTGGCCTGCCTGAGGAAGGAGAGGGCCCCCAGAGTGCCACCAGCCATGGACTGGGACAATCCGGCAATCTTCCCTGATGACGACAGTGGTCGGCTGCTGAGGGACCAATATGTGTTGAATTATTTTAGTTAGTATGTGTGCTTTCAATTTTGGTTAAATATGTCCTGCGGTGGCAGAGGAATTTGGGTTTTTTTGGGTTCGTTTTTTGACGAATTTGGCCTCTTATGATGTTTGTGCGGTATACTGTGTGTAATACAAGGCTGCAGGGAGGCTACTGCATCCATTCATTTGTCTGTTCAGTTGATGTGTATGGATTTGTCCTGCATTTATTTTAGTGTGCAGACATGCAGGGTGTGTTATATACAGACCTTTGAATGTGTATGTATAATTTTGTATAATATGCTTGGATTCTGTGCTTTCCATCTTGTAGAGTCACTGTGACTTCAGTTTCGAAAGGAGCTGATGGTTTACCTGCTTTGTTTTGTCCTTATTCAATAAAGGAACATAATGTTACACATTGTTTTTATATTCATATGGAATGTGTATTTGTTTATATGACAGAGTACTAGGGCCACACTGAAGAAAAAGGATAAAGTCATAAATTTATGAGGCTGGTTCTTTCTGCAGAAAAGCTACATATTGTTTTTACAGTTTTGATACTTATGACAATGTGATACTTAATATTCTGGCACATCAGCATGTCTTTGTTTATGAAACCATACTGAAGTACAATTTCACGAAATGCCCCACATCTGTCATTTTAACAACTGTCCTCCTTTAAAACAACTGGTTACAATATTATGACTTGTGTTTTTTTCCCCTCTGTGGCCCTAATATTCTATCATTTTATATATAGCCTTATAGTCTATGGGAAACTGTAAATTATCTAATGATAGCAACATCATCTAAAAATCATTTTTTATCCAAAATCATTGAAATTAATGATCACAAACGTTTAAATAATAACAGTGGGTCTAGTTATATGTGATAACAATGTATAGTGAGCAGTGAAATAACTATTGGTTTCCATTTGTGGTGACTGCTGACTGACATTAGGGATGAGATTAAATAGATCCTGGAATTTAGCCTGGTCTGGAGCAGGCTAGCTCCACAGAATAAATCTCCATGGTAATTTATACCATAACATATCCTCCTGCCCCCTATCCATCTTTAGTGCAACCGGATTACGGATCAATTGAGCCAGGATCACCAAGATATCCTGGCTTAATCCCTTATCCTAGTTTTGTGCAACAGGCCCCAGGTGTGTATTTAACCCTCTGTTTCCCCTCATGTCCTTGTCCGGTATTGTTTATTGTAAGTATATGTGTACGTCTGTCCTGGTGTGCGTTGGGTTATGTACCCATTTATTTTATTGTTCTGTTTTCCGGTGGGTTTTGTTAATAAACTGCGCCGTTGGAAACACAGTTATTTCTCTCCTGCGTCTGACTTCTCTGTCGCCAGTTAAACACCCTTACATAGCCATTGGCTTCCAATGTTTCCAGTTGTCACGAACTGGCTCGAAGTTCGTAAAAAAAGGGAGACAATGTGGAGACAAGGAATAACAAAATATATTTATTAAATAAAGTAAACTAAATACAATTAACAATGGTGTGTGTAATCAGTAGTGTAAGTGAGTGTTTTGCATGCCTAAATGTGATAATGCGGGGTGTTGAAAGGTGCCAAAGCAAACAACCAAAAGGCCACAAAAAAATACCACAATGCAATCTATAAAGGTGTCTGCATGGAGAGAGTCTCGCCAAGGAATGGGGAAGAGGTGCATTTATCCTGGGACACACCCGACCCCAGGTGTGTCCCATTTCTCTGACGACCCTCCCGGCTCCGCCCACCGACATCCTATTAAGGAAAACAAGAGCAAAGAGACAGAATGTGGCAGACAGAGTGGGAGGGTCGTCACACAGTGGTGTAAAGTACTTAATTTAAAAATACTTTAAAGTACTTAAGTAGTTTTTGGGGGTATCTGTGCTTTACTTTACTATTTATATTTTAGACAACCTTTACTTTTATTTCACTATATTCCTAATTAGAATAATGTACTTTTTACTCCATACATTTTCCCTGACACCCAAAAGTACTTGTTACATTTTGAATGCTTAGCAGGACAGGAAAATGCTTCAATCCATGCACTTATCAAGAGAACATCCCTAGTCATCCTTACTGCCTCTGATCTGGCAAACTCGCTAAACACACATACTTCATTTGTAAATTATGCCTGAGTGTTGGAGTGTGCCCCTGGCTATAAATAAAAATTAAAAAATAAAGTGGTGTCCCGTCAGGTTTGCTTTTTGATTTAAGTATATTTTTGCAATTACATTTAACTTTGACACTTACTGTAGATATATTTAAAAGAAAATACTTTTAGACTTTACTCAAGTGGTATTTTACTGGGTGACTTTTACTTGAGTCATTTTCTATTAAGGTATCTTTAATTTTACTCAAGTATGACAATTGGGTACTTTTTCCACCACTGAATGTTTCAAGTTGTAACGTCAGGTGCACAAGTACAGTGAAATGCCTTTCTTGCAGCTCTAACCCCAACAATGAGGTAATGAATAACAATGTAATACTAAAAATAACAAGGTAGAACAAAAACATGAGAAAACATCAACAAGAAGAACAATGTGTCTATGTGTGTGAGTCTGTTTATATGACTGACTGAATATCTTCTGAATAGCCCCCCTCTCTTCCTCTAAGGATCACCCACCTTAAAGAAACACAAGAGGTGAAAAACAGTAGGCCTATTTCATGTTGAACTGCTCCAGTGAATTCTGCTCGCACGCACGCACGCACGCACACACACACACACACACACACACACACACACACACACACACACACACACACACACACACACACACACACACACACACACACACACACACACACACACACACTAGCCCCCCTATTGCATAATAGGTAATAATAACTTTACACCTATCTCCTGCATCAGTGTGACACACTACCCCACTTTGTTCTGCGCACTGAGCGGATGAACATAGTGTGTGTCCTTTGGGTACCTTCAGAGGGCTGAGGTGTCCACATAGCTGCCTGTCTGCCCTTGCTCCCCCCCTCTTGGTAATAGTTGCTCCCGAGTGGCGCAGCAGTCTAAGGCACTGCATCTCAGTGCAAGAGGCGTCACCACAGTCCCTGGTTTGAATCCAGGTTGTATCACATCCAGCCGTGATGAGGAGTCCCATAGGGCGGCGCATAATTGGCCCAGTGTCGTCCGGGTTTAGCCGGGGTAGGCCGTCATTGTAAATAAGAATTTGTTCTTAACTGTCTTGCCTAGTTAAATAAAGGTTCAATTGAAAATATATATATAAAAATAAATGTGTGATCACAACACAGCTTTACACAAAGCCTATGAGAACATGTTAAAACAAACACAACCTCAGTGGGCCAACACAGTCCTGAATGGTGCAGACGACCCAGGGTTCAATCCCTGGTCAGATATAATCATGAAGAGTGCAGACAGTCCAGTTTGTCCAGTGGGGATAGGGATTACACTATAAAGGCAGTTGCATGCAAAAGACTGCACTACATAACCTTCTCTAATACCATTATACAAGATATACTCAATGCCTGATCAAATATCTTTAAAACCTGTACTTTAATATAGTCAGTGTGCATGTATGTTTAATCCTCAATCCAGGAAGAACATCACTAAATCCCTTTTGATCTATGAACTAGAAAAGCCTTTAACTTTAAAAATACTACACACAGTGTTCTGACCATACAAACACACACATATGAACACATATACACACACATATGAACACAGACACATATGAACACACATATGAACACATATACACACACATATGAACACATACACACACACACATATGAACACACATATGAACACATATACACACACACACATATGAACACACATATGAACACATATACACACACACATATGAACACACATATGAACACATACACACAGACACATATGAACACACATATGAACACATATACACACACATACAAACACACATAAAAGCATTATTCTATGTTTCTACTAACATCTGGGAGGTCATCTTCCTAGTATTGGTAATTATGGCTAGTCGTACACAGAGGAGGACACACATTTCAGCGTTTCTGTTTTTACACTATAAACTCTTGGGTCTTTCAATACAATGGGTCAGACAGTACAAGACAATACGTCTTAAGAACAATCTGTCTCGTGGTAATCAATCGATCAAATCAAATGAAGCATTCATACTGCAATCAATAAACTCCTATAAGGAAAGATGGCAGTCTGAAACGTTAATCAATCAGTTTGCTGCTGTATGAACGGCGAACAGAAAAACGTTCCTGATCCAATAGATTATCATACCAATCAATAAATGTATTGATGAGCTAATAATTGATAGTGAGAACGATCATTTAATCAAGAGTATAAATGTGAACAAGACTAACTGCTGGACTGCTTTAGGTTGAATGAGCTGAGGCAAGAACCGTACAACGGTTGTTTGTGCCAAAACATTTTGGACTGCGTCAGTCTGACACATGCATGCAGGCACATACACACGCACGGGGACACACACAGCTCGATCTGCCAGAGGCGCCAAGGGGGTAGGGGGTGAATGAACTAATTGTACAGTACAGCTCACAGAACAACAACATCAAAGAGAGAAAGAGGAGACAGAGGGGCGTTGGGGAAAGAAATGGGTATTGAGAGAAGGGATTAGAGTGGGTATTGAGAGAGGGGAGCAGACTGGGTATTGAGAGAAGGGATTAGAGTGGGTATTGAGAGAGGGGAGCAGACTGGGTATTGAGAGAAGGGATTAGACTGGGTATTGAGAGAAGGGATTAGACTGGGTATTGAGAGAAGGGATTAGACTGGGTATTGAGAGAAGGGATTAGACTGGGTATTGAGAGAGGGAGCAGACTGGGTATTGAGAGAGGGGAGCAGACTGGGTATTGAGAGAGGGGAGCAGACTGGGTATTGAGAGAGGGAGCAGACTGGGTATTGAGAGAGGGGAGCAGACTGGGTATTGAGAGAGGGGAGCAGACTGGGTATTGAGAGAGGGGAGCAGACTGGGTATTGAGAGAGGGGAGCAGACTGGGTATTGAGAGAGGGGAGCAGACTGGGTATTGAGAGAGGGGAGCAGACTGGGTATTGAGAGAGGGGATTAGACTGGGTATTGAGAGAGGGGAGCAGACTGGGTATTGAGAGAGGGGAGCAGACTGGGTATTGAGAGAAGGGATTAGACTGGGTATTGAGAGAGGGAGCAGACTAGGTATTGAGAGAAGTGATTAGAGTGGGTATTGAGAGAGGGGAGTAGACTTGGTATTGAGAGAAGGAGCAGACTGGGTATTGAGAGAGGGGATTAGAGTGGGTATTGAGAGAGGGGAGCAGACTGGGTATTGAGAGAGGGGAGCAGACTGGCTATTGCAAAGAAAAGAACATTGAGAGAGATATTAATGAGAGAGTAAAGAGATATTGGGAGAGAAAGAGAGAGAGAGAGAGAGAGAGAGAGAGAGAGAGAGAGAGAGAGAGAGAGAGAGAGAGAGAGAGAGAGAGAGAGAGAGGATAAAAAATATGGAAAGAAAGAGAGAGAGAGTCTTTCAGACAGAGGAAGAAAGAGAGAGGGATGGAGAGAGTGCAGGAGTAGGGTTCAGAGCAGGGGCGACCAGACAATGAAGGGCTGTGGTGTCATCTGCTGAACGGGTCAGGTGTGTGTGTGTGTTTGTTTGTGTGTGTGCGTGTGTTGACTGCTCTTCAGTATCAGGTGCCTGAGAGGACAATGGTCCATCGTTGTATGGAAGGGAGATTGTATAGAAGTCCTGGAAGTGGGGACGGAGAGGGGGAGAAAAAAGACAGAGCAGGTGGTATGACTCACTAGTATCAAATCAAAGAAACAAAGCGACAGTGGTCGAGAGAGAGAGGGAGAGAGAGAGAGAGAGAGAGAGAGAGAGAGAGAGAGAGAGAGAGAGAGAGAGAGAGAGAGAGAGAGAGAGAGAGAGAGAGAGAGAGAGGGAGAGGGAGAGGGAGAGGGAGAGGGAGAGGGAGAGGGAGAGAGAGAAAGAGAGAGGACATTGTCTGACAGACCTACCAACCTGCACATGTCCGTCATTTAATCTCAAAAGTACGCATTGGCAATATATACATTGTTATGTCATGCCAATAAAGAACATTTAATTGAATTGAAATTGATAAAGAGGTAAAGAGAGAAAGAGAGAGAGAAAGCGAGAGAAAAAACTAGAGAGAATACAAATTCCATCTAGACACCGTTGCCCTAGAGCACACAAAAAAACGATATATACAGTTGAAGTCGGAAGTTTACATACACTTAGGTTGGTGTCATTAAAACTCGTTTTTCAACCACTCCACAAATGTCTTGTTAACAAACTATAGTTTTGGCAAGTCGGTTAGGACTTTTACTTTGTGCATGACACAGTAATTGTTCCAACAATTGTTAACAGACAGATTATTTCACTTATAATTCACTGTATCATAATTCCAGTGGGTCAGAAGTTTACATACTCTAAGTTGACTGTGCCTTTAAACAGCTTGGAAAATTCCAGAAAATTATGTCATGACTTTAGAAGCTTCTGATAGGCTAATCGACATCATTTGAGTCAATTGGAGGTGTACCTGTGGATGTATTTCAAGGCTCACCTTCAAACTCAGTGCCTTACCTTGACATAATTGGAAAATCAAAAGATATCAGCCAAGACCTTTCCAAACGCCTGAAGGTACCTCGTTCATCTGTACAAACAACAGTAAGCAAGCATAAACACCATGGGACAACGCAGCCGTCATACCGCTCAGAAAGGAGACGCATTCGGTCTCCTAGAGATGAACATGCTTTGGTGCGAAAAGTGTAAATCAATCCCAGAACAACAGCAAAGGACCTTGTAAAAATGCTGGAGGAAACAGGTACAAAAGTATCTATATCCACAGTAAAACGAGTCCTATATCGACATAACCTGAAAGGCCGCTCAGCAAGGAAGAGCCACAGCTCCAAAACTGCCATAAAAAAGCCAGACTACAGTTTGCAACTGCACATGGGAACAAAAATCGTACTTTTTGGAGAAATGTCCTCTGATCTGATGAAACAAAAATAGAACTGTTTGGCCATAATGACCATCGTTATGTTTGGAGGAAAAAGGGGGAGGCTTGCAAGCCAAAGATCACCATCCCAACCATGAAACACAGGGGTGGCAGCATCATGTTGTGGGGGTGCTTTGCTTCAGGAGGGACTGGTGCACTTCACAAAATAGATGGCATCATGAGAAAAGAAAATTATGGGGATATATTGAAGCAACATCTCAAGACATCAGTCTGGAAGTTAAAGCTTGGTCGCAAATGGGTCTTCCAAATGGACAATGACCCCAAGCATACTTCCAAAGTTGTGGCAAAATGGTTTAAGAACAAAAAAGTCAAGGTATTGGAGTGGACATCACAAAGCCCTGACCTCAATCCCATAGAAAATGTGTGAGCAGATCTGAAAACCGTGTGCGAGCAAGGAGGCCTACAAACCTGACTCAGTTACACCAGCTCTGTCAGGAGGAATGGGCCAAATTCACCCAACTTATTGTGGGAAGCTTGTGGAAGGCTACCCGAAACGTTTTGACCCAAGTTAAACAATTTAAAGGCAATGCTACCAAATACTAGTTGAGTGTATGTAAACTTCTGACCCACTGGGAATGTGATGAAAGAAATAAAAGCTGAAATAAATAATTCGCTCTACTATTATTCTGACATTTCACATTCTTAAAATAAGGTGGTGATCCTAACTGACCTAAGATAGGGAATCTTTACTAGGATTAAATGTCAGGAATTGTGAAAAATGTACTTTAAATGTATTTGGCTAAGGTGTATGTAAACTTTCGACTTCAACTCTACCTCGTTCTAAACAACAGCGCCATAGGTAACTTCCACAAAGCTGTGAACCATTTGAGAGACAAGGCAAGAAGGGCCTTCTATGCCATCAAAAGGAACATGAATTTCGACATACCGTTTAGGATCGGGCTAACAGTACTTGAATCAGTTATAGAACCCATTGCCATTGATGGTTGTGTGGTCTGGGGTCCGCTCAACATCCAAGAATTCACAAAATGGGACTAGCACCAAATTGAGACTCTGCATGCAGAATTATGCAAAGATATCCTCTGTGTACAACGTAAAACACCAAATAATGTATGCAGAGCAGAATTAGGCCGATACCCACTAATTATCAAAATCCAGAAAAGATTCTTTCAATTCCACAACCACCTAAAAGGAAGCGATTCCCAAACCTTCATAACAAAGCCATCACCTACAGAGAAATTAACCTGGAGAAGAGTCCCCTAAGCAAGCTGGTCCTGGGGCTCTGTTCACCAACACAAACAGACCCCACAGAGCCCCAGGACAGCAACACAATTAGACCCAACCAAATCATGAGAAAACAAAAAGATAAGAACTTAACACATTGGTAAGAATTTACAAAAAAAACAGAGCAAACTAGAATGCTATTTGGCCTTAAACAGAGAGTACACAGTGGCAGAATACCTGACCACTGTGACTGACCCAAAATGTACAGACTCAGTGATCATAGCCTTGCTATTGAGAAAGGCCGCCGAAGGCAGACCTGGCCCTCAGGAAAAGACAGGCTAAGTGCACACTGCCCACAAATTGAGGTGGAAACTGAGCTGCACTTCCTAACCTCCTGCCAAATGTATGACCAAATTAGAGACGCATTTCCCTCAGATTACACAGACCCAGAAAGAATTAGAAAACAAATCCAATTTTGATAAACTCTCATGTCTGTGGGGTGAAATACCACAGTGTGTCATCACAGCAGCAAGATGTGTGACCTGTTACCACAAGAAAAGGGCAACCAGTGAAGAACAAACACCATTGTAAATACAATCCATATTTATGTTTATTTATTTTCCCTTTTGTACTTTAACTATTTGCACATGGTTACGACATTTGAAATGTCTTTATTCTTTTGGAACTTTTGTGAATGTAATGTTTACTATTCATTTTTAATGTTAATTTCACTTTTGTTTATTTTCTATTTCACTTGCTTAGTCAATGTAAACATATGTTTCCCATGCCAATAAAGCCCCTTAAATTGAAATTGAAATTGGCCTAGCTCCAGACGCCCCTACATCCACCACCCTCATTCTCCCCACAAAAGAGTCTCCACACTGGGAGGGAGAAACCACTGTACACCCTTCCTCCCCAACACTCCCCATCCACATCCACACAAACACAAAAGGGACTAACACGGAGCAGCCAAACAGGTGCCGTTTTGCCGGAGGTTGCGGAGAACAGAGAGGGTTTGGCCACTTGGTGCGTTGCGAGGCCGCTTGAGAGGGCTTCTGGGGGTTGTCATGGAGACAGGGCTAAAAGAACAAAACGCTTGTTTTTGGAAGAAGAGATGAGCAGAGAGAGGAGAATAGGAGAGAGAGGAGAAGAGAGAGGAGAAAGAGGAGAGAGGGAAAACGTTCTATTAGTTCTGCAGAAAATGGCTGCAGGTTTCACTCACATCCTTTCAACTCCACTCTTCTTTCTCCTCTCCTTCATTTGCTTACACTGTGTTCTCCTCACAAAACCAACAGTGCCTCTAAGGTTATAACAAACAAACCTAAAACAACCTTACTGGTGAATACCCCAGGTGGTGTGGGTTGGTAATCCTAATCACTTATGGAAAAGAGAGAGAGTTAGCAAATAGACTGTCAAATACTAAATGCGAAAATATGAATAACAGAGGGAAAAACACAACATGGATTGCCGTAGGCCTACTTCAGAGTCTCAATGCTAAATGCTAATAGCATTCATCAGAGAGAAGAACACTGAAATGGATTGCTGTTCTTCAGATTCTCACTGTTAAATGATAATCACTAATAGCACTTATGTTAATAGTGAGAAAGAACACAAACATGAATTGCTAATTCCCAAAGCTAAATGCTAATAGCATTTATGCTAATAGCATTCAACAGAGAGAGAGACCACGTGAATGGATTGTCGTAGGCCTCTATCAGATTCTCAATGCTAAGCATTTAGCATTTATCAAAAAGCAAGATTCGCTTACACAAATAAATATGTAAGTGCATCATAAAATGGCCTCTTTTCAAAAAGAGCATATAACATCTCTCAGAAGGAGACAAAGCAATGTTCCCTGAACTCAACTTCCTAAGTGATGGTGCAACCGCCCACCTGCAGATGTGGCAATATTGGAAATCGTCACCTTGTCTCATGGAGACCGGTGACATCACCAAAGGACCTTTAATGACCCTTAACAACCCTTCACAGTGTCTGGGGAGAGAAGGTGAATGAGGTCTTCGGGAGAGGCAGGGGTGACCAGGTTCGATTGGCGATGATTGCGCAACAGGTGAACAACATGTTGGCAACATCACAAAGGCTGTTGAGTTCTGGTAAGTGAGTTGTTGCCATGGTGTTCTATTTGGAGAAAGCCAGAGCTCTGATTGGTTCTGTGTGTGGGTAAAGACTGTTTATCAGAGTATATGCTGTTACCGCTGGAGAAGGCGTTGTTGATGGAGTGTGTGTGTACGTGTTCTCTTCAAACATACAGGCAACCACAGGCCTACTATATAATACTTTGTGTGTGTGTGTTGTGTGTGTGTCTGTGTGTGTGTGTGTGTGTGTGTGTGTGTGTGTGTGTGTGTGTGTGTGTGTGTGTGTGTGTGTGTGTGTGTGTGTGTGTGTGTGTGTGTGTGTGTGTGTGTGTGTGTGTGTGTGTGTGTGTGTGTGTGTGTGTGTGTGTGTGTGTGTGTGTGACTATTTGTATAATTAGTAGGCTGATTCAAATATACCTTTTATAATATTTCCTCTAATGTTATTAGACTCCTCTTTCTCTCTCTATTATTGTGTCACGCTCTGACCATAGAGAGCTGCTTATTCTCTATGTTGGTTGGGGCGTGACAGTGACTAGGGTGGGTCATCTAGGTGTTTAATGATCTATGTTGGCCTGGTATGGTTCCAAATCAGAGGCAGCTGTTTATCGTTGTCTCTGATTGGGGATCATATTTAGGCAGCCATTTCCCCATTGTGCTTTGTGGGATCTTGACTATGTTTTGTGTAGCTGTCTGTGAGCAGCCCAGAACGTCATGTTTCGTTTTTCTTCTGTTTTGTTTGGTAAGTTTAGAAAACCTGTGGAGTTCCAGTGAAGGGAAATATTAATGCTACAGGCTGCGCCTTGGTCCAATCATTATAACGATCGTGACATGTTGCTTCAATCCATTCTCGCTTTCAACAGTTAAATTAAATAAGTGTTGTTGTCCTTATCTTCATCATTCTAATGACATCGTTGAATAATATAGAATTAGATGCAGAATGCTTTCACTTCTCTTCAGGATCATTGAATTGTTATGGGTCTGAATAAATAACTGCTATAACCTACAGCCAATGCGCATTCGCTCTTCTTTCAAACTACCTGTGAGTTCTATTGGCTGGTGTATTTAACATTCAGCAAAGAGCTTGCATCCCTCTTCCAATAGTCTATTGGTATAAGAAATGCAAAAAACAAATGTCCAGCATATTCTAGTCTAGCTTTTCCTGCATGGGACTCCAAGAGCTAAGGAGCCTTTTTTAAGGAGAGAGTCCAGCGGAGCACAGGTGTGTGCGTATTGCGCAAGAGACAGAGGCTATAAGTTAGAAGCTTATTATGCATTATTAATTAGCTAAATATAAGGCTAATACTGCATTGAATGTATTACCTGAATGAGGTAGGGTAGGACATCTTCAGTATAAGTCGGAAGTTTACATACACCTTAGGCAAATACATTTAAACTCATTTTTTCACAATTCCTGACATTTAATCCTAGCAAAAATCCCTGTCTAGTTCAGTTAGGATCACCACTTTATTTTAAGAATGTGAAATGTCAGAATAATATTATACATACACTCAATTAGTATTTGGTAGCATTGCCTTTAAATTGTTTAACTTGGGTCAAAACATTTTGGGTAGCCTTCCACAAGCTTCCCACAATAAGTTGGGTGAATTTTGGCCCATTCCTCCTGACAAGAGCTGGTGTAACTGAGTGAGGTTTGTAGGCCTCCTTGCTCGCACACGGTTTTTCAGTTCTGCCCACAAATGTTCTTGAGGTCAGGGCTTTGTAACGTCCACTCCAATACCTTGACTTTGTTGTCCTTAAGCCATTTTGCGACAACTTTGGAAGTATGCTTGGGGTCATTGGTTATTTGGAAGACCCATTTGCGACCAAGCTTTAACTTCCTGACTGATGTCTTGAGATGTTGCTTCAATATATCCACATAATTTTCTTTTCTCATGATGCCATCTATTTTGTGAAGTGCACCAGTCCCTCCTGCAGCAAAGCACCCCCACAACATGATGTTGCCACCCCCATGCTTCACGGTTGGAATGGTGTTCTTTGGCTTGCAAGCCTCTCCCTTTTTCCTCCAAACATAACGATGGTCATTATGGCCAAACAGTTCTATTTTTGTGTCATGAGATCAGAGGACATTTCTCCAAAAAGTACGAACTTTATCCCCATGTGCAGTTGCAAACCGTAGTCTGGCTTTTTTTGATGGCGGTTTTGGAGCAGTGGCTTCTTCCTTAAGTTCAAGTTTAAGTTTATTTTTATTTTTACAGGGACAGTGCACATTAATCAATGTTTCAGTAAAAGTGCCGGTTTTAGCCAATTGGCTAATTTTCAACCGCAGTCTCTGGGCAGGTTTTTAAAAACAATTCCAATACAGACAATCAATGAGCAGTGAGCACATGCAGAGCAACATAGGACAAGCTGGACATAGCATACAGACAGAGCAGCATAGCACAAAAAGCAACAAGACAAAACCCATAAAAGCAACAAAGTGTTTCCACACCTCACAAGCTGCAGACAACAAGACAACATGGAAAGCAGCAATACACAGCTAGGGATTATGTTCACAAATCTGATTGACCTTTATCAATGTCTTCATGTTTTTTGTGAAAGTGTGATTGGTGCTGCAGTTATGTGTGTCTGATGGCAGTGTATTCCAGACATGGGAAGCTCTCACAGAGAAAGCAGATGGACTAAAGGTGCTTTTCCTTAAGGGAACTATACAGTCACCTCTCATGGCAGACCTTGTGGATCTGCTGCCATATGTTTGGGTTTTCTGTTTAACTTCTCTAGGGTAGGGGGCAGCATTCGGGAATTTTGGATGAAATGCATGCCCAAATTAAACTGCCTGCTTCTCGGGCCCAGAAGATATGATATGCATATAACTGGTAGATTTGGATAGAAAACACTCTAAAGTTTCCAAAACTGTTAAAATAGTGTCTGTGAGTATAACAGAACTGATTTGGCAGGCGAAAATCTGAGAAAAATCCATTCAGGAAGATTTTTTTTTTTTGGTTTTGTAGTTTTCTATTCAATGCCATTACAGTATCCATTGACTTTGGACTCAAATTGCAGTTTCTATGCCTTCCACTAGATGTCAACAGTCTTTAGAAATTGTTTCAGGCTTGTATTCTGAAAAATTAGGAAGTAAGAGCAATCTGAATGAGTGGACCCTAAAGTGTCACAGAGCTTTTTCATGCACGAGACAGAGAGAGTGCGTTTCTTGTTTACCTTTTAAATTGATGACGTTATTGTCCGGTTGAAATATTATCGATTATTTAGGCTAAAAACAACCTGAGGATTGAATATAAACATCGTTTGACATGTTTCTATGAACTTTACGGATACAATTTGGATTTTTTTGTCTTCCTGTTTTGACTGCGTTTGAGCCTGTGGATTACTGAAGAAAACGTGCGAACAAAACTGAGGTTTTTGGATATAAAGAGACTTTATCGAACAAAAGGAACATTTATTGAGTAAATGAATGTCTGCTGAGTGCAACCATATGAAGATCATCAAAGGTAAGGGATTAATTTTATCTCTATTTCTGACTTGTGTAACTGTTCTACTTGGCTGGTTACTGTTTGTAATGATTTGTCTAGTGGGCTATGTTCTCAAATAATCGTAAGGTATGCTTTCGCCGTAAAGCATTTTTTAAATCTGACACCGTGGTTGGATTCACAAGAAGTTCATCTTTAAACCTATGTAAAATATGTTTTGTTTTCTGAATTTTTATAATGAGTATTTCTGTATTTGAATTTGGCGCCCAGCAGTTTCACTGGCTGTTGAAGAGGTGGGACGCTAACGTCTCACGTACCCAAGAGAGGTTAACAAAAGTACTGAGTGGAGGGGGAGCCAGGCCATTTAGGATCTTGAATACAAGACATGCGTCGGTGTATTGCACAAGATTTTCCCAACTCAGGAGCTCATGCTTCTGAGGATGTAACAGTGATGATGGCTATTGGGCTTCCTATCAAGCACTTTGAGAGCCTGTTTGTAGACAGACTGAATGGGTTTTAATGTTGTACAGCAAGCTTGGGCTCAACTAGTCAAGCAGTATGTTAAGTGGGGGAGTATCATATATTTGAAGTACAGTTTTGCTACCTCTGTAGTCAAAAAACTTTGTATAAATCGGAAACTAGCTAGGTTGAATTTGGTTATTTGAATTACCTTTTTCACCTGCTTTTTAAAAGAGAGGTTGGAATCAAATATGATGCTATGGTACTTAAAAGCAGATACCACCTTCTCCCCTGACACATATACATCTGGTTCAGTAGCATCTGTTGCCCTCTTTGTGAAGAACATGCAGACAGTTTTTTTCACATTGAGATGCAAACACGAGTCACTGAGACACTTTGTAACCTGGACCATTACAATAGTGAGTTCTTGTGCAGCTTGTTGTTTGGTCTTGCATGCACATATATCACAGGATCATCTGCATACATTTGAACTTCAGACCCAGTACAGACAGAAGGCAGATCATTAATGTACAGGCTGAACAAGAGAGGCCCCACTATTGACCCTTGGGGCACGCCCACATCATAGCTAAGAGTGGGCGACAGCTCATTGCTCACTCTGACACAGAGTTCTGCCTTCGAGGTATGATTTCATCCATCTCAAGGCATCGGGGGGAAAGTTGAACTTGGACAATTTTGTGATGATAACCTCATGGTTAACAGTATCAAAAGCCTCCCTTAGGTCCAGAAACACAGCCCCAACAACGCCCCCTGTCCATCTTGGACTTCACATTTTCCAGAAGAAAGCAGTTGGCCGTTTCTGTGGAGTGTTTCGCTCTGAAGCCAAACTGCATGGAGTGTAATGTGAAGGGGCTGTTGTTGAAGTGGGCAATCAGTTGTTCTGCTACAAGCTTTTCAACAACCTTCGACACCACAGGAAGTATACTAATGGGCCTGTAGTTACTCACGTCAGCAGGGTCACCCAATTTAAAGATGGCCGTTATTATGGCCGACTTCCATACCCTTGGAAACACCCCCTGACCAATAGATGTGTTGGTGACCTTAGTAATGGGGCCAATGAGGGACTGTAGTTTTTAAGAAAGATCAAGTCCAGCCCAAACACATCTTTGGCTTTAGAGTTCTTTAGTGAGCTAATCACCTTGTTCACCTTTGACTCAGAAACCTCCCTTATGATGAAGGCAGGTTGAGCGTCATTCACCAGCACTGAGCCCAAGAAACCAGGGGAGGGATTCTGTGTCAGTACCCTGACAGAGTCAACAAAGTAGGAATAAAAGGCTATTGCTATTTCGACTGCATCCTGTATGATTTCTAGTCTTTTTGCAGTGTAACTATGGTCTTTCCCTGTTAACTTTTTTAGATTCTCCCAGATCAATTTAGAATTTCCCTTTGCTTCACCAATTATGTTAATAAAAAAGTTTGCCTTGGCCTGTCTGATTTCTTTCATCACCTTATTTCTCAACATGGTAAACCTACGTCTGTCATGCTCTAATTGGGAGTTTAGGGCAGTTTTTATAGCATAATCTCGTTCTTTCATCAGTTTACAGATTTCTCCATTTAGCCATGGAAGAGTGGTCTTTTGGCCAGGTTTGGAGTGGCCTTTCAGGTTATGTCGATATAGGACTCGTTTTACAGTGGATATAGATACTTTTGTACCTGTTTCCTCCAGCATCTTAACAAGGTCTTTTGCTGTTGTTCTGGGATTGATTTGCACTTTTCGCACCAAAGTATGTTCATCTCTAGGAGACAGAACGCGTCTCCTTCCTGAGCGGTATGATGGCTGCGTGGTCCCATGGTGTTTATACTTGCGTACTATTGTTTGTACAGATGAACGTGGTACCTTCAGGCGTTTGGAAATTGCTCCCAAGGATGAACCAGACTTGTGGAGGTATACAATTTTATTTCTGAGGTCTTGGCTGATTTCCACATGATGTCAAACAAAGTTTGAAGGTAGGCTTGAAATACGTCCACAGGTACACCTCCAATTGACTCAAATGATGTCAATTAGCCTATCAGAAGCTTCTAAAGTCATGACATAATTTTCTGGAATTTTCCAAGCTGTTTAAAGGCACAGTCAACTTAGTGTATGTAAACTTCTGACCCACTGGAATTGTGATACAGTGAATTATAAGTGAAATAATCTGTCTGTAAACAATTGCTGGAAAAATTACTTGTGTCATGCACAAAGTAGATGTCCTAACCGACTTGCCAAAACGATAGTTTGTTAACAAGAAATTTGTGGAGTGGTTGAAAAACGAGTTTTAATGACTCCAACCTAAGTGTATGTAAACTTCCGACTTCAACTGTATATACAGGCCTATATATCAATCTTCAACAAATGATCTATTCTGGATACAATTTGAATGGACTTGATAGAGAGAAAGAATGTGAGAGAGTGCTCACATTTAAACTGATTTAAAGCTATGATATTCGAGTGATACGCTGTTTTAAAACTGCAGCGGCAATAAATAAAAAAATCTTTACAATTAAAAAATAAGGTGACCTCCGAAAGCCAGATGGAGATGTGTAAATTAGACATGCATTCAGTCTTTATATTACTGTAGCATAGACTATGTTGCAGGAAATGTAGGCCTATCTGTCACAAGATAAAGAGTTACCGTGATGAGATGATAGGTCTACATGCATTATGAAATGCGCTCCATACTGAGGCTGTATGAGTGTTGATGATCATGCAGAGAGCAGAGAGAAGGCCGTAGAGAAGACACATTTAGACACCGAGTATCATTTAACAGTTCCATTTCACGTCATGCAGTTCACAGAAATAATTTGTTGTAACTTACAGGTTTTCACAGATATTTATCTCAAGAAAAGGGAGTGGTTAATCTTGGTAACTCTTCGTAACGGGGTTCCCACCATTCAACCCTAACACACAACCTCTGTCTGGGCTTTGTTTTGACTGAAACATCACTCATTACCCCCCAGGCCCACCTGCTCAACCATATCTGCACATACCACTGTTCTCTCAGTGTGTGTGTGTGTGTGTGCGTGTGTGTGCGTGTGCGTGTGCGTGTGCGTGTGCGTGTGCGTGTGCGTGTGCGTGTGCGTGTGTGTGTGTGTGTGTCACTCTTTCCCAGAAGAACATGAAGGGTGAAGTAGTTCCACTCCCTGACCTAGTGATCTCTCACTTGAGGCTGATGTTGTGAATGTGAACAACAACTTGTCAAGGTTTACCACCAGCCATCTATCACAACCTCCACTTGTCAACCTTATGAATGTGTCAAACCTTACCTTAACAAGCCAGAGTTTGAATGACCTCAACAAGATAAGATCATTACTTTATTCTCCCCATGGGGAAATGTTGGTTGAGGCTCTGAGCGTACATAACAACACATAATGGAGACATAGTGCAGACAATAAATAATGGTAGAAAAAGTGCAGTTCATGAATAATCAATAGTTCATCTGTACACTATTCAACACTGAACACTATCAACTACAATGTTAGCTGTAGGCCAGCCCTCTGGTCCTCCTGGTGTTATAATTACAATGTTAGCTGTAGACCAGCCCTCTGGTCCTCCTGGTGTTATAACTACAATGTTAGCTGTAGGCCAGCCCTCTGGTCCTCCTGGTGGTATAACTACAATGTTAGCTGTAGGCAAGCCCTCTGGTCCTCCTGGTGTTATAATTACAATGTTAGCTGTAGACCAGCCCTCTGGTCCTCCTGGTGTTATAACTACAATGTTAGCTGTAGGCCAGTCCTCTGGTCCTCCTGGTGGTATAACTACAATGTTAGCTGTAGGCAAGCCCTCTGGTCCTCCTGGTGTTATAACTACAATTTTAGCTGTAGGCCAGCCCTCTGGTCCTCCTGGTGTTATAACTACAATTTTAGCTGTAGGCCAGCCCTCTGGTCCTCCTGGTGTTATAATTACAATGTTAGTTGTAAGCCAGCCCTCTGGTCCTCCTGGTGTTATAACTACAATGTTAGCTGTAGGCCAGTCCTCTGGTCCTCCTGGTGGTATAACTACAATGTTAGCTGTAGGCAAGCCCTCTGGTCCTCCTGGTGTTATAACTACAATTTTAGCTGTAGACCAGCCCTCTGGTCCTCCTGGTGTTATAACTACAATGTTAGCTGTAGACCAGCCCTCTGGTCCTCCTGGTGTTATAACTACAATGTTAGCTGTAGGCCAGCCCTCTTGTCCTCCTGGTGGTTTAACTACAATGTTAGCTGTAGGCAAGCCCTCTGGTCCTCCTGGTGTTATAACTACAATGTTAGCTGTAGGCCAGCCCTCTGGTCCTCCTGGTGTTATAACTACAATGTTAGCTGTAGGCCAGCCCTCTGGTCCTCCTGGTGGTTTAACTACAATGTTAGCTGTAGGCCAGCCCTCTGGTCGTCCTGGTGTTATAACTACAATTTTAGCTGTAGACCAGCCCTCTGGTCCTCCTGGTGGTTTTAAACATTAGGACCTCCGCTTTTCTCCCCCTATCCTAGATTCCTCTTTTCTCCTCTCTTCCATTGGATCCTGTGGGAAAAAAATGGTGCCATTATTGACAACACATGTTCAACAACCACAACTGTTACAAGTGTCAAATTAGCTACCGTAAGAATAATTCTGTAGTTGTTACGGCTCTCGAAAGGAGTGGACCAAAGTGCAGCGTGGAAAGTGTTTATGATTTTTAACAAACAAAGCCATTTTTAAATAAAGCGAAAGCGACAGTTCTGTCAGGTACAGACACTAAACAGAAAACAAGACCCCACAAAACCCAAATGGAAAATTACAACGATAGACAGCTGCCCCTGATTGGAAATCAACCACAGCAACATAGAAATAAGGAAACTAGAATGCCCACCCTAGTCACACCCTGACCTAACCAAAATAGAGAATAAAAACCTCACTACGGCCAGGGCGTGACATGACTCTAAAGGGGAGGGTCCGGGTGGGCATCCATTCACGGCGGCGGCTCCGGTGCGGGACGTAGACCCCCCTCCGCCAGCAGATCTCTCCGCTTTGGTGGCGGCCCTGGTGCATGGACCTTCACTGGAGGAACTTGTCCGCAGATCATCGCCGGAGGAACCAGACCACCGATCATCGCCGGAGGCTCTGGATTGGGGATCGTCGCTGCAGGCTCCGGACTGGGGACCGTCGCTGGAGGCTCCGGACTGGAGACCGTCGCTGCAGACTCCGAACTGGGGACCGTCGCTACAGGCTCCGGACTGGGGACCGTCGCTGCAGACTCCGAACTTGGGACCGTCGCTGCAGGCTCCGGACTGGGGACCGTCGCTGGAGGTTCTGGACTGGGGACCGTCTCTGGAGGCTCCGGACTGGGGACCGTCGCTGCAGGCTCCGGACGGCGGACCGTTGCTGCGGGCTCCGTGCCATGGATCATCACTACAGGCTCCGGGCCATGGATCATCACTGGAGGCTTCGTGCCATGGATTATCACTACAGGCTCCGGGCCGTGGATCATCACTGGAGGCTTCGTGCCATGGATCATCACTGGAGGCTCCGGGCCATGGATCATCACTGGAGGCTTCGTGCCATGGATTATCACTGGAGGCTCCGGGCCATGGATTATCACTGGAGGCTTCGTGCCATGGATCATCACTGGAGGCTCCGGGCCATGGATCATCACTGGAGGCTTCGGACCATGGATCATCACTGGAGGCTTCGTACGTGGAGCCGGAACAGGTCTCACCGGACTGAGGAGACGTACTGGAAGCCTGGTACATGGAGCTGCCACAACGCGTCCTGGCTGGATACCCACTTTAGCTCGGTGAATGTGGAGAGCTGGCACAGGACGCACTGGGCTAAGGCGGCGCACTGGAGGCATAGTGCGTATAGCCGGCGCAGGATATACTGGGCCGTGGAGGCGCACTGGAGGTCTGGAGCGTAGAGCTGGCACAACACGTCCTGGCTGAATACCCCCTGTAGCACGGCAAGTGCGGGGAGCTGGAACAGGCCACACTGGGTTGTGCTGGCGAACTGGGGATACCGTGCGTAGAGCTGGCGCAGGATATCCTGAGCCGAAGAGGCGCACCGGAGACCAGGAGCGCTGAGCCGGCACAACCCATCCTGGCTGATTGCTCACTCTAGCACGGCAACTGCGGGGAGCTGGAACAGAGCGCACCGGGCTGTGAATACTCACTGGAGACACCGTGCGCATCCCCGCATAACACGGTGCCTGACCGGTCACACGCTCCCCACGGTAAGCACTTTAAGTTGGCTCAGGTCTAAACCCTGACTGCTTCCGCCTGCTTCCATGGCAGGGTCTTGTCCCCTGCCATTACCTCCTCCCAGGTCCAGGATGTCCTCCACTCTCTTTTCTCCCGGGCCCAGGATCCCTGCTCCTCCTGGCCACGCTGCTTGGTCCGTTTTGGGTGGGGTCTTCTGTTACGGCTCTCGAAAGGAGTGGACAAAAGCGCAGCGTGGAAAGTGTTCATGATTTTTATTATCAAAAAACAGTCCGACAAAATAACACTGCGAACAGTTCTGTCAGGTACAGACACTAAACAGAAAACAAGACCCCACAAAACCCAAAAGGAAAATGACAACTTATATATGATCCCCAATCAGGGACAACGATAGACAACTGCCCCTGATTGGGAATCAACCACATAGAAATAAGGAAACTAGAATGCCCACCCTAGTCACACCCTAACCAAAATAGAGAATAAAAACCTCTCTACGACCAGGGCGTGACAGTAGTCACGTTAGAGAGAGAGAGAGAGAGAGAGAGAGAGAGAGAGAGAGAGAGAGAGAGAGAGAGAGAGAGAGAGAGAGAGAGAGAGAGAGAGAGAGAGAGAGAGAGAGAGAGAGAGAGAGAGAGAGAGAGAGAGAGAGAGAGAGAGAGAGAGAGAGAGAGAGAGAGAGAGAGAGAGAGAGAGAGAGAAAGAAAGACACTCAACTCCACACAAAAAAAAATGAAATGGAACAAAAATGGACATTCAATTCGAGACACTTCACTGGAGAAGATGTTTCTCCAGTAATGTTCTCTCCCTCTGTGTGTGTAAAGCTGCAACCCCGAGGGATTCCAGTCTGTAGTTACCACTGGGTGAGGTTTCTCCAGTAATGTTCTCTCCCTCTGTGTGTGTAAAGCTGCAACCCCGAGGGATTCCAGTCTGTAGTTACCACTGGGTGAGGTTTCTCCAGTAATGTTCTCTCCCTCTGTGTGTGTAAAGCTGCAACCCCGAGGGATTCCAGTCTGTAGTTACCACTGGGTGAGGTTTCTCCAGTAATGTTCTCTCCCTCTGTGTGTGTAAAGCTGCAACCCCGAGGGATTCCAGTCTGTAGTTACCACTGGGTGAGGTTTCTCCAGTAATGTTCTCTCCCTCTGTGTGTGTAAAGCTGCAACCCCGAGGGATTCCAGTCTGTAGTTACCACTGGGTGAGGTTTCTCCAGTAATGTTCTCTCCCTCTGTGTGTGTAAAGCTGCAGCCCCGAGGGATTCCAGTCTGTAGTTACCACTGGGTGAGGTTTCTCCAGTAATGTTCTCTCCCTCTGTGTGTGTAAAGCTGCAGCCCCGAGGGATTCCAGTCTGTAGTTACCACTGGGTGAGGTTTCTCCAGTAATGTTCTCTCCCTCTGTGTGTGTAAAGCTGCAGCCCCGAGGGATTCCAGTCTGTAGTTACCACTGGGTGAGGTTTCTCCAGTAATGTTCTCTCCCTCTGTGTGTGTAAAGCTGCAACCCCGAGGGATTCCAGTCTGTAGTTACCACTGGGTGAGGTTTCTGCAGCTACCTTTCACTTCCAGGAAAGGATTTGCTCACACACACAAACACACTGTAACTGTTTGTTCGGATTCCTCATTTTTAGGCGTCTCTGTTGAATGCCTGTAGGCCCCCTGGACTGTTTAGCGTCTCTTAGTCAGAGTTGATTATTTGCTGGTGAAATGCTCCAGAACACTCCAAGCCTATTTCATGACCTCTGTAGCACTCCTATATCAAATATCTCTTCCAAACTCAAACTTTTGACATGGATTTGGTTTGTTCTTGGTTATATAGTTTCTTTTTATTTGAGATCTAGACATGTTTCAAATAGTCTGACGTTTCAGTGTGCCAGAGCCAGACTGGGTTGAACCAAATGGCAAGTGGAGCAGACACAAACTTATCCAGGGATAGCTAGCAGGCCTAACGACCAACACAGAAAGGGTTACCCTTTACCAAGACCACCACGCGTAAACTCCAGACTCCATGCCAATGTCATAACCGCTGGGAAGAGGGGTGTGTTTTAGATGCGTAGTAATATGATAACATTAGATGACTGACGAGTCAGATTGGAAGTCAAACTGCCAGATGCATTTATAACATATATAACAGATATATAGACGATGTATAGATATGTGATATAAAGACAAGATAACACAGGCTCTTACTGTAACATATGAAAAGTCCTTATAATATTATTAGTAATATAATACAAGTAGAATATAACGAAAACTAATAGAATAAAACAGAATAAAATAGAACAGAATTAGAACATTCTCAACCAATAAAAAACACATTTATTATCTGTGGTTGCCAAATATAGTTGTCCTATTGGCTGGTTGCTTAAGAGTGAATGACGTCGTCTTTGCCTAGGACACACACACACGCACACGCACACACACACACACACACACACACACACACACACACACACACACACACACACACACACACACACACACACACACACACACACACACACACACACACACACACACACACACACACACCTGTTGTTAGAGAAGGGAGAGGGGGTGAAATGGGGTCGGTGTGGTATGGAAAACTTGCCGACGTTGTAAACTTTGCCGTTACGTAAGAGGCACCTCTGACAGGGTAGAGCAGGGTGGGCTATAGACGTGGCATTTCTATCTCTTGAACACACACACACACGTCAAACACACACAGCCAAGTCATGACCTTACCGCACAGGAACATCTGTTAGCTGGGTAGGTCAAAACACACATACACACACACATACACACACACAGGACTGTAGTTTTCCATACATAGCTACCTGCACATCACAAACACACCCTTGGACAAAGAGGCACATAAGGTTTTCCATTCCACTTGACAGCTCAGTAACAGGATATGAGTCTCGCCACACATAGAACACTTTCTTCATGTTGGGATGGGATTTATTGATTTGTCACCATGGTGATTCATGGAAATGTGTGTTTCAAAAAGACTGGAGGTGTTTCATCTCTTCCCCCTCTCTATGTTCTCTTTTCTTCTAAATGTATATCTTTATATTTGTACCTGTAATTCAATCTCTAGCAACCTTGTGACTTAATGATATGGATATCACTGTTCCCAGATCAGAGTTATTGACTGTTGTCTCCACAGACCTGGCTTCTCTCTCTGTTCTGGGAACAATGGTTATCGACAGGACAAAATACACCCTGCTGAGTTTCCTGTCTTCTCTGACTCATCCTGAGTCACTAAGAGTCTGACCTTTTCAGCCTCTCTCTCTCAGACACACACACACACGCACGCACGCACGCACGCACACGCACACGCACACGCACACGCACACACACACACACACACACACACACACACACACACACACACACACACACACACACACACACACACACACACACACACACACACACACCTGCATGCTAATATCACCGAACACATCACCTGGCTAGAAGTATTAACAGGGCAGTGGTGCGATAAGTGCTCCAGCAGGAGCAACAGTCTCTTTGACAACAGATGTTGTTTTTGAGAACAAGAGATAGAAATAATAAGAGAGAACATGTTTTGGTTCAACAGGTGCAGGATACGGCATGGTCTAGTCAGTAAGGGTGTAAGGTTTCCACTGTTATTGCCAGTGCCCCTTCCCTCTTTCTCTCTCTCTCTCCTCTCTTCTCCTCTCTCTCCCTCTTCTCTCTTCTCCTCTCACTACTCCTCTCTCCCTCTCTTCTTCTCTCCTCTCTTCTCCTCTCTCTCCCTCTTCTCTCTCTCTCCTCTCTCCCTCCACCGCTCCCCAGCTGCTACTGTGTTTCCTGATCTGATCAAAGAACTATGGGGGGAAAGAGAGGGAGGAGAGGGGAGGGTAAAAGAGGAGAATGTGAGGAAAATGAGGTGGATATGCCCCCTGGAAGTTTGGGAGAATTAAGAGAATAGAGAGGAAAGAAGAGAAGTGAACATGGGGGAAACCCCTTTCCTTAGATTCTCCAAACTGGAGAGGAGAGGAAAGGGGAGGAGATGAAAGGAGGAGAGAGGGAAAGGGTAGACAACTACAGAATAAAGGTGATAGCTCTATCACTTGAGGCTGGGAGTGGGAGAGTAATAGAAGAGGAGAGGCAAGCTAGGTAAAGCTCAAACTACTGGAAGAGGGATATGTTTGACTCGTGAAAGTTAAGAGAAGGAGGGTGGGTTGAGAGAAGGGGGGAGGATGAGAGAAGGAGAGAAGAAGGGGAGGTTGAGAGAAGGATAGGAGGTTGAGAGAAGGAGAGGAGGTTGAGAGAAGGAGAGGTTGAGAGAAGGAGGGGAGGCTGAGAGAACAAGAGGAGGTTGAGAGGAGAGAAGGAGGGGAGGTTGAGAGAAGGAGAGGAGGTTGAGAGAAGGTGGGGAGTTTGAGAGAAGGAGAAGAGGGGAGGTTGAGAGAAGGAGAGGAGGTTGAGAGAAGGAGAGAAGGAGGGGAGGTTGAGAGAAGGTGGAGAGGTTGAGAGAAGGAGAGGAGGGGAGGTTGAGAGAAGGAGGGGAGGTTGAGAGAAGGAGCGAAGGTGGGGAGGTTGAGAGAAGGAGAGAAGGAGGGGAGGTTGAGAGAAGGAGAGGAGCTTGAGAGAAGGTGGGGAAGTTGAGAGAAGGTTGAGAAGGAGGGGAGGTTGAGAGAAGGTGGGGAGGTTGAGAGAAGGAGAAAAGGAGGGGAGGTTGAGAGAAGGAGAGGAGGTTGAGAGAAGGAGAGAAGGAGGGGAGGTTGAGAGAAGGAGAGGAGGTTGAGAGAAGGAGAGAAGGTGGGGAGGTTGAGAGAAGGTGGGTAGGTTGAGAGAAGGAGGGGAGGTTGAGAGAAGGAGCGAAGGTGGGGAGGTTGAGAGAAGGAGAGGAGGTTGAGAGAAGGAGAGAAGGAGGGGAGGTTGAGAGAAGGAGAGGAGGTTGAGAGAAGGTGGGGAAGTTGAGAGAAGGTTGAGAAGGAGGGGAGGCTGAGAGAAGGAGAGGAGGTTGAGAGGAGAGAAGGAGGGGAGGTTGAGAGAAGGAGAGGAGGTTGAGAGAGGGTGGGGAGTTTGAGAGAAGGAGAGAAGGAGGGGAGGTTGAGAGAAGGAGAGGAGGTTGAGAGAAGGAGAGAAGGAGGGGAGGTTGAGAGAAGGTGGGGAGGTTGAGAGAAGGAGAGGAGGGGAGGTTGAGAGAAGGCGGGGAGGTTGAGAGAAGGAGCGGTGGGGAGGTTGAGAGAAGGAGAGAAGGAGGGGAGGTTGAGAGAAGGAGGGGAGGAGGGGAGGTTGAGAGAAGGAGGGGAGGTTGAGAGAAGGAGGGGAGGAGGGGAGGTTGAGAGTTGGAGAGAAGGAGGGGAGGTTGAGAGAAGGAGGGGAGGAGGGGAGATTGAGAGAAGGAGGGGAGGAGGGGAGGTTGTTGACATGAAGGTACTTTTCTCTTATTGTCTGTGCCATCTGGTTGGCTGTCCCGCTCCCCCTTCACCCCCCTCTCCTCTCCTCCCTTCATACTGAATGGAATCCGCTCACACCCTCCTTTGTAATGTAGCCTGCCACTCCCCTGCCAGGCATAGGACAAAGGGGCTTACGCCCAGAGTAACTGGTGGCATTGTTCACATACACACACAAACATGGGCATGCACACACACACGCACACAAACACACACACACAAGCAACCACACACACACTCACAGGCAAATCGTGTACATGAGCACGTAGGTACACACACTAAAACATAGATGGGCTCACGTGAACAGAGACACATTATACACTTGACACCCACCCACCTTCCTCTGTCACAGAAGGATATCAAAAACAAAGCAGTGAAAAACCAAAGGAAACCAACTTTGTTTAGGCTGACAGAAACAGATGGTGTCCTTGGTGAGCTGCATAGGGGAATTCTGATGTCGGTTTGCCTCTCTGAACAAAACTCTGTTTTTGAAAGTTGTTACAGAGCATAGAAGTTTGGTATTTGTGTGCTTCCTCTATTCTACAGACTATTGGATTCTGTGAAAATTAAGTCTTTAAAAGCACCTCTACCCAGCATGCTCTGACAACGTGGGTCACACGTTGCCTGTATGCTTGGCATGGCACAAGGAATAGGGATTATGCTCTGCGCAGACAAGTCGGGTTGTGTGTGTGTGTGTATCTGTCTGTCTGTCTGTCTGTCTGTCTGTCTGTCTGTCTGTCTGTCTGTCTGTCTGTCTGTCTGTCTGTCTGTCTGTCTGTCTGTCTGTCTGTCTGTCTGTCTGTCTGTCTGTCTGTCTGTCTGTCTGTCTGTCTGTCTGTCTGTCTGTCTGTCTGTCTGTCTGTCTGTCTGTCTGTCTGTCTGATGATCTGTCCGTCTTTCTTTGGCAACGATGGACTGCCATAAGAAAGTGTGTGTATGGCACACAGACACACACCCACACATAGACCCACACACACCCACACAGACACACCCACACAGACACAAAGACACACACACACCCACAGACACAAAGACACACAGACACACACAGACACACACGCACACAGACACACACAGACACACACACACACACAGACAGACACAAAGCCACACACACACACACACCCACACAGAGACAAATACACACACACACAAAGATACACACACAGACACAAAGACACACAGACGCACACACACACACACACACACAGACACACACACACACACACTCACACAAAGACACAGACACACACACACACACACAGACACAAAGACACACACACACACAGACTTATACACACACCCACACACTACTAATTCATCCCCTCCTCTCCGTCCCTGACCTCTTGGCACGGCAGTGCTAGAGAACTGTCAATTCTATCCAAACACAACACATGTCCGGACCTGTACCTTAGCCAGTTCCTTAGTCACGATTACTTATAAACTATCCAACACCTGGAACAGTGTTCTTCTCTAGAGGGAAGGAAATCACTCTCTCTATTCCTCCCTCTGCTTGGCACCATCTTACTCTGTCACCCTCTTTCTTTCTTTCTTTCTTTGTTTCCCTTTCTCTCTCTCCTCCTCTCCCCCTCTCTCACTACCTCTAACCCCATCTCTGTCTGCTCCCCCTCTCCCGAGTCCAACACCCCCCTCCCTCTCCCCATCCCTCCTTCATTCTTTCCCGTCTGTCAATAAGTGGTGCCTGTCTCTCTTCCTCCCCCCTGTCTCTTCCTCTCTCCTACTCATTCAATATGTCCCTTCTCTGTCTCACTGCTTCTCTCTCCCTCTCTGGTATGGTGACTGTGTGTGTGTGTGTGTGTGTGTGTGTGTGTGTGTGTGTGTGTGTGTGTGTGTGTGTGTGTGTGTGTGTGTGTGTGTGTGTGTGTGTGTGTGTGTGTGTGTGTGTGTGTGTGTGTGTGTGTGTGTGTGTGTGTGTGTGTGTGTGTGTGTGTGTGTGTGTGTGTGTGTGTGTGCACATACAGTTGAAGTCGGAAGTTTACATACACTTAGGTTGGAGTCATTAAAACTCATTTTTCAACCACTCCACAAATTTCTTGTTAACAAACTATAGTTTTGGCAAGTGGGTTAGGACATCTACTTTGTGCATGACACAAATCATTTTTCCAACAATTGTTTACAGACAGATTATTTCACTTATAATTCACTGTATCACAATTCCAGTGGGTCAGAAGGTTGCATACACTAAGTTGACTGTGCTTTTCAACAGCTTGGAAAATTCCAGAAAATTATGTCATGGCTTTAGAAGCTTCAGATAGGCAAATTGACATAATTTGAGTCAATTGGAGGTGTACCTGTGGATGTATTTCAAGGCCTACCTTCAAACTCAGTGCCTCTTTGCTTGACATCATAGGAAAACCAAAAGAAATCAGCCAAGACCTCAGAAAAAAAATTGTAGACCTCCACAAGTCTGGTTCATCCTTGGGAACAATTTCCAAATGCCTGAAAGGTACCACGTTAATCTGTACAAACAACAGTACACAAGTATAAACACCGTGGGACCACGCAGCCGTCATACCGCTCAGGAAGGAGACACGTTCTGTCTCCTAGAGATGAACATACTTTGGTGCGAAAAGTGTAAATCAATCCCAGAACAACAGCAAAAGACCTTGTGAAGATGCTGGAGGAAACAGGTACAAAAGTATCTATATCCACAGTAAAACGAGTCCTATATCAACATAACCTGAAAGGCCGCTCAGCAAGGAAGCTCCAAAACCACCATAAAAAAGCCAGACTACAGTTTGCAACTGCACATGGGGACAAAGATCGTACTTTTTGGAGAAATATCCTCTGATCTGATGAAACAAAAACTATTTGGCCTAAATGACCATCGTTATGTTTGGAGGTTAAAAGGGGGAGGCTTGCAAGCTGAAGAACACCATCCCAACCGTGAAGCACGGGGGTGGCAGCATCATGTTGTGGGGGTGCTTTGCTGCAGGTGGGACTGGTGCACTTCACAAAATAGATGGCGTCATGAGAAAAGAAAATTATGTGGATATATTGAAGCAACATATCAAGACATCAGTCAGGAAGTTAAAGCTTGGTCGCAAATGGGTCTTCCAAATGAACAATGACCCCAAGCATACTTCCAAAGTTGTGGCAAAATGGCTTAAGGACTACAAAGTCAAGGTATTGGAGTGGCCATCACAAAGCCCTGACCTCAATCCTATAGAAAATGTGTGGGCAGAACTGAAAAAGCGTGTGCGAGCAAGGAGGCCTACAGACCTGACTCAGTTACACCAGCTCTGTCAGGAGGAATGGGCCAAAATTCACCCAACTTATTGTGGGAAGCTTGTGGAAGGCTACCCGAAACGTTTGACCCAAGTTAAACAATTTAAAGGCAATGCTACCCAATACTAACTGAGTGTATGTAAACTTCTGACCCACTGGGAATGTGATGAAAGAAATAAAAGCTGAAATAAATAATTCTCGCTACTATTATTCTGACATTTCACATTCTTAAAATAAAGTGGTGATCCTAACTGCCCGAAGACAGGGAATTTTTTACTGGGATTAAATGTCAGGAATTGTGAAAAACTGAGTTAAAATGTATTTGACTAAGGTGTATGTAAACTTCCGACTTCTACTGTATAATATACACAACTAGCTATGTGTGTGTTCTGTGTTGGTGCAAGTGTGTGTTGATCTTATGCACATTCGCCATGCTGCAGCCAGTTGGTAAGCCCTGAAAATATAGCAGCTCCGCCCATATTCCATGGCATCAAAAGTAGGCCGAGCATATGCAGCCCCACATTCAAAGGCTTCTTTCATGTCACAGCTTGCCGCTGCCGCCGATTTCATGGTGATTCTACTTGGTGATAAATCTCTCTCTGCCTTCAGAGGGAATCAGAAGCACTGGCCAAATAGCCATGACAAGACAGAGAGAGCAGGGGTGTATCTCAATAGTTATTACAAGACAGAGAGAGCAGGGCTGTATCTCAATAGTCATGACAAGACAGAGAGAGCAGGGCTGTATCTCAATAGTCATTACAAGACAGAGAGAGCAGGGCTGTATCTCAATAGTTATTACAAGACAGAGAGAGCAGGGCTGTATCTCAATATTTATTACAAGACAGAGAGAGCAGGGCTGTATCTCAATAGTTATTACAAGACAGAGAGAGCAGGGCTGTATCTCAATAGTCATGACAAGACAGAGAGAGCAGGGCTGTATCTCAATCGTTATTATAAGACAGAGAGAGCAGGGCTGTATCTCAATAGTCATTACAAGACAGAGAGAGCAGGGCTGTATCTCAATAGTTATTATAAGACAGAGAGAGCAGGGCTGTATCTCAATAGTTATTATAAGACAGAGAGAGCAGGGCTGTATCTCAATAGTTATTACAAGACAGAGAGAGCAGGGCTGTATCTCAATAGTCATTACAAGACAGAGAGAGCAGGGCTGTATCTCAATAGTTATTACAAGACAGAGAGAGCAGGGCTGTATCTCAATAGTTATTACAAGACAGAGAGAGCAGGGCTGTATCTCAATAGTTATTACAAGATAGAGAGAGCAGGGCTGTATCTCAATAGTTATTATAAGACAGAGAGAGCAGGGCTGTATCTCAATAGTCATTACAAGACAGAGAGAGCAGGGCTGTATCTCAATAGTTTTTACAAGACAGAGAGAGCAGGGCTGTATCTCAATAGTCATTACAAGACAGAGAGAGCAGGGCTGTATCTCAATAGTTATTACAAGATAGAGAGAGCAGGGCTGTATCTCAATAGTTATTACAAGACAGAGAGAGCAGGGCTGTATCTCAATAGTCATTACAAGACAGAGAGAGCAGGGCTGTATCTCAATAGTTATTACAAAACAGAGAGAGCAGGGCTGTATCTCAATAGTTATTACAAAACAGAGAGAGCAGGGCTGTATCTCAATAGTTATTACAAGATAGAGAGAGCAGGGCTGTATCTCAATAGTTATTACAAAACAGAGAGAGCAGGGCTGTATCTCAATAGTTATTACAAGATAGAGAGAGCAGGGCTGTATCTCAATAGTTAATACAAAACAGAGAGAGCAGGGCTGTATCTCAATAGTTATTACAAGATAGAGAGAGCAGGGCTGTATCTCAATAGTTATTACAAAACAGAGAGAGCAGGGCTGTATCTCAATAGTTATTACAAGACAGAGAGAGCAGGGCTGTATCTCAATAGTCATTACAAGACAGAGAGAGCAGGGCTGTATCTCAATATTTATTACAAGACAGAGAGAGCTGGGCTGTATCTCAATAGCCTTAACAAGACAGAGAGAGCAGGGCTGTATCTCAATAGTCATTACAAGACAGAGAGAGCAGGGCTGTATCTCAATAGTCATTACAAGACAGAGAGAGCAGGGCTGTATCTCAATAGGTATTATAAGACAGAGAGAGCAGGGCTGTATCTCAATAGTCATTACAAGACAGAGAGAGCAGGGCTGTATCTCAATAGTTATTATAAGACAGAGAGAGCAGGGCTGTATCTCAATAGTTATTATAAGACAGAGAGAGCAGGGCTGTATCTCAATAGTCATTACAAGACAGAGAGAGCAGGGCTGTATCTCAATAGTTATTATAAGACAGAGAGAGCAGGGCTGTATCTCAATAGTTATTATAAGACAGAGAGAGCAGGGCTGTATCTCAATAGTTATTACAAGACAGAGAGAGCAGGGCTGTATCTCAATAGTTATTACAAGACAGAGAGAGCAGGGCTGTATCTCAATAGTTATTACAAGACAGAGAGAGCAGGGCTGTATCTCAATAGTCATGACAAGACAGAGAGAGCAGGGCTGTATCTCAATAGTCATTACAAGACAGAGAGAGCAGGGCTGTATCTCAATATTCATAACAAGACAGAGAGAGCAGGGCTGTATCTCAATAGTTATTACAAGATAGAGAGAGCAGGGCTGTATCTCAATAGTCATTACAAGACAGAGAGAGCAGGGCTGTATCTCAATAGTTATTATAAGACAGAGAGAGCAGGGCTGTATCTCAATAGTCATTACAAGACAGAGAGAGCAGGGCTGTATCTCAATAG